>NC_089973.1:0-302022 GCF_963989305.1 Lodderomyces beijingensis
GAGTTTATGTGCATCCTTACACCAGAGTTTATGTGCATCCTTACACCAGAGTTTATGTGCATCCTTACACCAGAGTTTATGTGCATCCTTACACCAGAGTTTATGTGCATCCTTACACCAGAGTTTATGTGCATCCTTACACCAGAGTTTATGTGCATCCTTACACCAGAGTTTATGTGCATCCTTACACCAGAGTTTATGTGCATCCTTACACCAGAGTTTATGTGCATCCTTACACCAGAGTTTATGTGCATCCTTACACCAGAGTTTATGTGCATCCTTACACCAGAGTTTATGTGCATCCTTACACCAGAGTTTATGTGCATCCTTACACCAGAGTTTATGTGCATCCTTACACCAGATTTTATGTGCATCCTTACACCAGAGTTTATGTGCATCCTTACACCAGAGTTTATGTGCATCCTTACACCAGAGTTTATGTGCATCCTTACACCAGAGTTTATGTGCATCCTTACACCAGAGTTTATGTGCATCCTTACACCAGAGTTTATGTGCATCCTTACACCAGAGTTTATGTGCATCCTTACACCAGAGTTTATGTGCATCCTTACACCAGAGTTTATGTGCATCCTTACACCAGAGTTTATGTGCATCCTTACACCAGAGTTTATGTGCATCCTTACACCAGAGTTTATGTGCATCCTTACACCAGAGTTTATGTGCATCCTTACACCAGAGTTTATGTGCATCCTTACACCAGAGTTTATGTGCATCCTTACACCAGAGTTTATGTGCATCCTTACACCAGAGTTTATGTGCATCCTTACACCAGAGTTTATGTGCATCCTGGGGGCCATTTTGCACCCACACCAATACACCCAACCGTGATGCTGCTGTTGATCCCATAATGGTATCACTGTACTGGCTGAACCCTCTATAGACCATCTCACCCAGTTAGCTGATAAGGCAAATTCAACATTTTTGCATCTATTTCATCCAAAGTTCCCCGTATGGGTACCTCGAAATGAAACACCACCTACATATGACTTAACCAATGGTAGTACCTGCTTTGAGCTGATAGCTAAACAACTACCTGTAATCCTATGTGAAGTTTATGTCCTCTACGTCATAGGTCTCTGCTCGTCACGGCACCTATCTCACTCATATGGTTACTTTTTTTTTTGTGGACTCCAGTCGTGACCTTCGCGTACCAATTTGAACCCCATACACCTGAACTTCTAGCTACGGTCAACTTGCAAAAGTAGGGGCTCAAGCGAGCACAAACAAGAGCACTTCATTCGTTTTTGCTTCAAAGAGAAAGCTTCCCAGTGTGAGTACCTCGAAATGACAAAACTTACCCAGCTCTTGCTTGTCATTAATACCCCAGATCAGTACTACGTATTAAGTGCTACTTGGCACGCGCGGCGTGATTAAGAAAGGTGGACCTCGACTTCAAGAGCTCAGGAAATCAACATGCACTCGACTAACCACCCGCTCTTTTGCCCTTCACCATTACTCTCCATTGCTGAGGGGCTGTGATTTACACTGGGATTCCCCCTGGATCTACGCAACAGACTGTACTTGTAATTTCGTTCTGCGTGAAGCAATCTGAGTCATCTAATTTCGTTGTTTTTTGCAGCAAAATGTCTCAAAAATAAACCTGTGAGAAAACTCAAACTAAACAACTTATACGTTTATAAAGATTTATTAATTACGATAGTTTGTTAATGGCAAACTCATTTCAACTGATGTATTAATGATATGCCTACAAAGACTCAGAGTTCACTGTGTCTATTGATCAATCAACGGCGCGTCATATCTCACCTCGTGGTAGTCCCAAAAGAAACTCAACTCTGTGGGAACACTCGAGTTGCATTGGTCTCGCCTCGAAACAATCTCCACAAACTCCTCCAATGGACAGCTGAATCCAACCCCGCTGGTGCACTTTGGGTACGGAACCACTGCATCATTCATAACAAACCGCACATACAGTTGGCCTCCGCACTGCAACTTTTCCATGTAAGTTCGGCCTCCCTGGGGGAACATCTCGGCCGCGTTGTAGGGATTGGGCAAAACAACATGCGCCGGTAACGCAGTTTCAAGCTCGACCAACCCCATAGACGAAAAGTAGATCTCCATATCGGTGTCGTGGGTGAACATCAACCATGTCTTGTGCTCAGAGCTGCCCTGTAGTAGTTTCAAGGACGCGGCTACCATCGCCGAGCCCACGGTGGTGCTCATGTTGTTGCCCGGGCCGATCTGGTAGTAGTTTCCGAAATCCGTCCTGTACCCGCTCTTGATATACTCCTCATTGGTAAAGAGCTCTGCAAAAGGCGACCAGCCCTTGACGTTAATTTCCTCTCTACTCTTCGACTCTCCACCCAATCACTCCAGTTGCTGCTACTGGTCTTAGAGGGACTTTCTTTTTGTTCTCTGTCTCTCTTTCTCTCAGTGTCTACATAGTTGAGTCTCTTACGGAGCCAAATGGCCATTTTGCAGCCACACCAATACACCCAACAGTGATGCTACTGTGGACTCCATACCCGCACTGAGAGGACACTTTGCAGTCCAGATGGAAGTCCAATAGAACCACCTAGTCTTTTGCTCTCTATTAATTATTTCGTTGTTGAATTTCCCTCCAATTTTACGCAACATTTCACTGTGGTTCCTGTGCACCTACTCTCTACACTTCTCCGCACTTCAATCTCCGTGTCACGTGATCCAACCACCACACTAGAAGCACCCACAGACGTCACCATCGTCCTTCCTCCACTCTATTGGCTCCCTTTACGGTCAAAGATCCTGGCTCACGCCTCATCTAGATTGCTGCTTTACTCTCCTACATGAGTACATGTCATGTCTTCTGTTCGTTTTCAGCGCTACCAACTGCTTCACGTATGCTTCCCGCTCCCCACTGTCTGCACCTGTGTCTGTTTTGGGCAAGTTCACTTCAAAGTCCACTTGCTTCTAAGGCACTGTCTCGTATCAACAGCTAGAGCTTTGTAGTCAAAAACGTAGTCACTTCACCGAGTCTACAAGTTTTTGCCGCATAATCTGGCAAAATTGTCACCTTGAGGGCGAATTACAGTAGTATCGACTATGCAGTACATAACAAAGCTTTCAAATACACCAGAGTTTTAAAACATGCTTTGGTCTTATGCAGTGACGACATCCGCAATGTGTCTAGGGAATCCGAGAGTCACGGCATTCCCTTGCAATGTCACTGGTATCGCCTACCTAGTATGTACATACCAAGAGCTGTCAATTGTGGTGCTACTGCGTGTATATTGTGGCCTCGGGGCCCCTGTCTACGCTACTGCCGGCACGTGCATATCACGTGCATTGCAACCCAACGGACATCACAACATCTTAGCACACCTGCATTTTGATCTTCCACTGGCTATAGTCTAAAGGTGGCTCATCCCAAACCGTTTTTCCTGCGCTTTGCCAAGGCGTACCGCATCGACTTTAACATCCCCGATGCAAACACACCCTTGATCGCTTGCACAACCGAACTATAAATAATCGTCCTCGTGATCAACTGCTTGATATTGTAGGCGAGGTTGCGGTCGGTGGCAATCTCCTTGATGGACGACTCCGGGTACCGGCTGTATAGCTGCGTGCGGAACTTCAACGGTAGGCACGAGATGAGTTTGATCTTGGCACTGGCGTTCAAATTGGTCTTGAAAGTTCTGTCTTTGTCATCGTTGTTCGTGAGTATGAGGTAGTTGCGGTGGATAAAGTAGTCGAGTATCGGCTGGTAGAGTTTGCGAAAGTGGTGGAACTGCTTGGAGACAATGTTGCGCACCTTGTTCGGGTTCTCGCCTCCCACGTACATGCGGAAATCGCCCAAGTACGACAAACTGGTGATCTGCTCGTAGAGTTCCCTTTCGGAAAACTGGTTGGACTGGATCAAAAAAATCGCTATGGTCATGGCGTTCTTGAGGTTGTACTGGTTCAAAAACTTGACCATGACGTCGTGTTCTTTGATGTAGTTGACCGGTTTCTGCATCCGCCCTGCAAAGTAGAGCGACGACCACTCGCTCAAGTCCATGAGTGCGCTCCGCTCGTCCACCACGCCGTACTTTGTCACGTGGTTCTGGATGGAAACATAGGGGTTGAAGAAGATGCCCTTGCCCTGGATCAAGTTGATCCACATGAGCGATTTGGCCGAGTAGTGTCCCGGGTTCTGCTGTAAGTTTTCCCTGTGGAACTGGGCCGAGTCCTTGACCAAAAAGATAAAGTCCAACTGCTTGGTGTCGGATCTGTCTCCCGTGTCACTGCCGTACCCGTCTTGCGGAAGAATCCCCGAGCCGTAACCAATGGCCGCCTCAATTGCAGGCTGGAAAGAGTCAACAATGTTTCTGAGCTCGCTCTGTGCTTGCGTCTCTAGCGTCTGATTCTCGGCACAAAAGTCCAACGGTATGATGAGTTTTTCAAACCCGGCAGCCCCCTCCATGATTATAGGGCGGTAGTATTGGTCGGAGTACGGAGTCGTCCGGGTATAAGCATGCCGGCGGGCGAGCCGCCTGGAATAGATGCTAAAGTGGTGGCCAATGCGTCGTGGACACGTTCGTATCATTGTTGAGTCAACTAGACGCCTGGTAGTGAGTGAAAAAAGGTTCAAGAAAAATATAAAAAATTTTGAAAAATTTACAGGTCCCCACGCGAGTGACTAATAAGCATCACCATTCATGTCGGCACAAGCATACAGGTCCACTAGATCCACCACCCACGAGGACCTCTCGTTTGAGGATGTTGTCATGACCGGGTTGGCGCCCGATGGAGGTCTCTACTTGCCGTCGGCGATACCCAAGTTGCCCCCCAGCTTCATCACCAAATGGAAGGACTTGTCGTTCAACGAGTTGGCTTTTCAAATCATGAGGTTGTACATAAACGAAGCGGAAATCAATGACTCAGACCTAAAGGATTTGGTTGCTAGGTCGTACTCCACATTCAGGGCAAAAGAAGTCACCCCCTTGAGGCAGTTGGACGAAAACCTCTACCTTTTGGAGTTGTTTCACGGCCCAACGTACGCCTTCAAAGACGTGGCGCTTCAGTTTGTCGGCAACTTGTTTGAATATTTTTTAGTGAGACGCAACAGTGCTAAAGCCAAAGGGGAACCAAGAGACATTGTCACTGTGGTTGGCGCAACATCAGGAGACACTGGCTCGGCAGCCATCTACGGATTGAGAGGCAAAAAGGACGTTTCGGTGTTCATTTTGTACCCCACGGGCAGAATCAGTCCCATCCAGGAAGAACAAATGACCACTGTGGAGGACTCCAACGTGCACACTCTTTCAGTCAACGGCACATTTGACGATTGTCAAGACATTGTCAAGCTGATCTTTGGCGATAGGGAGTTCAACGACAAGTACCACGTGGGTGCGGTCAACTCCATCAACTGGGCGAGAATCTTGGCTCAGCAGACGTACTACTTTTATGCGTACTTTCAGTTGCAGAAGCTAGCACCAAGCAGCAAGGTGAGATTTGTGGTTCCCTCTGGTAACTTTGGAGACATCTTGGCAGGGTACTATGCCTATAGGATGGGCTTGCCCGTGGACAAATTGGTCATTGCCACCAACGAGAATGACATCTTGGACAGGTTCATGAAGTCGGGGGAGTATGCCAAGCAGCAGGGTGTCGGGGTCAAGGCCACCTACTCCCCAGCAATGGACATTTTGATCTCCTCCAATTTTGAAAGGTTGTTGTGGTACTTGATCAGGGACAACTTGACTGGTGGAGACGACGCAAAAGCCGGCACCGTGTTGAACCAGTGGATGACAGAGCTAAAAACAAAGGGTAGCTTCACCGCGCCAAGTGCGGTGGTTGACCGTGCCAGGCTGATTTTCGACTCGGACAGGGTCTCCAACAATGACACCATCGCAGCCATCAAAAGGGTGTACTCCGAAAGCCCTGAAAAGTACGTGATTGACCCACACACGGCCATCGGAGTGGAAACGGCGTACCGGTTCCTTGCAAAAGAGCCGGCGCAGTACATTTCGCTTTCCACAGCCCACCCTGCCAAGTTCTCGGAGGTGGTGAACAAAGCGTTGGAGTCGTTTGAGGGCTACTCGTTTGAAAAAGACGTGTTGCCCGCAGAGTTGAAGGCGTTGAGCAGCAAGGAAAAGAGGTTGAAATTGATTGACGAGCCTAGTGTGGAGAAAGTGAAGCAGGCTATTAGAGATGAGTTGAAGTTTTAGACCTTTTTGTTTATAGTGACTTGTCCGTCGACAATGTCGACTTTGTAGCCCACTTGTTGCAATACCTCATCATCGACTGCCTTTGTCGCTTCCAACTCTGCTACAAACTTTTGGTTCTGCTCGTTTTTTTCCAAAAGATACTTGACGCAGAGAATCGCTTGCTCTTTGATGAACGGGTTGTTGTTGTCGATCTGGCAGTTGGAAAGGACCAAGCCCAACCCCGCCAACTCTCGCACTCGTTCTTGGGTTGTAAATGACTGGTAGGAAAGGTACGAAAGGATGGTGATGATCATCCCCTTGGCGTTGGAATAGCCAACCGCTTGTTCAATCTTGGAGGTCATGGTCACTCGTTGCACGTTTTCATGTATTGTTTTGAGCACGTGGATGAGCAGCGGTAGGAAATTGGAGTCACTGCGGAGGAATTTAATTGAGTGGTGGTATTGTGCAAGATCTGATATAATGTGTAGTGTGTTTAAAACCCCCGACTCCAATGCGTCGTCCTGAATGGTGTCACTGTTCAACCGCTGGCTGAAACTCTGGAACGTGGTCACGGTCCAGTCCAACAATGCAACTAGCTGGTAGCCACTCCAGTCGTCTTTGGTCTGAACAATGTCGGAGGTGGCACCAAGCCAATCCATAACACCTGCATCGTCTTGTGTTTTGATCCACTGGCCAAAACTCTCGTGCGTGACAATGTCGTATATCAAGTGGACGAGCATCTTGGAATCGTGGTCGACTTTGTTAAAGTCAATACCCTGGTACAAGCGGTACACGTTTTTCATCACATGGTTGTCCTTGATGTGAAGCAATGTAAGTAAGGTTTGATTGGTAACATCTGGATCTTCAGTGTAAAACTGCCGGAATAGTAGATGGATCACGGGACGCTCAAACAGGCTCCTAGCTGACCCAAACAACTTATTGGTTTCGTTGACGTATTCGTTGCGGGGAAAATTGGCAAGTGCCTCCCAGTAAACAAGCCGGATCTTCTCCGTCCACTCACTCACTGGTAAGGAAAACTTTTCCAAGCTTGTGATGACCCGGGGGTAGAACTGGTGGTCCAATACTCGAGAGAGGTTCCTCACCACCAATAGCAACCCACGGTATAATCGCAACTGGTATGTCTCATTCTGAGGTGTATACTCCAAAACTGTTGTGACCGAGCTGGGGTGTAACAACTCTTTTGTTTCGCTCTCCGAGGTTAGCTTCACCACCTGCGCCAACTCCGCCAAGCGCTCGTTGAAATGAGAGTCGTCCGAGTCTCTAAGCTCTTGTAACACCTGCTCAGTAAGCTGATCAAGGGAACTCATCTGATTAAACACTACACGTCTAAAAATGTACAGGCGGCCTTTCTGCGTCGCACCCGTGCGGATTGAACAAACAAAACTTCGGCACCAACGGAGACACAGCAAAACCCAAGGAGACCAAATACTCGCGAAACTTTACAATACGCGTCGACATCTCGTACAACCGAAACTCGCCGCTTGCGTTCTTGTTGCCACTCCAGAGCGACTCTCCCAACGCCGAGGCCCGTGGCCAGATCTTGCCTGTCAACACAGCAAAGTCCACTTGCTCCGACCATAACACCGCTTCTGCGCCAACAACTAGCTCCTGCTCGCTCTGGGTCAAGTTGCTCAAAAAGTCAAACGTGTAGATCCTCTGCCAGGTTTTATACGGACCGCACCAACTGCCTCCCTTACAGGTATTAAACTGAGTGTTTTGCGGAGCGTCGACATACTTCCAGTCGTTGGTCAAGAATCCGCCGTAGCCGCAGTCGAGGTAGAGGTGGTCGTACAGGGACACAACCACTTTGTAACCGCGCAGAGTCAAGTTTTTGATTCCGGAGCCAGTGTGCCAGATCTGTAATGTGATGTTGCCCGGTAGTGACTCGACAGCCCCGTCTGCCAACAACACGTCGTCCCACATGATCAATTGTCTCTCGGGGACCGAGTTGTACATCGGCAAGGCGCGGTCAAGGTAGTGCTGGGTGATATCACTCAAGGTGGCATTGTCGTACCATGAGTCGGGATAGCAGTTCTTCTGAAGCTCGTCGTTACCCACGTGGAAGTAGTGGTCGCGGAAGACATTGCTCAACTCGTGGTAAACATCGCCAATGACGGTGTAAGTCTCGTCGTTCATGATATTCAATTGCCCCGAGGGAGGCTCCACGCCGGCATAGTTCCAAAACTGGTCGGCACATTCCACGATGTTTGGGTCCACTTTTCTCCACCCGGCTCGAGCGTGTCCGGGCATGTCAATCTCGGGAACCAATCGCACTCCGCGCGCCCTGGCAAAGTCCAATACCGAAACCAAGTCCTTTTTCGTGTATACTTCGCTCGCAGAGTAAGCGTCTTCGGTCATCTCCGGGTAGCTATCAATCTCCACCGGCCAGCTCTGCGAATCCACCAAATGCCAATGCAAGGTGTTCATTTTGGCAAGGGCCATGACTTCTATCTGCTCGGTGATTTTGTCCACAGGCAAAAAGTTCCGAGCTGAATCGACCATGAGCCCGCGGTGTTTGAAGAGCGGGTAGTCGTGGACATGCACAGACTGCTCAACCAAGTACTGGCCACACTGGTAAACCACCATTTGTTGTAGTGTAGTTAGCGCATGCAACGTGCCCCAAATGGTTTCACTGGAGATGCTGATCCCGTCCTCGTCAACGTTGAGCTGGTAGGATTCGTCTACCCCAAATTGCAAATCAGCATCGTAATCTGTGATGTTCACGGTGACGACGTTTGGAGCCAGGGCTTTTGACTCGGGACAATGTGCTGTGACGTTCTGGTACAAGTATGGTGACCATTTGACGGTTTTAATGTCATCAACAGCTCTCTCAAACGCCTCCTGGACCAAGCTGTTGTCCCCTGCTTCCTCTTCCAACTCAATGTTCTCCAAGTCGATAACGATTGCGTTTTGGCCGAACCATGTCACGTTCTGCGGGCGTGGTAACGGATCAACCGAGACTGCAAGCACCCTGCTGCATAATAAAATGTACCAAACGAGACCGAGCATTGACAATACCGTAAGCTTACTGATAACAGTTGTAGTAAATGCTTATCCTTGTAAGGATTTTGCTCGTTTTTTATATTCCACTCTGGCACCGTTGTGATCTCCTCCAGGACATCCATTTGCGAGTGGATGCTGTTTATCCGCGACTCGCTATTGTTTCCACCGATTGGTCACGGTTCAAAAGCTGAACCGTTGCACCCACGTTTTCATTTCCTAACCGCTAAACTCTGTCAAAACCACTTTCACCAAACCAATGTTATGGGTTGATTGTTTGTTTTCTTGTGCGGTCTATCCGTGTTGTAGTTTACCGCCGCCATGCTGAACGCGTCACCGGCGTCGCGCATCACTTTCCGTAGAAGAGGTGCTTGAAGTATCCTTGAGCCCGGGTCTGTCTAATCTTTTGCTTTTACCAACACAATGTCGGCTTCCCCGGCACCCACGAAATTCTAAAGTTCCAGGTTGTGTCTATTAAGATCTATATCTCGATTTATCCCACAATATGATGCGTCTTCCTCCCCTAATGGCAACCACTTTTGATGACAGGTTCGATTCTGGCCTCATCGTTGTTGTTGTTTCAACTGTTTTTCAAACGCACCAATCATGATGTTGCTAACCTGCGGAGCAAACATGGAACTGAGATGGTTGTACAATGGGTTTCGAAACTTGTACGTGAGTTTGAAATCGACTCGACACTTTGGGAACTTGCTCGTCGAAACGTGGCTGAACACCCACTGCGTTTCAAGGGTCTCAAACAACTCTAGCTCAACACTTTTGGCGTACACGTTTCTGTTCTCCTCGCAGTGGAGTTTGCATACAAACCGCTCGGTAATGTCGTTCCACCCGATTTTCAAACCAGCTCCCGAGGGGAGATTGCCACCATCCCTGCTTGTAATGAACGAGTCCTCAACAAACGGCACAAAGTTCTTGTAGTTGTCCACCCTGCTTACGATGTCGAAAACCTGCTCCGGTGAGCCATTGAGGACCCGTGAAATGCTATATGACTGGGGCTTCGAAGAGCCAAAAAATGCCCTCTTCAACACCAACGGGCGACTCGTTCGTATCATCATGTAGAAACAAGAAGGAGTGTTTGGAGCTCTCGTTTTTTTTTCTCTTTTAATTTCACGTCGAGGCACCGAAAGAGGCCATCTCGGTGGGTTGAAGAGTACTAAAGCTACACTGAAGCTAACACATTATGGTTTTCAAAATTTTTTGGTCGTAATATACAAATGCTAGCAAGAGCCCACTACACTATCAATTACTGAGCACGAGTGTAGATGGCTTGTTTGGAGTGCTTCAAGACCGGGGTAATGATTCCGTCGTCCTCCAACTGTCTCAAAGCAACACGGGCAAGCGAACCTCCAATCTTCAATCTGTCAACCAAAACGGAAACGGAAACGTACTTGTAGGTTGGGACATCCTTCAAGATTCTGTCGTATTTCTCTTGGTCCAAGATGACAATGTGCTGAGCCTTGTCCTTGACCTTACCCTTGTTCCACTTCTTTTTACCTTTCTTACCACCGGCCAAGGCAGCAGCAGCTTTAGCGGCCTTAGTTTGTTGGATCTTTGGCGCCATTCTAGTGTGGTTGTTAGTAATCTGAAAACTGTGGGACCCGGGAATTAGCTGCGATATTGGGAGCCAGGCGCTCTATAAAGACCTTTTTTTTCGACAAGCATTGTCGCCGCTGGTTGTTCAGTGCACTGTCAAAGGTTTTGTAGTTTCATTTGCAAATAAATGGCCCCCAGGCATCTCCAATGTAACTGTCAATATGGCCTCATCTTGGCTCCCAAGTTGATACACCGCTGTGGCATTGGTCGTAACATACTTCTATAGTTGCTTGTGTACTATAAAGATGAGCTGGTAGGACGTATTTTTCCAATCTGTAAGGCGTAAAATGGTGAGGTCTCTCTCTGGCTTTTTTTTCTCTGCAACTAGGAGGAAACGGGGGTGGTGTGTGCGTCCCACAAATGGCACGTGAATCCAGGTCAAAGACCTATTTTGAAAACAACGCAACCTGTTGCTACTACTGCTAAGATTCAGAAGGGGACTTTTGCAATGGATAGGACAGCCACTTTTCAAACCATCTCTGTTGCCTATTTTGCAGCACGGGTCTACATTTCCCGTTGTGTTGTATCACACCTCGTGCTTCACGTAGCGTCGCTTCCAACTCTTCCCAGCACCTGTTCTTGAATCTCCTAGGCTGTGGTAAACACCTCACCTCCACCTCTCCATGCCCACCTCTTTGACCTTGGAGCTGCCTTTACATTCTCTGGGCCACCTTCGAGAACGCTATTGCACAGTTGGTAGCTCCTGATTTTGTGGTGGGCATCACCAACATAGATTGCGCCAGAGACGGGCAATTGGAGCAGGATTATAGATTCAAGCAGCAGCAGCACCATGACCAAGAGGCAGGCCGCGGAGCAGATCACTAAGGATGCTTTTGATGACGACTACGAAACAAACGAGGCCGACGCACCCGCCCGTGCCACCTCGGAAACTTTGTCCAAGAGAAAGATCCTAAAGCCCAGGGGGAAGTTGAATGAACCGAAAGGAGAATCACCTTTCTCAACTGCACTGCAGTTTCCAAAGCCACACACAACGTTACCAAACTCGCCAACTACAACAACTTCCCAAAAGACTAACAAAATCCGTGCCTTGAATGAAAACTTTGTCAAGAAAGTCAACGAGTCTCACATTGCCAATTCGATTGTGGACTTTACCAGCATAGCCGAAGCCTATGTGAGATATTACAAAAGCATCGAGAGCGATACCAAAGAGATACCGGCAGAAAAGATAGAGCAGACTAAAGACGGGCACGACGATGCAGAATCGGAGGAAGAATCGGAGGAGGAGCCGCGCAAGCCCGAGGTCAAGATTCAGGGACCGCTGTTTTCTTTTAGCAACACGTCCTCTACAACCAGCAAACCCGCGTTCACATTTGACCCAAAGAAAATCGCCAAACTAAACGAACGAGATCCGGATGACTCCGATGACGAGCTAAAGGGGCCTACTTTCAATTTCAGCAAGCCCATCGTGGATAGTGTTTTCAAGTTCAAACCGAATGGTGCAGACACAAACAACGATACAGCCAAGGGCGGTACTGAAAAGTCATCGCCTTTTCAGTTTCCCGCGTTGTCAAAGCCGCTGGTAGCCAACACCTTCGGCGGGTTGCCGCAGCAGCCAGAAAGTAATGCACCTCCAAAATTCAATTTCAGTGCAAATCCACCCAGTTCTTCCGCTTTCAATACGGCCAACACCTTTCAATTCGGAAGCGCAAAGCCAACTGCATTTACCAAAGCTACAGCACAGCCCACATCCTCTCCTTTCCTGTTTGGTAAACCAGCAGGTGAAAACACCACGGCATCGCCCTTCCTGTTTGGCACCCTGCAGAAACCAGCATCTTTCGGGTCTACAAACCAAGCGGATGCAAACCCGTTCTCAGCACCCACCAAGAGCACGTCCACTGTTGCGGAACCAGAGGATAACAAAGCCGGCGAAGACGAACCCGAAGTGGAAGGAAACTTCACCCCCGTGGCTGAAATGGGCGAAATGAAGCAGGTCGAGACGGGAGAGGAGAACGAGGAGACAAAGTACACCATAAAGGCAAAGTTGATGGAGTTTGACCAGTCAAACAAAAACGAGCCGTACACCCCCAAAGGTGTGGGACTTTTAAAAGTCTTGCGCAATAAAGACACTGGCAAGTCGCGGATCTTGATCCGAGCCGAGGGCAATTTCCGTGTCTTGCTCAACACGACCATCTCCAAGGACATTGAGTACACCCGGTACGGCCATGGGTCGCTAATACGATTGCCAGTGTTTAGTCCCGAGGGCAAAATCACCACCTACTGTATCCGTGTCAAGGATGCCACCGGCGGCCAAGAGTTGCTAAAGCAAATCAACGACGCAAAGTGTTGATGAAAAAGTAATGCATCGTGTAATAATAATAGTAATAAGATATATACAGGTTATTGTTTAGACTCACCATCTTTCTTTCCATTGTCAAAGTTCAAGAACTTGCCCAAGACTTTGCTTATTCTCGCCAACTTGGAAGGGTGAAGATCCTTTTCATCCATATCGAGCACTTTCTCCTTGCCCAGGTCGTTCTCAAGCTCCAACTGCCAGTCGGCATCGGTTCGCTTGGCGTTCTTGTCGTCAAATGCATCCGCCAAGGCTTCAAGTAGCGCGGTCTGGGTCGGCGTTTCCGGAACGAGGGTCTTGACATGCAACACGACATCGAGATCGCCTCTGTTGTTCAAGTTGCCATTCACGGGGACACCCCTTTCCGGTATCACGAGCTTGCGGCCGTTTTGCACCCCGGGTCTGATCTTGAGCTTGATCTTTTGCCCGTCCAAGGTAGGAACAATGATCTCGCCCCCTAAGGAAGCCGTGGTCATCAAAATCTCCTTGTCCATGACCAAGTTGTTCTTATCACGGGTGAATATGGCGTCCTTCTCCACATTGACCCTCACTATCAAGTCTCCATTGCGCGTTTGGTTGTACTCGTCTTTGGTCACGTATGGCGCATCGCCGCCACCGGGGATCCGAATCCGGGCGCCGTTGCTGATCCCTGGAGGTATCTTGACAGTCGTTGACTTGGGGATCTCCTGCACGCCATTGCCATGACAGGTACCGCACTCGTCGGATCTGGGTATAGTCACGCCAGAGCCGTGACACGTGGGGCAAGTGGACGCCATGTGGAACCCACCCATGACGTGTGCCGTCTGTCCGGTTCCGTGGCAGGTGGGACAAGTTTGCTTCTTGGCTCCTTCTTTCAAGCCGCTTCCGTGGCAGGTGGTGCACGAGTCGAGAACCTTGTAGTTGATAGTCACCGATCCGCCAAATATACTCTCCTTGAACGGTATAGACTTCATAACCTCGACATTGTCCCCAACATGCTCCGTAACAAAGCGCGCACCTCCTTGGCCTCCGCCTCTCCCCGAAGCCCCCCTCCCACCAGCAAATGCTTCCCGAAACAAGTCTTCAAAATCAAACCCCATATTGCCAAAGGGTCTTCCCCCTGAGCTTGCACCGCCAAACCCTGCAAACGGATTGCCTCCTCCTGCGAACGGATTCTGTCCCTGTGCACCACCACCAGCACCAAAGGGACTTGGATTGCCATTCTCATCAAATGCACTTTTCCCAAACTGGTCATACTGCGCTTTCTTTTCCTTATCTCGCAAGATCTCGTAACTCTGCTGAATCTTGTGGAATCTCCTTTCCGCGTCCTTCTCCTTGTTGACATCCGGGTGGTACTTCTTGACGAGGTCGTAATAGGCCTTTTTGATCTGCTTGGGATCGGCCGACTTGTCCACGCCTAGAGTCAGGTAGGGGTCGTAATCAATCAATAGTCTGCCTGTCGATGCATGGAACGCCCTTCGAAACGAGCACGACACAGGGCGTGCCTTTAACAACCGCGGTCTAGAGCATGGGGGATGAAGGTTCAAGACAGTCTTTGGTATTCTCATGGTCGACTTGGCTTTTTGCCCTGTCAAAGTAGACCGCGTTTAAAACTGGCCGATGCGAAGGTATTAAATCTAGGTTAGACAGTATCGTAGAGAGAAGATGGGAATTTTCCACAAAATTCCATGGAAGAGAGGTCACGTGACGCGCTTCTGTATTTTACACCCGCTTGCCATCCATTTCTCGAGCTACGGTACGCCACTTACAAAACACCTGTTTAAAGAAGCGCACTCCCATACCGACGTCTTTGTACCCGGCGATGCTCCGTATGGAATGCATGCTGAGAATGGGGAGACCCACGTCGATGATCATTCGTGCCCCGTTGACACCTCTCTGGCTGCTCGACATGATCGGCCCGATGGTGCCTCCGGACCGCGAGTCGTTTCGTATGTGAAACTGCTGCAACTTTACTCCGTCCAAGTCAGCCACTATTCTGGTGAGAAACTCTTTGCCCAAAGAGTCGCTCAATACGTGTGCATTCGAGTCAAACTTGATCGACGGCCCCGTGTTTGGTAGCGGGAAGTTGTTCTCCAAGTAGGCCTCCTTGAAGTTTGGATTTAATGCATGCGTGACATCGCTTGATAACAAGACGGTGTTTGTAGTCAACTGCGCAACGGCCTCCGATACGGGGAGCTCTCTGCACCTGGCAGCCACTACTGATCTTAAAGTGTCAATCAAGAATCCTCCACAAGCCCCAGTCGAGGTCAAACTGCCAACCTCCTCGTTGTTTGCCAAGTATACCCCGTTGAGTGCTTCCGAGGTGGAGATGTCCTTGTCTAGGAGAAATTGCTGACTATATTCAATGAGACCGTAGATGGAATCGAAAGCACAGAGCCTGTCGTCCAAACAGCCCAGAAATATAAACTCGCGATTTACTCCTCCGCGACAGCTGGGCTGCACATCGACTAGATCCAAGTCAAAGTCAACTATCGAGCTCAAAGAAACCCCAGCTAGGGCGCAAATGTACCTTAGCAATCGCAATGAATGTCTTGCAAAAAACTTGCTACCTAGCTCTTCCTCCGTAGGTACTAGCTCGTCGTCCGAACGATGAGCAAAAACTGGAACGGCTTGGGTTTGCTTGTTGTAAACAGCCGTATCCACGCCAAAATGCGGTGCTAGCGACGGAATCACCGCGATTGGGAGCGGTGCCGAGTTTATCAACGTGCGCTGCACACCTTGCGGTGTCTGCACGAGCACACTCCCTGCAAGCCCAAGGTCCCGGTTGAGCCAGTTGCTGTTCAAGCTGCCAGAGTAAGGTGCCACTCCTATAAGATCGTACCCGTCCACCCGCAGCTTCAACAGACCACGGGGATTGACCTTGACACTCAATGCGTCGCAATGGCTTGCAACAAAGCAAGATCCCTTGCCAGGTGACCATTTCCCGCCAATGACAAATGCAACCAACGACTGGTCACCGTTGCAAGTGTAGTAGAACCCAGCATCGAGCTCTGCAATGGCCTTGTTCTGGCTGATGGACTTGAACCCGTTATTCTCCAAGAGGGATTTAAAGTGCGAAACAACGTGGTAGGTGGTGGGGTTTGTGTTTATGAAATCAAGAAACTGATCAGCATAGGCCTCGTAGTAACTGGCAAGTGGGTCATCAGGTGCTGGTGCTGCCGTGGTGTCATTATCCCCGTTCTCCTCTTCCGCTTCAATTGAGTCTGCAGTTGACACTCCACTGTCTTCCACTGACGAGTCACTATCGTCTGCCACGATGGACCACTCAGTGGCCACTATCGACCGCTCCATTGCGCTATCTATTGCTCTTGTGTCCTAAACCAGGGTCGGTTTTAGCATCCAGATGTGTTTATGCTGGCACTCCGTCTCCCACCGTCCCCCGCGAAAAAAAAACCCCCCCCCCCCTCGCAAGCGCGGTTCATGATAATACCTACACTTTGATCCTTACATTAACAAATTCACCGCTACACACTCATACAAAGCCTACCCCACGGCTGTAAGCGAGTCAAACAAAACCGATATGGACTCCCCGAAATGGTCTCTTCTGATACATTCGGCAAAGATTGGCGAAACGTCAATCACCACTAGCTTGTCCTTGTGCGCCTCGATTTCCTCTTTCGGGATCGGATACGTATTGGTAACTACAATCTTGTCGATGCATTTGGAGTCGGTCAAAGCGCTCAAGCAGCTGTCGTTAAACACCCCGTGGGTGCCAACCACGTAAACGGCTTTGGCGCCACAGTTCAATCTCAAGTGCTCCGCCGCGGCAATGAACGAGTTGGGCTTGTCAATCATGTCGTCCAAGATAATGGCGACTTTGCCCTTGACGTCGCCAACGAGAGTAATCAACTTTTCCTCAACCAAGGGCCCATCTTCGTCGTCCGAGTTCTGCGCGGCGTTATACGACCCACCAAGCACATCGCTGTCCAACATATTGGGCTTGGTCAAGTGCGAGCCGTTGGAGTCGCAGAGAACACTGTTTTCCAAAACACCCTCCCGATGAGCACGCTCGCTCTTGAATTGGTAGTCATCATCCACCACGTGGCCCTGGACAATCCGAGCCGTCTGAAGCTCGTTGACAATGTTGTCCTGCTCCGTAGCGTCCCCACCGTCTTCAGCAATAATCTTGGCCTTCTTCAACGCCTTCTTGCGTGCGTACTCGTCCTGGGTTCTCCTTCTGTCGGTGTGGATCATGGCAAAGTTGATCTTCAACGAGTCGGCCAACGCCGTGACTCTTTTGGTGCCACCGGGGTTCTTGGAAACAACAACCGAGTTTTCCCAGTCGGGGATGTTGTGGCGGATCCACCTGGCCAACGTGGGCGCCCCCAACAAATTGTCCACCGGTTTGGTGAAAAACCCCTGCATCTGGCTTGCATGCAAGTCCATGCTGACAACATGGTCTGCGCCAGCCATCACCAACAAGTTGGCCAACATCCTGGCAGTAATGGCACCACGGTGCTTCTTCATCTTGCTCTGCTTGCTGTAGGGAAACTGCGGGATGACCGCGGTAATCTTGTTTGCACTTCCGCCGCGGCATGCGCTGATCAATATCAACAACTCCATGATGTGGTCGTTGATGTGCGGCGAGCCGCTTTGAATGACGTAAACGTCCTCGTCTCTTACACTCACGCCAATCTGGACCGATGTCTCGCCGTTGCTAAACTTTTTCAAGGTGCACGGGGCCGGCTCGACGCCCAACCGGTCGCAAACCAACTGGCCCAACTCAGGATGCGACGATCCTACAAAGATTTTGCACTTGCGCATATCCAACGACGGTGACAATGTGGAAAAAGCCGGGGGTGCTTGCGTTGAGTGAAGTTGGTTCAAGGATGAACTCTTCTCAAGGGATGAAAAGTGAGAGTGACAATCGTGTAAGGCAACTGGATTCTCGCCTTTTTTTTTTTTTTCTTTGGTTTCTCTGTTCCCGCGGAGTCAGGAGATGGCAATGCATCCAGACTAGAGCATAATGGAGCAGCTACAGTTGAGCATAGCTTCACACAGGGAGACAATTCGAAACTCGAGCTTTTTCCATGAAATTCAAGAGTCATTGAGCGGGGACTTTACCAACATCCGGTGCTTGGCCTTAGGTTCACCCAGCGAGAGCTCAAATGCTCGGTACCAGTACGCTTTGCTTTTGGAGTTGGTGGAGACCAAGAACATCGCTGAGGTGTCTCTTTATGACCCTGTGTTTACCGATTTGGATATGGAGTTGTTCAAGCCGTTCACAGTGGAGGAGCACTATCGCGGTGGGGCGGGCCCTGAAACCCTATACTATATCCCCCATGCTCCACTCGAGGTGATGGAGCAAATACTAGTCACCGACAAGCCAATGGTGTTTCTAGGCAACGACATCATTGCTCACACGGACCGACTAACAAAGCGCAAGCTAGCTTCCCTCTATCCGACCATGGCTGTTCTTGTGCATTACTCAGATGACGGCTCCTGTAACGACGGGTTTACCCCTGTCACAAACAAAAAGAGAAATAGCCGCAAATTCAAAGAGCCAGAAATAGTTTACAATTTCAATGCTGTGCACTTCCACGGAGTAGAGATCACACGATACAAAAACAGCTTCAACAAGAAAACACCCTGGGGCAACGCGTTTTCTGACATTGCATTCCATAGACTAATAGACTAAAAAACTATTCTAATCTCAGTTTCTTGTTCATTGGCTCTTCACTCTCATCTCCATCTTTCAACAAATGTTTAGCCAAAATCGAGTACAAGTCGTCCTTTGTAAACGGCTTGGCCAAGATATCGCTCATCCCGTTTTGCAAATACGTCACAAGGTCGTTATCCTCGATGTTGCCCGTCATGGCAATAATCGGCGTCTTGGTATCAAACGAGCGAATCACGCTCGTCGCTGTGGCTCCGTCCAAATTGGGCATGACTATGTCCATCAACACGAGATCGTACTTGGTGTTTTCCACCGTGGAGATGGCATTGAGGCCGTCGGTGACAACGGTGACTTGACACCCGTACTTTACCAAAAACTTGCGACACAACTGAATGCACACATTGTCGTCCTCAACCAAGAGAACATGGAACTTTGGGTTGGCAATGGAAGTGGTGCTGGTCTGTGGTAGCACATTGGTTTTTGGTGACGCCGATGAACTGGTCAAGGGAGAGAGGGGTTTGTTGTTCGCTGGCGACGCATGCACATAGTCTTCAGGAGCAGTTCCGGGGTTGGTCTGCGATGAGGAGGACAAGCTTTGCTGGTGGTTCTCATGGTGCTGCTGGTGTTGGTGCTGGTGCTGGTGCTGCTGGTGTTGGTGCTGGTGCTGGTGCTGCTGGTGCCGGTGTAAGTGAGGCGGCTGCTGGTCAAGCGTTTGGCCGCTGTTTGAACCTCGTGGTGGTGGCCCCTGGTGGACATCATCCATGGACTGAGTTCGGTCTAGTGTCTGGTTGGCAGACTTGGTTGGAAGAAATGCTTGGTTCGCTTGTGTCACCGACAGCAGGCGCGAGAGCGTGGCAAGACCGCTAATGGGACTGGTGGCGGAGTATGCTGTTTGCGGCGGACGGCCACTCGGGATGGAAAGGGAGCGGTTGTTGTTGAGAACCGCTGGTTGCAGTGGCTGTTGCAGGGCTCCAACTAGGTGGGAAGGTATTGGCTGAGTCATTCCCATTGTGGAGGCGCCGCCAGACGGCTGCATCGATTGCGTTGAAACCACGGGCGATTGGAGGTGCGGTGGGATTCGCGGCGACTGCAGCTGCAAATGCTGCGATATACTGGGAAGCGACGTTGCCGAGAGCGAGCCCAAGTGGTTGGCCGTGGACATGCTGGCGTTTGGGTCCGGGTGAGTAAAAGGGCCGGGGCCAAGGGCATTTGGTGGTGGAAAGTCCAACGGCGGAATTTTGATCCCAGACTGCAACAAGACATTGATCAAGAGGCTCATGGAGCGGTAGTACCGCTCGTTGAAGGAATTTATGGAGACAATGTGGTCCACCAACGTCTTGTATTTCTTTTGTAGCACTGCATTTTCCTGGCTTAGCACCTGGTTGCTCTCTTTGAGAGCGTCAACTTGCTCTCTCAAATGGTTCTGCGACTGACTTAGCTGGATGTAGTTGTGATTGCTAGCTGGGTGTGAGCTCTGTGGAAGGGGGACCCTGGTGGAATCGTTTGCTGCTGTCTCCACATTCACTTCTGATAGGCTGGGGTTCTTCTTGATAGCTGCACTTGTAGGCTTTGATCCGTTGTTGGAAGACGATGGAGACGCTCCGCCGGTTTTCTTTGTAGTGGGGCCTTTCCTCTTGATATTGTCCAACGATTCTCGGTCGTTGATTCTAAAGTCGGGATGTTTAAACTCCCAAGCGTCTTCGCCATAAGGGTAGCTCAGTTTGGCCTCGTTTGGAATCTTGACTTTATGAAAGTCGTACTTGTTCAATTGTCTAACAAAACTTGCAAAATTGGAATGTTTGAAGTGGCGTGGCAAAATGTCCTTTGTAAAGTTGTTTGTGTTGATCACCACAAAGCTGTCCCCGTTTTGGGTCCATTTGACAATGTTCTTATAACTATCTTCTTGAAGCATGAGAAATAGCTTTTTGACAAAGTCGTTGGACCCGCTCTGGTTGGAGCTTGACGTTGTAGCAAGCGTGGAGTTGGGAGCAATGGTGTGCTTCAACGATGTGGTTGTAGAAGGAGGAACCGACATGATAGAAATGGGACGGGCTTGTATTCTAAAATTATTGGCTTCGCTGGCTAGGTGATGTTGTGGATGTAATCATGAGTCGGCGGAAGGAGCAAAAAGCAGGCCTCTGAATCGGGGTAAACGGGTGGAAGGAGGTTGATAAATAACTTGGGACCAGAATGTATAATGTGTGAGCTACCAGTGTAGTTTGAGAGTTCTGCAGCTACAAATCACCTTATAGAGTCTAGTAGTGGCAGTTCCCTATACTTGTGCTCTGGTGGTAAGTTCCAAAAAGTGTTGATCTTTTTTCGCTCTCCCTCAGTCACTGTCTCCCTTTTACTAATAATAGTAGTCTCCTTTAATACACGATACATATACTTCCGCACTGTATAGCATGGACTAATTACTCTAAACAAAACGTAGGAGGGATTGGATGCCAAAAACAAGGCATGTCAGATATAGGGGTTGGGGCTACATGTGAAGACATGGCACCGCCGTTAAGTAGAGTTGAAGAAAGAAGTTAGTCTCTTTGCAGCCACAAACGTGTTCACTACATACCACACATAATCACAATTCGTCGTGTCCGGCTCGGGCATTGTTGTTGAACACAATTGGAAACTCATGAGGTTTGACTATTGTGATTCTGCCCCTGCCCTCGTCGACAAGCTTGCCTGTACTCACCGAACCCACTTTGTTCTTGATTCCCACAATGACAATTCTTTCAACGTTGACTGCAAGTGTGTAATTTCCCTCCTTTTCCACCAGAATGCCTTTCCTTTCGTCAACTTTGTACCTAATGTATGTAAACTCGCCACCAATGGTTTCGCCGTCGTCGACATATAACGACCCTTGCGCCTTTCCCTGTTTGTCCAACGCCACCACCAAAGTGTAGGGGTCGTGCTTCATCAACTTGGTGGATCTCCTATACCTCAGCTTCATTGGCACCACTGACCCGCCTTTGAGCAACATGGGAACATCGTTGAGCTCGACACTGAACCGATGGGAGTTTAGTCTCTCTCCAATCACCCCGTTTGCAAAGTGGTAGTAGATGTCCTCGTGATCTCGAGGAAGGAAAAACTCCACTTCTTTGGCACCTGCATCCGTAACAGGCTTTACCAATATCCCAGTATCGCCAAGGAAAAATTCGTCGTCAACCTCAAACGTCACCTTGTCCTTCAGGCCTTGGTAGTCGTAAAACAACGGTTTAATCACGGGGGACCCGTTTCTGGAAGCGTGGTAAAAGCTCGTGTAAAAAGCAGGAAGCAACGCGTACCTCAATCTGATGGCATTTCTGATACTCGACAAGTATGGCTCCTCTACCATCCACGGCTCCCTTCTTCGTGAGTCAATGTGAGCGTGCGCTCTGAAGAATGGATACCAAATACCAGCTTGGTACCATCTGGTGAGCAACTCTGGCGAGGGATTGCCAAAGAACCCACCAACATCTGCCCCGGCGAATGGCATCCCCATTATGTTGGAGGTCAACACCATGGGGATGGATATTTTCAAATACTCCCATTTCGACATATTATCGCCGGTCCACATGGCAGCTGTCCTCTGACTGCCGGCAAAATACGACCTAGTCAATATAAACGGTCGCTGAGTGGGCAATCGTGCAAGCAAGGACTGAAATGTCGCCTCGTGGTAGGTCAACCCAAACACGTTGTGGATAGACCGGTGCTCCCACTGGCCATAATGGATGTTGTCCTTGGGGGCACTTGTTTCCGGTCCACTGAACACCGATGGCTCGTTCATGTCATTCCAGAGGTGCAAGTTTTTGTACCTGTCAGAAATCATGAATTTTCGATGGCTTTCGTCCCAGAAACTTCGGCTCTCCGGGTGCATGGTGTCCACCCAAACAGACTCACCGGGCCAGCAGTGTCCATAATACACTTGGTTGTCGGCGTTTTTCATTGCTATACCTCTCGTGACCAACTCATTGCTCACCTCGTAGCCGGTTTTAATGTGAGGGTCAATAATCACCACCAAGTTCCGGCTGCTCCGGTTCAACTCCTGCAACATCTCTCCCGGTTCAGCAAAGTTCTCCGGGTGCCATGTAAAATACTTTTTATTGTCGGCGTATTCAATGTCAAGCCAGATGGTGTCATAGGGTATCTCGTACTCGTCGAATTTAGAGTTGACCTCCAACACATCCTTGATGTCGTTGTAGTTCCACCGGCACTGGTGGTAGCCGAGACTTGACAATAGGGGCAACTGCGTGTTTCCGGTAAGCTTGCCGTAGACTTGGTTAACATCCCGCGGACTATCCTCAATAATCACCACAAAGTCCAAAATGCCGTTTTCCGACATCCAATGCACTGATGACGCGCGGGTGTCTTCTTCGATATCGATGTAGGTGTCGGCGCTGTTGATCCAAAAGATCCCCGCTGCCACGTTGCCGTTTACTGCCATGACCAATGGGATCGACCCGTACATTGGCAACCGCGAGTCGACCTCGTATTCAAAAATGTCCACGTTGTAGAGCCTGTATGGCTCATGCATTTTGGTATCCTTCAAAAGCATGGAGTCTGCATGCTCGGGGATGCCGTAGAGGCTTTCGAACCCAACCAAGGTAAAGTCGAGTGCCACCGCCTCAGGTCCAAGGGGCAACCTATCACCTTTTGAGTCGGCAAAGCTATCGGAAAACATATCAAAGTCGGACTCTTGAGGAAAAAGATTTTCCTGGTTGTTCTCTTTTGATCTGGAATGCTCAATGTTGAGCAACTGCTTTCCGTTGACGACAATCTGCTCCTTTCCGTCGTAAAAAAATGTAAACGTGACCGGGTTGAGCTGAATGGCAACCTCGTGTCTGGGGTATATGACGGTGATCTCGTTATCCAGTCTCTTTAGCCGAAACTGCTGTGGACTGGGGCTATCCTTGAACGCCCAGTTAGAGGCCTCGTTGTATCTATTAGGATTCACCAAGCCCTCACTCATGGGTCTCCTTTCGTCCATTTTGAATCTGAAGCTGTTTTCAACGATGCTGATTTCAAAGGGAAACACAGCTGGTGCAGCACTCGCAAGGGTCTTTTCAATCTCTCCACTCAAAACCCCATCCTCAACCTTAATCGAGTCTTTCAAAACTTGGTAAGGGCTCTGAAAAGCGGGATCAAGCAGTACTTGCTTGGCATAGTGTCGATTGCGGTGGCAAAACCCTGCCTGGTGACAGCTTTTGAAGAGATGGTCCTTGACACCCAAGCAGCAGCTCAACAATGCTGTGAGAAGAATAAGAATCCGCGATAGCAGGTGCATGGAGAAGGGATATGAGGAGAATGAAGTAGGGTGAGTTTGTACCTGTATTTAATTTTCAAGACGCATTTTATGCTGTTAATCTTTTGCTTTTTTTTTGATTTGCGCTTTGCGGGATTCGAAATGGGTGTCAGTACCGATTTGCAGCCATCACGTGACTTCCCAATGAGCTTTGCAAAGTCATACCCTATCCTGTAAAACAGGTCCATGAGCTACTCGCTCTGACTGTATTAGACGGAAGATGACTTTATTCTGTTTTCTCGAGTTTTGCTGCAACTGGTAAAGTTTTCCCAAAATTTTGGTGCAAATTTCATCATATATTTTTATGCGTGGTAATCTTCTGACACCTCATCTACATGGTGGTTTCAACAAATGTAAACCCCCGTGGTGCTCATGTTTTTCACTTTCTCAAACACAGGAAATGATTGTGAATGAGCAAGTGCAACTACTGTGATTGGGAAAAAGGAGAGTCTGGCATGCAGATTGTTGCTATTGACACAGCTCTGCAGTTCCCCTTATGGCCATAGAGAGCTAGAGCTTTATGATACAAGTGAGGCCATATCAACGCAGTGCATGTCTTGCCTCCTGCCCACAACGAGTCGACGGAACCGATGGCACGTTCAACAATCGTATCTCAACATCCGCTTCGATTCCCGGCCATGAAGGTTTAAAAGCGTACGGTCGTGTGACTTGCCATAAAAAAGATCCCAAGTGGTAGTATCAAGAAAATGGAAAAGAAAAATTCAGTCTCTTTAAACAGCACCAGAATATTCATCTAGAACAGAACAATCTGTTGCAAACACATATTATATCCAAATACAAGTTAAGAAACCGCCGCGATTTCAATGAGCCTGGACAATGATAGAAAGAGGTCACCTGAGACAGACCATCTACCGTCAAAGAAAGCCAAGGTGCTAGATGAGCTCAGCACCGAGGGCCCGCTCAGCCAGGCCGACGTTGTCTATTTCAAAAAGGAGGCCATCTACAGACAGATGCTCAACTATAAAGAGCAAGTACTCAAATTGCAAGGCAAGGCGAAACGGCTCTCGATGGAGTCCGAGGGAGTCAAACATGTCATTACCGTGTTGACGGCATGGTACAACCAGATATTGGCGTTGTTTGACAATAACGAAGGGACCAATGAAGATGTGTTGGTGCCGTTTCCAGAATCAACGGATGACGAAAAGCTAGAACAGCTAAGACGAGCAGTGTCAAGAGCATTGTCGTCAACGTTGCCTCTAAACTTTGACGCAACAAAGCTCCAACAGTTGAGTTCCATCAAAAGCCAGAACCAGATACTAGCGAGGGAGAATGAGTCGCTCTTGGTGCAAGTTGACCAGTTGCAAAAGGAAATCCTTGGTTTGATCAACCTGCGAGAACGCAACGCGTCAAAGACGCTAAAGAGAGTCGACGACAGTCGGAAGGAAGTTAGTGAAGATGTAAAAGTCAAAGAGGAAACACCGCAGCCTGTGCCGAGTGGTGACCAAAACGGAAACTCTCGCGATGTAGGCGACGAGCAATGGGAGAAATTAAACTTGGAGCTTGAGCAGCTAAAGTCGTGCAACCAGGTGCTAAACAGTCAGCTCGAGGAAATGACAGGCTCGAATAAGGCCCTTTTGTTGAAAACCACCGCGTTGGAGAGCAAGATACACAACTTGGACGAGTCCGACTTGCAGGAGAATGTGATTTACAAAAAGATTGTTAAAAACAACCAGTCCTTGCAGGAGCAGATTAGCAAAGTCAGCAAACTAAACACGGTGAATGTCGCAAAGTTGACCGAGTTTGAAGAAAAACACAACGAGCTCAAAAGCTTGATAGAGGCTGATATTGTCAAGGAGAATGAGAGCTTGAAGCAGACCTTGGCCAAAGTAGAGCAGGACTTGGTCCGCGTGAGAACAACACGCGACGAGCTTTTGGGCAAAAATACGTTGCTATCCAAGCAAATTGAAGACCAAAAGACTGCCGCGGCACTTCTCGAGTTGAATGCGGTGTACTCAAAGAGGATCGATGAGCTCATCCAGAGTCGAGTTGAAGTTAGCGGAGATGCTAAAATCGAACTCCTAAATAACGAAATTAAGGAAATCGAAAGTGCATTTAAGCAAACCAGAGAGTTTGCTATGAAGAAAATGTCCACAGCAATAGACCACGAAAACCAAGTGAAGAAGCTAACAATTGAAAAAAACAAGGCGGACCAGAAATACTTTGCATCGATGAGACTCAAGGACTCGCTCAGCAGTGAAAATAAGGTATTGAAGCAGCAAGTTGCCAAGTCGCAGGATTTGGTAAAGAGTTTCACCGAGCTTGAGCTGAACTATCTCAACAAAATCGAGGTCTTGACAAAGTCAATTGTCGACTACAAGATCATCAAGGAAAACTCGTTGCAGGATAACTATAACTTGCAAGATAGTATCAAAAACTTAAACGTCATCAAGGACTCCCTAGAGAAAGATGTGGAACGAAAAGAGGCCAAGATCGTTTCCATGACCACGGAGGTGGTGGAATTGAAAGACCAATTGAACAAACAAAGCTTACAGTTGGACTCACTAAGAAAAGAGTTTGCAAACGCAGAGAGCTTAATCAACAAGTACCGAACCAACAACACCGACTCAATCATCCAAGAAGACGAGCAACAGTTGGAGGCGTTGCGGTCGATTGCAAAGTGTTCGGTGTGCACAAAGAACTGGAAAGACACGGCGATAACCGTGTGTGGGCATGTGTTTTGCTCCAAATGCACGCAAGAACGGCTAGCTGCGCGGTTGAGGAGGTGTCCCACTTGCAACAAAGGCTTTTCCATCAATGATCTTTTAACTGTTCATTTATAACAATTGACGGAATGCGTTTTGTATCAACATGTAATAGTAAATGTGAAGAGTAACGAGCAACGTTGTATCAGTACTGAAAATAGTTCAAACTCTCTACCTTACCAAGCCAACACGCGTATGCATCTGGTGTCGACAGAAAAACAAAATAAAAAAATAATCTTGCTGGCTCCTTTTTTTTTTCCCCCACTGAATCGTCACCCATAAGTTTGTTGCCTCCAACATGTATCGCCCAGCCCCTACCTAGATAACCTAATAAATGCAATTACATAGTCAACAGTGGTGAGGTACTCCGACAGATGTTACTAGGCTTGAGTTTTGGTCGGAAAAGGTTTAGTACTGGCACCAACGGTACAGCGCACACGATGAATCTTTTAATCATGTGACCCATCGGTGAGAAAAAAAAAGTAATAGTCAACAGGGAGTCTACCACGAAATACCCCCCCTCAGCTGAATTTCAAGCTTGGTTTTACTATTGGCTAATCCACCAGCCCCGAGAGAATGACACCGCCATGAGAACTACTTTAAACAAGTACAGGGCAAGGTGGCAAAAAAAAAAAAGAGACACCAGGGGATATAATTTTTGTCTTCTTCCACGGTAAAGTCTATACGTTGGAGAAGGTGGCGTTGGAACTTTACAAGTAAACGACTCAAGAGCGAGAATTGCGACTGGAAAAAAAAAAATTAAAAAAACAAACAACATTGAGCCAGCAGTATAAATACAATTCAATTTTTCCATCGATTTTTCACAACACAGGTACAAAGGAGAGAGATAGATTTTCACCACCATTTGAAAAAAAAAAAAGAAAACAAAAAAATAGGGACTTCTGCACATGGCAAGATTTCTACAATAGAGTCCATCATGTCCACCGATCACGAGTTTCAGTCGCCGGAGAAACGGAAACTAGATGAGCGAGAGGAAGATTCTGCTGCCGAGGAGGGCTCGAAGAAGCAAAGGACTGAAAATGGACAAGTTGAGGAGACTGTGGAGACGGAGGAGACAAACGGGAATGGAGACTCAAGTCAGGTTCCTGATCAGCAGGAGGAGGCTGCAGCAACCACGCAGCCTACTGCAACCACCTCACCTCCTACGGCTTCTGCTCCCACACCCGCAGCCAAACCACCAGCGGAACCAGATATGGACAACTTGCCCGCGGATCCCATGCCTGCCCACCAATACAAGTACGCCCTAACTACAATCAAGGGCATCAAGAGATTAAAAGACTCCACCCCTTTCCATCTCCCAGTCGACACTGTCAAACTAAACATCCCATTATACTACAACTTCATAAAACGCCCCATGGACTTGTCCACTATAGAACGGAAGTTGCACGTGAAGGCCTACGAGAGTGCGGAGCAGTTCACCAGCGATTTCAATCTCATCATTGAAAACTGCCAAAAGTTCAACGGTGAGGCTGCGTCCATCTCCAAAATGGCGTTGAACATCCAGGCCCAGTTTGAAAAGCTCATGCTCAACATGCCCCCGAGGGAATTACCACAGGGAGTCACAGAAACAAAGGCAGTGTCTCCCGACATCAACAAACGAAGGGCGGACTCTGTTGCCGCCGCACGGCCAAGAAGAGCGGTGCACCCACCGAAATCAAAAGAACTACCTTACGACGTGAGGCCTCGCAAGAAAAAATTTGCAGCGGAACTAAGATTCTGCGCGCAAACCATCAAGGAGTTGACGTCGAAAAAGCACTACAACTACAACTTTCCCTTCTTGGCGCCCGTGGATGCCGTAAGCTTGAACATCCCCAACTACCACCAAGTTGTCAAGGAGCCCATGGACCTCGGTACCATTCAGTCCAAGTTGACAAACAACCAGTACGACAGCGCAGATGATTTTGAAAGAGACGTGCGGTTGGTGTTTAAAAACTGCTATGCGTTCAACCCCGAGGGAACCGAGGTCAACATGATGGGCCACCGCCTTGAGGCCGTGTTTGATAAAAAATGGGTCAACAAACCGGTGCCCGAGCCAACACCCCCCGCTTCAGAAGTGGAGGAAGAGGAGGTGTCGAGCGAGGAAGAGGAAGAGATAACCGAGGCCATGATTGCCGACGTGCCCGCGATCCAGTTTCTCGAGAACCAGTTGACGAGAATGAAGAAGGAGTTGGACGAGATGAAGAAAGACCACTTGAAAAAATTGCGCGAGCAGCAAGCGGCTAAAAAGAAAAAGAAGAAAGCAGCACTGTCGACTGCCAAGCGCGGCTCAAAGGCGAAGCGAAAGGAGTCGTCGGTGCCGCCCGTTAGCCAGGTGAAACTCACGCCGCCGCAACCGGTTGTCACATACGAAATGAAAAAACAGGTTTCCGAGGTTGTGCCTACGTTGTCCGACAAAAAGCTCAATGCGTTGATCAAAATCATCCAGGACGACGTGCAAATCAGCAACGAGGACGAAGTGGAGTTGGATATGGACCAATTGGGTGACTCCACGGTGTTGAAGTTGTACGACTTTTTATTCGGCGAAAAGGCGGCAGTCAAGATCAAAAAGAAGGGCAACAAGTCGGGAACCAATCTAGACGAGTTGGCGCATTTGAGGTCGCAGTTGGCATTGTTTGACGAGGGCAACGGGCATGCGCAGACAGAAAGTAACGGTCTTATGGGTATCAAGCATGAAGAAAGCTCCGACGACGATGCCGTGTCGTCTGAAAGCTCGGAGGAGGAGTAGTGAGGCCAGGATGCGGGATCTTTCTTCTCTTGTTTTTCTTTTTTTTTTTTTTTTTTTTTGGCTTCTATATACTTGTATTATTTAAAGAAATTTCCATCAACTGCTTATCTGTAACTTGCAAATTGAAAATATTCTAGAGTGGGACTCTACTCACGTGACTGTACCTAAAGCTGGTGTAGCAGATCATCACTTGTGTATTTGCACAGATTTCATCTCATCTCAGCTGCAACTGTGCAATTCCCTCAATGACAGTTCCCTCGAGACCGGCAGAGAACAGGCCCACGGCGATTATACAAAGATGCAAACTAGAGAACCGGCCAGTGTGCGTCGCAGGCCCCATGGTCAGGTACTCCAAACTCCCATTCCGTGAGCTATGCCGGTTCTACAATGTGGATATAGTCTACACGCCAATGATACTAGCTCGTGAGTTTGTCCGCAACGATATGGCTCGGTATTCGGACTTTACTACAAACGCCCGGGACCACTGCGTCATAGTGCAAGTGGGCGTCAACAACGTGGAGGACTTCATGAAATTCATCGATATGATCTTGCCGCATGTGGACGGGGTTGGGATCAACTGCGGATGCCCCATAAAGGACCAGATCCGGGAAGGGATCGGGGCTGCGTTGATGAGCGAGCCGCATCTCGTGGCAGCGATGATCTCAGCGGCCAAGGCCAAGTACGGGGGTTCTGTTTGCATTGACACAAAAATCCGAATACACAGCGACGTGAATGAAACCATCGAGTTTGTCAAGATTGTGGAGGCTGCGGGCACCGACATCATCACCATCCACGGCCGCACAAAGACCACCCGGTCGTCCACCCCTGTTGACTTGGACGCAATCAAGATGGTGAGGCTGCACATTAAAACGGTTCCTGTGATCGCCAACGGCGACTGCTTCACATTGGACGATTGTCGGAGAATCGCAGCTTATACCGGTGCCGACGGTGTCATGTCGGCACGAGGGATACTAGCAAACCCGGCACTTTTCACGGGTCAGGACCAAACACCCTGGAGTGCAGTCGAGGTGTTTATGGCGTTGACCACGAGCTACGGCTTGCCATTCAAGTTATCGCAACACCACGTACTGCAGTTGTTGGAAAATATGCCAGTGTCGAAAAAAGTGGTCAAGAGAGTGAATGCTGCGAAATCGATGGTGGAGATGATTGATGTGTTGGACACATACTTTGTGCTAAAGAGAAAGCATGAGAAGGGATATGCATGTGCTGTGGAACCTAGTTGGAAGAAAGAAAGCTTGAATATTACATAAGTTACATTTCGGCTAGTTCGATGTTCATGATTGGCACACTTTTGGTCTTGTTGTCGATTTTGTAGATCCCCACCAACTTTTGCGCCAACTCAAACATATTGTTCCGTAAGGAAATGACGATAAACTGGGCGTTTTTGGTCCTCTCCTTTATATAGTTTGCCACAATAGACACGTTGCGAAAGTCCAATGCGGCGTCGATCTCATCCATCACATAAAGCGGCGTGGGTTTGTATTTGTGCAAAGCAAACACCAATGCCAACAGGCTCAACGTCTTTTCGCCGCCAGACAAGTTGGAAATGTTTTTCCACGACTTTTTCGGCGGCATCACGCTGAACAAGATGCCCTCGGAAAAGGGGTCCAAGCTGTCCACCAACTCCAACTCGGCGTTGCCTCCCATGGTGATCATCCGGTACATGTCCTTTAGTGTCGAGGAGATGTCGCTGAATCCTTGCATGAACTCGTCGAGTCTCTTTCTCTTCATATCCTCGCAGTAGTCGCGCTTCTCGTCTCGATCGCCAATGGCTTTGTTTAAATCGTCTTTTCTCTCCTTGCACTCTGCGAGTTTGGTCCCGTACTCCCTCAAGATCTCGACATCCACACGCACAGTCGACATGTACTTTTCAATCTCTTCCACTTCGGAGTTGACAGCGTCAATGTCGATGTCGTCGTCAGACTCGTTATCTAATAGTGGCGTGGTATATGTGGACTGCTCGTGGTCCGGAAGCCAGTAAATATAGGGAGTGAGGTCCCGCACCGGTATCGAGTCTAGAGCTTGCTCGTTCTGGGCGACCAAACGCCGCATCTTTTCCAAATGTCCCTCTACTTTCTCCAATTGGTTCTTTATCTCAACCTTAAACTGTTCAAAGTCAGCAATCTCGGCCTGTTTCTCCTCAATCTCCAAACGCGCTACTTCAAGCTGCTCATCCTTTTCTTGCTTTTGCTGATTCAACACCTCCATTTGCACTTCCAAAGACTGCATCTGTTCCACCACCACGGCTTGTGACTCTTTCAACTCCTTGACCGCCGCTTCCAACTCTGCCAAGACCCGCGTTTCTTCGTCAATGTTTCGCGTGTGCCGTTCAATATCGCTTTCCAACTTCTTCACCGCAATTCTGTCCCCACTGGTCTTGTCGTTGGTTATAGAAATCTGCTTCTTTATACTATCAACCGTGGAGCTTTGCACTTTTAAATCGACACCTCCCGCCTCCATGATCTTCCGCTCTAGCTCCGAAATGCGCGTTTCCGACTCGGCCATTTCAGATTGCAATATGGATTTCTCCCGGTGCAACACGGCTAGCTGCTCGCGCTTGTCCGTAATCTGCGCTTCAAAGGGGTTCGTGGCGTCCATCTCCTCTTGCTCTATGGACAAGGTTCTCCTCAACTGAGCAATCTCTTTCATCTCTGATGCAAGCCCGGCAATGTCCAACTTTAACTTTTCAAGCGCCCGCCGTGTTTCCGGCTCGAGCTTTTTCACCTGCTTTAGCGCGGCCACGCTCTCGTTATACTGCTTGCTCGTGTCATCGTACTTGCTCTCCAACTCCGATATCCGCCCCCGCAACAGCTCCAAGTCCAGTTCCTCAACCTCGTTGGTATCCTCACTGCGCGAGGACGTCAACTTCATGGCCCCCTTTTGAATATAGTTGCCACCGCCTGACATTGTGCCAAAAGTGTCAATCACTTGCCCATCCAAGGTGGCCACCTTCCACCGTTTAGCACCGTAGGCGACGGCCTTGGCCTCTTTCAAGTCGGGCGCGACCAACGTGTGGAACATCTTGCTAAAGAATGCCGGTGCAAATTTCGAATCAAGTGGGTCAACGAGGTCAAAGAGCCGCTTGACCTTGGATGGGTCGCCAGGCGTGTTTATCGGGGACAAGTCAAACTTGCTCAACTTGGAGAGACATATAAAGCTAGCATATCCAAGTCGGTTTTTTCGCAAGTACTCGATGCAGGCCTGGGCGGTTTCAACGGAATCGACAACCATGCTGTCCAAACCTGGGACCGCTGTTGAGATTGCGACATCATATTTTGCGTCAATGCGGCCAAGGTCGCCTAGTCGTCCGTGGAAACCTTCAACCCTGCCGGACTTTGCCAATTTGCTTAGAGATGCTAGCACGCTGTTTTTGTTTTCCTTGGATTGCAAAATAGCAAGCGAGTCATGGAGCTTGTTTTTGTTCTTGGAGATTTGCAGCTTCAACTTGTCCAACCCGGCTTTTAACAAACTGGTCTGCTCCTCGCCGAGAGCCCACTGCTCGGTAATCTTTTCCAAGTCTCGCTCCTTCTGTTGATACTCTGCTTCCTTGGATTTACCCTCTGCTTTGATATCTCTGAGCCGTCGCTTGCTTTGCTCTAGCTGGGTCCGTTTACTATTCATTTGGCTCTCGAGCATGTTGATCTCTGTTGCAACCAACTGGGCTTTGCTTTCATTCTCCTTGATTTTGGACGTCCACGGCTCCAACCGTGTCTGCAAGGTTTCAATCTCCTGCGTAAACACGGAGGTCCTCGCTGTTAGCTTTGCCCTCATCTCGGCCATCTTGTCCTCCTGTGCCAGTAATTTCAAAGTTAGCGTCTCAATCTCGGTTTTGTACTGTGCAGAGGAGTTGGCATAAGTGGATAAGCTCTGCTTTGCCTTGTTTAAAGATGCAGTCAGCGACGCCACGGATTTGTTTGCTTTCCTGATCTTGGCGTCCATGTTTTTTGACTTTTCTTCAAAAGCAACGTTTTGCTTGTTCAAGTCCTTGCGTTGTTTGCTCAAACGATCCATCTCAGTGGTCAATCGCTTTAGCTCCTTGGTGGTTTGCAGCTGCTTTTCCTTCTCGGTGGTGATCTGTTTAGTGACCTCCGCGACTGCTTCTGTTCTCTCCTGCAACTTTCCCCTCAACTCGCTTGCTTCTTGCTCCTCCTCTTGCATCTGCAGTCTGTACCGCTGTGCGTTGCAACGGAACTGGAGCCCCATCAAGTGGTTCAATTTCCGCTCGAGGTCCAAAAACTTTAAAGCTTCAGCCTTTTTCTCCTCCAACAAACTTTTGTCCTTTTCCACAAACTCCAACCGATCTGACTTTTCCTGGCATATAGTGTTGAGCTCTTCAATCTCAGTGGTTGTATCTTCAATCAACTGCTTGTACTTGGTCGTTCCAATAATGTCTTCCAAATACTCAAGTAGGCCGTCTTCGCCCTCCTTCTCGGCCTTTGCCTTCATTTGCGCTATGGACTCGACCTCGCCTTGAAGAATCAAAAACCGCTTGTGCTCCAAGTCAATGCCTTGTTTTTTCAACAATGAGGTCACCTCGGTGTATGTGCTCTTCTTGTCGTTGATATAGTACGCCGACTGGTTGTTCTGGAACGCTTTTCTGGAGACGACCAAGCTTGAGTCTGGTACATTACCAGCTCCTTGAAGGATGGGGTCGCCATAGACCATCTTAAAGTGTATATCGACCTGGCAATACTCCGGCCGACTGGTGCCCGAGTTGTGTATCAACTCGGATATTTTTCCCTGTCTCATTTTGCTGGCTTTGAATCCAAACACAAATAGCATCGCGTCAATGACGTTGGACTTGCCACTGCCGTTGGGGCCAACCACTGACGAGAATGAGGAGTGGAAGGGCCCGATGAGCTGTCGACCGGCGTACGACTTGAAGTTGGTCAAGGCCAACCGATCAATGACTAGTCGAGGCTTTGTGGGAGTGGCGCACGTGGTTTGCAGCGGGTGGTTGACCACCGACGGCAGTGGCTCTGGCATTGGCGTTCCGTGGCTAGCTTCAGCAGTTTCTGCACCCTCAACATGTTCTGCGAGTGGCGCATCAATTTCCACTTTACCGGGGTCTAGCATATTTGTTGGTCCTTCATTGCCTTCATGTTCCTCTCCTTCCGCGTCCTCACTTTTCGAAGGAGCCTCGTCTTCATGCTCGCTTGCGGCTTTATCCGACTCATAATCGCTGTTGTTGATAAACGAGTTGTCGCTGGCGTCGAGTTTCCTTTTCATCCGGGAGGAGTGAGGTTGTAAACATAGAGCAGCAGTTTGGATGTAAGCCTGGTTCAGGTTGATTTTGTTGCAAAAACTGATCCCTACGCGTCAGGCAGAGGTAAACAAGAGACAGAGATTTTGCGGCAAATTACACGACTTTTTTCAAGGAACTGCTCATCGGTGCACCACCAGAGTGTGTGCCAGCCACCCAATGCCAAAGCTATTGCTGATCTAGCTTGTAACTTGAAGCCTATATAGTCTTTGAAACTGAGCTGCGAGCGACCGCTTCCGTATCCCACGCCATGACAGCAGAATTTCTATTCATCAAACACAATCTTTTTTTTTTTAGCGCCATCCTCGATTTCAGCGGCACTAGAAGATGTCGCCATTTTATCCGACAAGAGCGGTGGCAAGCCTCGTAAACTTCTCTGTATTCGCTTCAACTGCGATAACTTAGCCAGGCTTTCCTTGTCAGCAGCAAACCCGGTGCTCTGGTTCTGCTCCTGCTGCGTTATAGGGTTGTTGTTGTGCTCGCTAACGGTAATAAACTGGGACACGAGTGCCTCTGCTTTGCTATCCAGGAGCAGCACAGTGGCGTCTATGTGAACAGTTGTTGGTGAGTTTAAAGTCGAAGGGACAGCTCTTCTGCTGTCGCCGTGGAGCCCTGGCATTGTCTCTTGATGTTGGAGCAAATGAGTAACGTGCGGGTTGGTGATGATAAATACGCTAAAAAACTCCTTACCGTACATTGCAGAGAGAGTGGAAAAAAAATCACCATCCAGATCAGCTCCGCACCATATCAAGGTTCAATTCAACCCCCAAGCGTCATGTTGCAACATATCCTCAAAGCACAGCTCAGCAACGTGTTTAGACAGCCCGGTCATATTCCGCGGCTTACACAAGCGCTCCCTCGGCAGCTCTCACTCACCCAGCCTGCAACACCAACTATTTCACCGTTACAGTCGTTGCTCGGCCTTGTGCAAAGGAGATACAAATCCAGAGGAAACACGTACCAGCCAAATACGTTGAAGCGGAAAAGAACATTTGGCTTTTTGGCCAGACTCAGAACAAAAGGCGGTCAAAAGGTGCTTGCCAGAAGAAGAGCAAAAGGAAGATGGTTTTTGACTCACTAGATAAAAAAAGCTTACCATGTAAATACGAAATAGATGGAATAAAAAGACCTCATTTTTTTTTTTACATTTTGCCCAACATTTTCGAGTACTGCGTTTCCACCTCATGGACCAATCTCTGGAGGTTGACAATAACCAACTCATGGGTAAAGTTGGGGAACTTGTCTCTGTTTAGTCCAAACCACTCCAACGGCGGTGTGGCATTGCCCAACTCTTTGAGCTGGGGTGCTTCTATTATTGGCGGCGCAAGAGGCGAGTATCTGTATTTAGACTGGATCTCAACCTTTTCCATCGTCTCCTTGATGGCATTGTCTATTTCCTTTGTTGAGTCCCCCTCGCCCAATTGCTGTTTAAGCGTTGACAACGCCGGCGGTTCCTCTTTGACTGGCGAGTCAAACTTTTTCTGTATATTCTGCTTGTACTCAATCCTGGTGGAAAGTGCACTCGAATGAATGTTGTACATTTCGCGGATAAAGTTGACTGAACCCAAGTTCCACCGCACTGCAACTGTGCCTCCAAAGGAAGACTGGAACAAGTACTCGATAACGTTGCTTTGGCCCTTTTCAAATGTCCGCATGGAGATCTTAAACGAGGGAAACACAAATATCGTGCCGCCCTTTGCCTGCTTGGCAAAAGAAACAAACTCAGCAACAGTGCACGTTTCGATAAACGTCTCTGGTGGCGGAGGCATACTCGAGAGCGAAACTGTTAGATCGTTAAACTTCAAGTCCAAGTCATTTGAGATTCCGTAGCCGTACTCATTTTGTTGGAACTTTGCCCGCGATTCGTCCAACTTGAGAACGAGAACCTTGGTGTTGTCCATGGACGATGGGTACACGTGCACAAGCAAATGACCGATGGACACCAATATCTGCGTGTCTAGCTTCTTTACCGTTTTCAAGAGGGAGTGCTTCAGAAACGACCTCGACGGCATCCTTTGGCTTATCGACTTGCCTCGCGAGGAGTCTCTGAGGATCTCCTTGTAGGAACTTTTGTTGTCCTGGTTCATGCGTGAAATGGTATTGCCAATGTCCATAAAGTTCGACGCCGTCAACGAGGTCAAGTATATCTCGAGCGCTTTGAACTTGCTGACAAATATCAAGTGGTCCTTGGTGAGGGCGATTTCATTCTTTTTATTGTAGATGTCCATTGAAAAGCCGTCGAGGTAGGCAATGGCAATCACATGGTAGTCAAAGGACATCTTGAGCAGCAACTCGGCAATACCCGCCGAGATCAACACCAAGGGAACGTCCAAGGTCTCTGCTCCGCCAATGTTCCATTTGATAGCGGTGTGCAAATTCACGTTGCGCACAAGCAAGGACCCGCCCAACCTGCCCTCAGCGGAGAGATCGATCTCGTTGATGCCCGTCTTCAAGTCCTGCGACCAGTCCTGGGATTTCTTGGAAACGGCCCAGAAGTTGCCGATGACGAGTCTGAAGATGCCCAACGCTTGGCCAAAGTCGACTTCAACGTTGACCTTGTTTGTTACAAAGACCACGACCCAGGGAAATGCATAAGTTGTCGACACCTCTCGAAACTTCATAGCAATGTTTTTGTTCTGCGCCAACTCCGAGGAAGTCGAAGCTGTTGCAGCATGGCCTCCCGGGTGGTGACTCTCATCGTCGTGGTGATGGTCGTATAAGTGCTTTGGAAACCAGATGTCTTTGAACAAGTCCACATCTTGGTACTGCTTCACGTTGACGTACGCATCTGCGTTGGTCACGCAACCGGTGGAGAACATCCCCCCAGCTCGACCAAACTCGAGCACACTCAGGAGCAAGATTCTCTCCATTTTCAACGACGCGCTGATGTCTCTCGAGTAGACGTGCTGAAGCGATGCGGCAACACCGTCCATGAGCACTGAAAAGTGGAGCGATTTCCCCTTCAGGTCGTTGGAGCCAATCTGCACTAGGATCCCTTCAAGTCCAACAACTGCCGCAACCTTCGCGGTGGGCTCACAGCTGAGTGTAAGCTGCTGCCTCTCGATCCTTATCGCTATGTCAAACGCAAAGTCGTCCAAAACAAAGCCATCGCTGCGGCTCACCTCGTTCGAAGCCTTGCTAGTCAGCTCCTTGTCCTTGCCAGATTCAGGTTTGTGCATCGACTCCTTGATGCTGGAGATGATGTCCACGAGCACCGGCACACACTGTGGAAATAATGTGTTTTCGGAAGAAGAGGTCACCAACTCCCCACTAAGCTTTTTCTTGCCGTTTAAACATTCAGAAAACTTGAAGATGGTCTTGATGGCAGGAGCATGCAAAAACAACGACTTTTTCTCCCCAAGATCCTCGTCCTCCATTCTTGATATCAACACATTGGAGCCTGCAAATGTCGAGACAAACTCGACCGATTGGAATGGGATTTTGAAGTCTGATGACGGTCGCGCCGGCTTGGGCTCGGACGCCTTGTCGTCGAATAACCACGACTTTCTCTCCATATACTTCTGGATTCGCGATGCGGAGCTCGCAGATTTCTCAACAAAGGTGCCAATCGATGTCGACACAAACTGCACATCTATCTCGTCTCCATTGAGCGACAACCGCAAATGCTTGGACTTTTTATCCTGCTTCTCTATCATGTAGATCATCTGCAAGTTGGGCAAAAAGGCTCTATTCAAACTGGTTCTTTCAGACCGTGTGCTGTAGAAGTCATTGGCCGTGCCTCCATGTGCTAAGGAGATGTACGCCCCCATCAAGGTGAACTTGCCCAAGCTTTCCTCGGTGGCTGCAAAAAACTTTTCTGCGCCGATAATGACCCCGGGGCAGTCCTTTGACCGGTCGTTGAAAAGCCAGCCCATGCAAAAGTTGTAGGAAAGGAATTGAAAAGCGGAAAATCGGGAGTAGATGGCCATCTCGACGCTGTTGCGAACTTGATCCTGTCTGGGCTTTGGTGAAGTTTTTGCTTGTTTTGGAAGCATTGGCAATATATCGTCTAGTATCTTGATGGACGCAATCACAATAGATTCAGACAAGGCAACACGGCAAAACTCCGACTCAATCTGCAAGCTCTGGCGTGTGTTTCTGGAGTCCGTGTCATTGAACAACCGCACAGCCAAGTTTAGAGCAATGATGTTTGACAATGCCAACGGGATATTCTTTCCCACCAAGCTCACTCGGGACGCTGGTATCACAACGTCCCCGTAAGCAGGCACTTCCTTGGCGATGGGCAAGTTTTCCAACTCCTGGACTACGGAAATGTTGCAAACGTTGAAGCTGGTGCCCTCGACGCTGAACCCCAAGCTTGCCTTGTTGAAAACAGCTGCCAACTCCAAGTACTCTCCCTTGAACTTGAGCCTGAATAGATGGTTTGTCTTGTTTTCATGGCGGGCTCCCTTGCCATCGGAAAGCAAGGAGTGTAATTTGGCAAGCTTTTCTTGCAATTTGGGCATCTGAAATGACACAAATCTCATTATCCGAGTGACATCTGCAAATCGGAGCTTCAAGTATCCGATGGAGAGTTCCGACGAGAGCAACATCAAATCTTCAGCACTTTCAACACCGCACAAGCTTACAAGCTCGGTGGAATGGAGTTCGAGTACACTGTGGCGGTCGATGCAGAAGTTGCTCTTGAGTCGCTGGAACTCAACTCGAGTAGAGACACGGCCATCTTTCATAGTGGTGCTAATCGCAAATCCCGTGAGGGCACCTGCAAAGTGGAGCGGGTCAAGCAAGTCTATCTTCCAGACGATTTCCTTGGCCTTGGCAGTGCAGCTCAAAAATAAAGGCTTTGCAGGCGGCGACGACTTTGGAGATCCTGAGTCCTTTGATGCCAACCCTTTTACAAACGGGACGTCTTCCGCCATGAGTACTTGCAACACTTGCATAATTCGATCACGGCGACTGACCAAGCTGGTTCTTGTTCCCTCTGTCTCCACGTTCACCTGCATCAGCGACCCTAGTTTCACAAACACCACGTTTGACTTGTAACAGCTTTGCGTAAGCATTTGCTCTTTCATGGCATGTAGTGCCACCTCTAGCATTTCAATATTCGACACAACTTGCAACCGTGATTCCGAGTCATCCTTGTGGAACATTGTCAAGCAGTTCCTCACGCTGAAAGTACCTGCAGCGTTTAAAAGCTCAACTGATTGGTCGAAATGATCAACTTTTACCGTGACTTGTATATGACTTTGCTCCTTGGCTCCCTGATTCGAATGATGTGATTTTGTGGCGAGATCACCAAGGTTGAGTCTCGACAATGACTGGAGAAACGTGTTTGTGATTTTCCCCTCATAAGAACCCACGCTCAACGCTGCGTTGATACCTTTCTTTACATCACCCTGAGGTGGCAGCAGAGTCCCCGTGCAGTAGATGTCGCGCAACCGAAAGTATGCTGGCTCCTCAAGGCTTGCGCAATGGACCGAGACTCTGTGTATGGATGTGACAAAGTCAACCTGCAAAGGCGTGCTTTTCCCGGCTCCCTTGAATATTCCTTCCAACATCTGCCGCCGCTGCTGCGGGTTCGACTCCCACGCTCTCCAGTTGGAAAAATACACCCACACCTCTTCAAGCGCGTTTAGCGAGAGGCCCTTGTCGCGCAAGTTCTCCATCGCGTTGTGCAACCAACTACTCGGCAAGCTCCGAAGGGTGTGTCGCAACTTTGCCACGATCTTCCAGCCGTCGGAGTTCCGCATGTGGTCCTTCTTGGATCGCAATATGTACGCCGGTCGCGTGAGGACATCGGGGTCGTGATCGATTGCATGTTCAACAGAGGCCAACGTCAACTCGTGGATAAGCTTTGCCTGCAAGAAGCTGTTCTTTTCGATAGTGTCGAGAATCGTCAAAGCAGGGTTGATGGATTGAAGTACAGCCTGACAAGACTGAATTTGATTGCTGATTTCAGCCATGTCAACTTCGAAACTCAAATAGTTGACATCAGCGGAGCCCACGATACTGCCGTCTCTCACGTCAGCCCACAACTCTAGGTCCCTAGCTTCCGCCACTATTGCCAGGTTCTTACCCTCTTCCCCGAGAGATGTCACAGAAACACACTCAACGTGGACTGCAAGCGACAACTCCTCAGACTGTGCATCATCCACATCCTCTCCCGCCAAGAAGGCCTTTTGGGAGACTGCGGCGGAGAAATTGGACAACACCAATTCTAGCCTTTTTGCTGCGCCTCCTCTTTGCATACTAGCAACATCACTACCCACATCCATCGACAAGTGCACTACACACTCGTGGTTCACCACGCGAAAGTTCTTGACCGACTGGGACAACTTCTGCATTGCGTTCAATGACTCAATAGTGGAGACTTCGATCTGGTCCATGAGCGACTCCATGCTGACATCCGCCATGACCTTCGTCATCAAGGCAAACACTAGCGAAAAAACCTCGGGACAAATGTAGGCTTTGAGTGCGCCAAGCTCCACAATGATATTGTCATACTCAGTGTCTGGTTCCACCACATAAGAAGGAGTAAAGTCCTCGCTGTCATAAACGACTGTGGGATACGTCTGCTCACCAATCGGGCAGACATCATCAACACTGCTGTGCAAAACACTACTACTGCCGCTTTCAAGAACCACATCAGCAGTAAACTCCGTCAAAGGGATGGCCACTTGTGGGAGTGACAACGAGGTCATGAAGCTCCCCTTGTTTGCGTCGTAAAACCTATCCCTGTACTCCTCGGAAAGCAAAAAGGGGGCGCGGTGGAAAGGAGCATCGCTATTGCGCATGTGAAGCTGTTGTATCGCTCGACGGCCCATCATGTCCTTTTTCTGACAGATGTTCACCAAGGTCAACGACGTTTGAAGGTAAAACACTAGCTTCATATCGCCGTGGCGGCATGTTGTCAGTGCCTTGGCTGTGATGCCCGGGATCGACACCGATAGTCTGTTTGAGTACCGGTTGTTGCTCATGTCATTGTACGACAACAATAAATCGTCCATCTGGAACTCCAATAGGCTCAGCACGTCGGGTCTCAACTTGAATAAAAATCTCGGGCAGCGAAATGAAAAGTTGGCTGCATCAAACGCAGGTGGGAACAACTCACCCAACGCGTTTTCATGGTCCAGCAACCCCGATCCGAAGTTTGAAATCCCCGCTTTTAGTGCCCTGATGATACCGGGGTCGCCATCAATCACCCACTCGCCGCTGGCAAAATCCCATTTACACCAAAAGGTCAACTCGGTGGGAGGTATGCCAAACATTCTGTGCGAGTGGACGCTGAATCCGTCGACGTGCATGTCGGCACGAGTCGCGAAATGGCTCTGTGCGTATTCTCCTACATCTACAAATGGCATTTTTTCATCAAAGTCGTGGACCACGGTGCCTGAAACCGGGCTAAAGTCTGCTTGCATGTCCATGTAGTAGTTTGTGAATCGAAGGTCAACGTCCAACATGTCAAAATACAATCCCACATGGGACCGGCAACTGTACAAATGCTCAGGCAAGATGATCAACCCGTTTCTCACCTGGAAAGTAAACAACACATCAACATCGTTTTCTACTTTGAGCATCCCCCAGTAACTCTCGTCCTTGGCCGGTGCCTTGTCCTCCTCTGTGGCTGTGCTTCCACCTCGGTTGTTGAACTCCTCAAACGTCTTGAAATGAATGTGGTCTCCGAAATAGTTTTCTCGCATCGTAAACAAGTACCTGATGGCAAACCCATAGAATATCAAGCACACTTCATCACCAATGCAGTTCATCTCCACGCAGTTGGACGTGTTGATCTCGACGCCGCTGTAGAACGTGTAGGCCCCCGAGACCTCGAAATGACCGCTGCTGCCAACGAGAATCGTTTTCGCCATGAATGCGTTCACTGTGTGCCAGGGCGGTATATGCAAATTCAAGTTGAACTTTGGCGTTGAGACGTGGTAAGAAACTGTAGATTTTTTGGTGAGTGAGCCATACATGGGGATTCCCACAGTACAGTCCATCTGTTTGCCTTCAAAGGAGAGGTACTTGTTGTTGCTAAAGTCCAAAGGGTGGTTTATGATGTTGTTGTCGTTGACATTCAAATATAGCTCGTAGTTGATTAGCTTCCACTGGATGTTGTAGACAAATGGTCTAAAGTATTCGTACGGGAGCGGCTCGCCTGATGCAAAGTCAGCGAATAGGTCGGAAAATAGCAAAAGGTGCTCTCGCAACAAAAACATCCTCGCATTCAAACTGACCTGGTCAAATGTCCAGGTGCATTTCCCGTTCCACAGCAACGGGAGGCCAATGTCGGCGCTAATCTCGTGGGAGTCGGCCAAGAACAACACATCGTGATTCACCGATGTCCGCATTTCGGGCATGTTGAAAACCATCTTTAGCCGGTTCGGCCACTTGTCCTCCTTGTCGGTGACGTACGAAGTGAAAACACCCACGTTGGACCCTTCGCCGAGCTTCAACTCGATCCACCCAAACGGCCGGCCGGTCTTGGGCACTCCCAGGCTGATGTAGTCATTGTCTTTGCTCGGTTCGCGAGTGGGCACCCGCACGACCAAGTCGTCCCGCACAATAACGGCAATCTTGAAACCCTGGTATTCTCTTTTCTTGCTCCCTTCTGAGGCCACGCCTGCATAGTTTGGTGTTGAATCTTTGGCTAGCGGAGGAAACAACATGTCTTGTAGGGGTGCCCGCTGTTGGTCGGCCCATGGTCCATAATGTATAGTCCCATGGGAGATCTCAATCTCGAGACCTGATTCAGGCGCCTCCCCCGAGTCAATACCAGTTTGCACACCGGGGGAGTCATAATAGTAGATGAATCGTGTCATGGTGGAGTCTAAGATCAAACTGTACTTGGCATACTGTTCCTGGTTTGTGCTCATTGGCGACAACACCTCTGGTTCTTGAAACTCGCCTACGTACCGTTTCAAGCCTCTCCATTGGTTGTGCGGTAGGTCGACTCGTGAAGCCTCGCGGCCCTGATCGAGTCTCTTGCGCACCCATTGCATGGCACGAGTGAATCTGCGCCATACTTTATACCTCTTCATGTCTGCGTGACTCCTTTGGGACTTGTCTTTGGGGTGAGTGTCGTATCTATGCTTGTCGTATCCGAGATTTGTCTTCATTGCGATCTGGAATTGCAAAAACTGAAGATCGTGGAGTAGTCTGTAGGGGTCTAGTGAGTTTGGTGCTTTTGACACGTCTATTGATCCCCTTGCAGATTTGAACGAGGCCACTAGAATAGAAGGTGTCACGACATTCCCCAACACAATGGCTCCCTTTTTGACTCTAATCTCCAAGGGCAATACCCAGAGAAACAACATCAAGGACCTGCTTTTGGACTTTCTGACAAACTCAATCGACTCTCCTTCCTTGTCGTTCCGGTGCGAAGCCGAGCTCTCACCCGAAGACGTTGATGTTGACGATGCAAACGATTTTTCCGTCTCCTTTGTTGCTGAGTTGTCACCCGTTTTCAAAATCTCAACAATGTTGTCAAATGCCTCCGTGCGGTTGTAGATGAAAATCTCCAACCCATCCACAACCATAACAAACCGAGACGGCAGCTCGTCGTTTTGCTTTTGCGTGACTCCGCCAACTTCGTAGTCGGTGTCCCAGTAGTAGTTCGAGAGCTTGGTCAACCTAAAGAGCCAGTACCTCCAGGTCAAGGTTACGTTCAAAATGGAAATAGTTGCATCGCTAGTTGTGATGGTGAGGTTTTTGATGAATATCCTGCCGGCTAGCGGCGAGATTTTCATTGCGTCCACGCGGATCCTGGTTTTATACGCCGTCCAGAGTATCAACTTGAATAGTAGGGAAAATAGGAAACCCAATAGCTTGTGGAAGTAGAAGATGAACCCGAGACCCAAGATCAACGCTAGCACCCAGTCTACCAAGTAGATCCAAAAGGACACCTTAATGGTGGACGTGGAAGTGACTGCTATAAACTGTGATTCAAATGCCATTATCGGTGAGGTTGGAAGAGGAATGCTGTCGCATAGCCTTGAATCGCCCGAATCCCTGGTGTTGTATGCCGTGGAAAAAGGATAGATTGGAAGACGGGTTTTCTTTACCCTGGTGTTTGTAATGTAAAAGTCTTATTTGGAGGGCACCAATTAGCTTGTGATGAGTGTATCTATCGCCATACGACACTTTTTTTCCGCTGAATTCCGCGGTAAACTTTGGGAGAAAGGGAAGAACAGGGAGCAGCATTTGGCCGTGGTGTGTGCAATGGTTGGTTTCCACCACTACTGTTGCAGAAGAAGACGATATGTGTACCAGTTTAGAACGTGTCCTCACCATAATGGTGCTGTATATGATAGTAGTCAATGACTTGCTTGTTGTGTAGTCTGAAAGATAGATAGTGTTGTCTATGCTATATCAGTTGTAGTAGTGTGTTTTGGTGGTGCGCGTTTACAGCACGAAATATCAAAACAAATGTCACAGCTTTGATTACAACCTGCGTTTCTTTCACCACTTACTCCTTCATTCAGCCACCATCATGTCTCACAGAGTCTTTGACAACTCCGAGAACCGGAATGTGATTAGGTCACGAAATAAGCAGGAAAACAACAACACCGCAAACACCCAAGTCTACAAACGAGTGCCGTTGGGTGGTAAGAACCAAAACATCACCAATGTCGCATTCAACCGCTCGAAATCAACACTTGGATCAAACATATTCAATCCGCCCCAGTTGAGTAAATCAAACTCAACGTTGGGAATACCATCTGCTGCTTCATCTTCCTCGTCGGTGTTGGTCCATCAAGATGATTCGCAAGCGAAGCAATCGCTGCTACTGCCCAATCGAGTTTCCAAAAGAGTAAACCTAGAGCCAGTATCAGACAATACAGCTCTTGTCAAGCGGTCGAGGTTGGACGATGAGCCATGGACAGACTCTTTGATTAAACCTCAGTTGCCACAGAAGGGTCCTGCCGGCAGAATCGGGTCGACTTTGAGGACAGACGCGCTTCATGCGCGAAATCTTGCCCGTCCCGCTGCCAACAACATGGACCCGGTGAAACAGTGCCAGCGCGTTAATGACATCGACAGATTGGTTGAACTACATTGGAACGACGAGATCGAATCCGTCCCAGAGAGAGCACCTAGTGCAGTTCCCAGACTATTTGACGAAGCAGAGTTGCAATGCTTCTCAACTCCTAACAACACTGATAGCGATGCGGTAGATGTAGGAGAGATGACCATCGAGGTGGATATAGAAGAAAACCAGCAAGAAGAAGGGGAACTCGGGTTGAACGATACCGATTTGCAAAACTTGTTAGATTAAATAATGCGGTATCCTATCTACAATGCTATTATTGTTGACTACACTGTGGTGAGTATTCTCTATAGCCCTCTTCGTGTTCTTGCCTCGTTTCGTATGATGGTAAATCAGCAGGTTGGAGAATTGTAAAATCAGTGATTAGATTGACGTTTGCTTCGGGAGCTATTTGTGCTTCAGCTGACACTGGAAGGACGTTTCTGATTTTTATCATGTCGTCTCTCTCCAAGCACCAATTATCCCTGGGGAACTCAATTTCCGGTTTGAGATATAAATCGCCATTGGACTTGGCCGAAAGCCACGAGGACGCTCCTCCTCTAAGAGGCATTCCTTCTCCTGCAATCTTGATGAAGTCATGAGGTCTAATGACTTTCCCCGCTGGCGTGCAAAGCTTGATGCTTCTCCCATCCAAATGAATAACCACCTGCTTGGAGAATCCTGTCAACGCGTCTGCGAGGGGCAATGTGAAACTGGCGTACAAGTCATTCCCCTTGCGCTCAAACGTTTGATGTTGCTTACAAGCGTACTCTAGTATCACATCTCCGGCAATCTTTCCCGGGCACTGGTCGCTCTCGCCCTTTTTCCGAATCACGCCGTTATTGGGAGACCCTTTTGGTATTTCAAACTCGAGTATTTTAGTCTCCTCAGTGACTCTGGCTCCGCCGCACTGCTTGCATTTGTCTTTGGTTCTGTGTATTTTCCCTGTCCCACTACACTTGACACAGTCAACATAGTGTTGCGAGACAAGACCAGGTGCCACTCGTTTGATTTTGCGAATGTGGCCCTCGCCATTGCATATGCCACACGTCTTGCTCACCACGTTTGACGACCTGACTCCACTGCCTTTGCAGCTGGTGCAGATGACGTTTCTGGTTGACGTGGTCCGCACGGTCTTTCCCATGTACAACTCTTCGAGGGTGACCTCCACCTTGATTTTTGCATCTTCCGTTTTGGCCTCGTTGTGTCGAGCTTGGCCGTTGCTGAAAAAATCGTGAAAATCGTTGCCGTTGTACTCGTTGAAGCTCGCTCCGTAAAACTGCTCAAAGGGGTTTGAAGCGTAAGTTTGGCTGGCATCTGTACTACCAAACTGGTCGTACCGATATCGTTTCTCTTCATCGATGAGTATTTCATACGCATACGAGATCTTCTTAAACTGAACTTCCGCCTCCTCGCGTTCCGTCCCCGACGCTTTATCCGGATGGTACTTCAAAGCAAGCTTTCGGTACGCCTTTTTGATCTCGACGGCGGTGGCATTTGATTCAATTTCTAGTATCTCATATAGGTCTTCTTCCTCCATAGTTGCATGGGTGGAAAGGATCAACAATTAGCAGTGGTGGAAAATATATTGCAGAATCTCGCTCGCTGCGATGTGATTATCCACCCTCTGGAACCTTGCAAAAACCCTCGAGATATGACTGAGAATGAGACAAGGGGCAACTGGAAAACAGAGGCCAAGTGCAATACAGAGCAGATGATGTCAACTGTTTTGACCTTCAAGTTCAACTATAGAAAAACACCTAGATATCAGCCTCAAGTGGGATAAAAAGCAGCCAAAAAAAAAAATGGAAAAGCGACAATTGCAGGATTCGAACCTACGCGGGCAGAGCCCATCGGGAATAGCTTACCACCTGAGTAGAAACCTGCACCCGACTCCTTAAAACCACTCGGACAAATTGCCGAATGTACCAATCCGGAAGGTTCACAGCTGCTTGCAACCAGATTCTGCAATAATACAACTTTCTGGCCCTTTGGTGGGTCCTCGAGACTTGATTTCAATGGGATACATCATTTCTACAATCTTGGGATTTTGTTTTATTTTCGTCCAAATTTTTAGGCAAATTCGTACAAGATTTGGTATAAACTCAACAAGTACAGGACTTTGGCTTCTTTCTATCAATCTCAAGCGATGGACTCATGATAGTATCAATCCTGGGGTCCTATGTACTCTCTATTTTTAGGGTTGCCTCAGTTTTTTGCACCCAGTTACCTTACAATGAAAAAGGAGCGATTCTGACTTTATTTTGCCAGCGTTTCCCGAGATGGAGAAAACCAACTTCTCTAAAGCGCTACTGAGGTAACACAAGAATCGGCGGTTCAACAAAGATCTTTTTTTGCCTTCTTGTATTCACTGTTGTAGCCCAGCAGGCAAACAGTGCTGGTATACTTGAGGAAAATGCAAAATTGGATCCACTTGCGTCGACAGAAAAAAAAAAAAAACTAAACTCAGCCAAACCAGCAAGTTTAAACACAGGATATACAATCTAGTTCTTACTAGCACAACCACCACTTCCAAAACACTTATTTACATAGAGCCGAATCAATCATGGTATGTCTTGTAGTCGAATTGGTGAACCCTCTACTACAACTGCCACCATCTCCCTTACAACGTCATTTCTAAAATTCACATGCTAGCATAGGATACTAACCTTCATTATCTAGTCAAGATCAGGGTATGTCCAATGACTCCACTCGCTTCAAAAAAAAAAAATGCCACAAGCATACTAACATGTCCCATCCAGTGTCCAAGTTGCAGATGAATCGTTAAAAGCATTCAATGAATTGAAGTTGGGCAAAAAGTACAAGTTCATCATCTACACTTTAAACGACGCCAAAACCGAGATTGTGGTTGACGAGACGTCCACAGATCCAGAGTACGACTCGTTCTTGGAAAAGTTGCCTGAAAACGAATGCAAATACGCTGTTTACGATTTTGAGTACGAGATTGGCGGCGGCGAAGGAAAGAGATCCAAGATTGTGTTTTTCACTTGGTCGCCAGATACCGCACCAGTGAGAGCCAAGATGGTTTACGCATCGTCAAAGGACTCCTTGAGAAGAGCCTTGAACGGTGTTGCTGCCGATGTCCAGGGTACTGATTTCTCAGAAGTTGCATACGAATCGGTCTTGGAAAGAGTCAGTAGAGGTGCTGGGTCCCATTAAATGGAGATATTTAAAGGTATTATTACAGGATTTGATATTCTTTTTCTTTTGTTACGAAACAGCTCTTCTTGGTTGGAATTGATTTCAAGTGTACCTAAAGTCGCCAAACCTGCCAAAAGCCCTGTCTTTGCGGGAAAATTCCGTTAACCTCTGGCGGCCACGCACTCCTGAAATAATATCAGTTGCGGGTCAAGCAGAAAAGTCTGGGTCACAGCTTTCCCAGGTTAATATCTCTAGTCTACCTCCTCCACGCCGAGGGAATAAACAAATTAGAATGTCGACCAAACTACCGCGGGCGACGTTGGCGCAGAAATTACACGTGCTCGACTACTTTCATCAATCCGATAGTCCCCAGTTGAAAACCGTCGACAAGTTTAAAGAGCAACTCTCAATTTCAACGTCGTCGTTAAGTGAATGGTTGAAAAACGAGCCAGAGTTGCGTAGGCGGTACAGCGAAGCCAAGTTCAAATCGTCCAAGAACGCCAAGCGCAATGCAACGTTCAAATACGAGGACATCAACAAGGCCATGGACAAGTTTGTCCAGGAACGACTAGCAAGGAACGGTCCAATTAGTGAGCCCGTGCTTCGCGAACAATGGGCGCGGTATGCGCAACAGTACGGAGTAGACGACCCCAAGCGGTTGCACAGCTTTAGTCACGGCTGGTTAAGTCAGTTTCGAAAGAGACACGGGATAAAGACAAACAAAGTCAACAAGGAAAGGGGGAGGGTCTCCAAGTATACACAGGGGCAAGGAACTAGCGTAAGCCAAAAGTCACAAGAGCCGGGATCCGGCCACGACGGATTATCACCCCCCGCTTCAATATCGATACATCAGGGGGCCGACTGTCCGATTGATGTTTCTTATACGAGTACCCAGTCTATGACTCCCAGTGAGTTCAACCATGCGGCAATGTTTCGAGTCGAAACTGAAACTACTGAGACTGCAGAAACTCGACAGGCAAGACCGCCCAGTGTGGATGCAGATCAGGATATGGATGCAGATTTCATGTGCAATCATGAGGAAACGCACCATCATCAGAGATCAAATCACAAGTCAAACTTGCACGGGTCGGGAGCCCACTCGCAACTTGCAAACGCATCTCACCCAGCACATCCTGCTCAACTTGATCTATCTAGAAACGGGTTCGGTGTGGAGCTCCAATTCGAAAAGACTGAGAGGTCAGGGAGGGGCCATCAGCAGGGACAAGATCTCCACACGTCAACTCTCCGCTCCTCGCAGGCCATGGCACATAACAATGTCTCAGTACCGCAACGCGTTTCCTCTCACCAGATGAATCAGTTGACACCTAAATCAGCAAACGTGAGCAACCGCGTGCCGAGAAGCAACGGCCCGCCAACAATCGTAGATGTCGAAAGGTTCATATTTGTTACGGGCGACAAGTTCTTCCACAACCATCAGCAAAGCTATCCCAACACGTTTAAATTGTTTCAAAAATTCAAGGAGTCGTACTTTGATGAAAAGTACCTTGCTGAAAGTGCAAGTGTGGACCAAATTCAGAGCAGCCACAGCGATCCAACTTTATCTGAGTAGGAAGTTATCATCTAAGAGGTCAACAACTGCTAGTGGTTTCGTCTACATGTGTGATTTGAAAAAGTGACATGCATTATATCGAATTGGTGAAATCAATCTCATCATGAGCAAGCTCGACATTCAATCCAGGCTTAACGTTAATCGGCTGCTGGCTTTCCAGCCCCTTGACGGGATCCAATTTGCATTTGCAGGTGCTGCACAGCCTGGTGCATTTTGATATTTTAAAATCAACAAGATCAATCTCTTGCAGCTTTTGCGTGGCGGTGTTCATCTCGGACACGAGTCTTGTCGGTGGAAGGATAGGTTTCTCTGGAGTTGCGTTTGACTCCACTTGTGCGCTTGTGCCAGCAGCTTGCAGGTTAAGCAGGGTGGATTTGTTGATCTTGGTGTTTATAGCAGCATTAGCTTCGTCGTGTTTGGCATATAAATAGTTCCGAAGTGCCATCTTGCTGTAGTTATATAATTTTTGACGATACTGTGATTGGCCTTGAGGTGCTGCAACAATTGGCAAGCGCATAACTCCGATGTATGGAGTTGGGCAGATTGGCCTATCAGTAAAGACCAGTATATCCAGTGCGTTCTACTTTTCTATTCCAGCACACCACAATTCGAAATATACAATACTTCTGATGTTCTTCTTTATGGTATATATGTCCCCATCAGCTATCATCGCTGAGAAGTGCATTGCTATCGTCTTTTACTCCACCTCTTGGTGGCTGTTTTATAATTTTGCAGCATACTGTCCGTTTTCCTCTTGGTTTTTCCTGTGCTGCATACACGCAAAACAAGAGTGGCCTGATTTCTGCACCTTTCATCATACCACCATGCCCCTTACCGATTGCATCGAAAGGAGGTTTCTGCATTTGCTCCATCTGACAAAAGCCGTTTCCTGGATAGGCATTTCGTCTTTAACGAGATATTTTACAGCAGGTTTGAAAACACTGACCCGTCTGATATCATTTCCCACCACTTTAGTTAAACGCATTACATAATACAAAAGACGAAACTACCAAAACAACGGCCACCCACCCTTAACTTCACCCCCCACCTATTTTGCCGCTGGGTTGTGCGATTGAGGCGTTAACTTGAGCCCAATGATGACAATCCCAAGCGCAATGGTGAGAAACTTGAACTTTAAATTGTCATCCACGAGCGCGTCCCTGTTCTTTGATTTCCTCTTGGATTTCGCTTCCTTGGCTCCCCCCATCACTAGATGCTTGATCTGGTTCAACATCCCAACTTCCCCTTCGGAAGACGCAGAAGAAGACGATGCATATTCGCTCAGCTGCTGCTCTTCAGCTTCGTCGTCCGCCGCGTTCAACTGCCAGGTCATGTTCTCATACTCTGCTGCGTCGCTCTCGTTCTCACTTAGCGGATACAACTCGGACCGCTCAAACACTTCAGAGGCAAATTTCTTGACGATCCGGTCGTTGACAAAATTACTTTGCGCGTGCTGACGCGGGCTGTCTTGGTCTTCATCTAGTTCGAATATGTCAAAGTTGCCAATGTATTGCTCGTCTGGGTTGGGCACGTGACTGGCATCGCAAATCAACCCCACGGGACTCATCGAAAATGGCGTATTTGCGTCTCTGGCATTGTGCAAGACAGTGTTGATGGAAACGGACCTTAGCACGCGTTTCTTGTTGATCAACAAGTCGCGCGAGTCTTTGATCAACTTGGCATCGGAGTATTCGTAGCCATTCTGCCGTAATGAGGTCAACGACTGTTTCTTGGCCAACCGCTTGATGTTCTTTTTTTGCTTTTGTAGCTCAAAGCCAATGTAGGAGAGCAACTTTTCATTATGTAGCTTGAGTGATTGTAGTTCGAATTTGAGTTTTGTAATCTCCTGTCTTGTGCGGCTGTCCGAGTTTAAACAGCTGGATCTCTTGGAAGACAGTTCAGAGTCGTCGAATGAAAAGCGGTTGTTGCCCTCGGTGTCAGTTTCGGGTCTCATGTATCCATTCAATGCAAACAAGGTCCCCTCTCGGTGGCGCGACTTGCTGGAGTCAACGTCAACAGACTCCTCAATCACATCGAATATCAGCAGGTGCCGTTTCGAGCTTTGGCCCTGAGGCATGGATGATACCCTCGTTCCATTTTGCTCTTCAAACTCGACTTTGACGGGTATTATATCGTGACTGTTATATCGCACGTGGTTTGGCTTTGTTGATGAGTACCGTTTGACAGTTGCATCGGCCATTTGCTCAAACACACCGGCATCTTCAATCGAGTTGCTTGGTGCTAGTTTGAACGGAGATAGCACAAAATCCGTCGGCTCGGGCACTTTTGGTTTTGATTTCAAACACGTGGGCAAGGACCTGCGTTTGCGGTTTTTCGACTCTGGGTCTGGAGATGGAGGAAGAATGGCGGTTTCCGCGGGCGGGAACTGAAAGCCATGAGCCACCTTGATTGAGCCCGTGGAGGTGTCCTTGAGACAGGAAGAGTCGTGGTGGGGATCCTCCTGCATGCTATGATTAAGAAGATCCAACTCGCCCTCGCTGCTGTCAATGTGTTTTTCTGAAAAATTGAGCAATGAGTAATTGGAGTGATGACTGAGAGCGTCAATATCTCTGTCCAATGCTGCAACTGTTTTTTCACTACTTGGTCTCACTTGGCTAGCCAAGCGTTCACACTGGCGGTTTAAAAACTCAATTTGGTCCATTAGAGCAAGCTTTGAGTTTTTCTCCACTTCAAACTGGTTTTGCAACACCTTGTAGTCTCGCACAAGCTTGTCGTATTTCTCCTCCAAAAGGTCCCTACTGTGGTCACCAGTGTTGACCTGTGGTAGTGTGTTGCCAACTGCTTCACTTTGATGTTGTAGTTGGTTGATTTTCTTTTGCAAACAATCAACAGTTTTCTGGTAAAACTCTTCTTGCTGGTTAATGAGATCTTTGAGACACTCTTTTTCCACTTCCATCTCCCCCATGGCCCTTGCAACGGTTTGGATCTCCCTTTGAGCTGCTTCCAAGTCAGCTTTCCTGTGCTCGAGCTCGTGAACAAGTAGCTGGTTCTCTGCTCCAATTCCCTCCACTTTCAACAACATGTCTGCATATCGTCGCTCCAATGCGTCATATTCTTGTTTACGGGTGTCTAAATGAAAGTTGTCACTTGGCATCACTTTGGTTGTTGGTGTCTGCAGTTTAGCCGGTTTATCCGGAACAACACTCGTGTTTGCCTTTGACTTGTTAAATGCCAACGGCAATGCTGTCGTTACTGGTTTCCTTAGTAGATGTTCTGTTTGAGTGATTACTGTAATCTCATCACTATCTCGATGGTTTGCAGACTGTCCCATGCTACTGAAACCAGGAGAAAATACGCAGTTCTTGATTTCGATGCAACGCACAGACAAAGGCTTGATTTTGATTTGGTCTGGTTCTCTCGCTACTGCCTCTTAGACCATGCACGCCGTGGCAATATCTTCAGGTTCTACTGTCAGTTGTAGTGCCGCCAAGGGTATTTGAAAACAAACAGCCAGTGAAAATAAATTTCTACCCCCTTGAATAAACCAAGTTGGCTCTGAAAGAGAAAGTATAGACCCAAGATCGTGGATAACCTCTCCCTCTTCTAAATAAACGCTGTTCCACCTTTGGCCAGGAATTTTTTTCTTTTTTGGTTTTTTAACGGTGGTTGTTGTAGAGGGTTTTTCTGTGAGAATGTGTACAGTTCATCTGTTTTGGTTTTATCCACATACAACTCGGGACACTGGAATTATACACAAGCAAAGAACAATAAACCTTACATCTACCAGCATGCCTCGAAAACAGGCACCTGCTATGCCTAGTAAGGCACACCCTTGCTTTGTTTGTTTTTACAACTGCACTGAAGTCACCCGTGTAACGTATGCTAGTGTGGAGATGGCAAGCAAAGGAGGAAGTAAGTGTCGCGTTTGGTAATTTCACGACAAGCAAAATGTCGATTGCCTAGACAACTCAATGCTTCTATTGTAAGGAGTAGCTATACAAACGCAAGTCATGGAACTGTCATCATTTTTCCATATTCAAGCCAACCGTCACCCACTCTGTACAAAACTCGCTCCCTCACCTAAGGGCCTGTTCCAAAGATGTCCCCGGATTCAAACTCTTGGTCAAGTCGTGTTTCTTCATACTGGCCCTTAGGATTCTCGGGTCTTTTCGCAATGTTCTCAACAATTGCGCTTGCACATTACTCGAGGAATCAAACCCGATGATGAAGTTGTATCCTTGAAAGTGCCGTTCTTGTTCTCTGGAGACTATCTTGGGTAGTGGTCTTGCGCCTAAGCTCGTTATGTCCCTGATGACGCCTCTGTTGTTCAAGATCAACTTACCAACTGTCGAGGCAATCTTGGTGGCTTCCTTTGTAACATGCAACGGATCCGTGATACGGGCTATAGCAAATAGTTCGTAGTACATTGTCTTTGGCGCTGTCAGCTGGGTTCTAGCCTGGTTGACTATCGGCGAGGTTTGAAAATTTTCCCTTCACCATTTACAACTGCGATGGCGCTACCAAATGAAACACCATCCAGATATACGGACTCTTGACTTTACAGTTCCTCAATCCCATACAATCCTCAATCCCATACACTCCTAATAGTGCTGGTCTGGGGGCAAAACAATGAAGTGAATGTCCACATGCATCTAGAACTCCCCAGCATCAGCAAGCCCAAACTCATCTATGTGGAGACCGCACTGTCCCGCCGCGTTCACACCCGATTGCTGCAAAATATTATCAGTGACAAAGTCGAAGTCACGTGCAATGATAAATTGCAGCCAGCTTGACAAGGTATCTCGGCACTCTTAGCACTTCAAAATCTAGCAACGACTGAGCTCAAAATTTTTCCACCAGCAACGTATACTTTTACTCCAGCATCGCTATCATGGCTTCCAACATAACATGGCATCCTAACTTGACGCACAGTGAGAGAAGTGCGTTGAGGAAACAGCAAGGTGTAACCGTATGGTTGACTGGTTTGTCAGCGAGTGGTAAATCCACCATAGCATGCGCTTTGGAACAGTCGATTTTAGCAAGAGGGTTGAACGCGTACAGGCTCGACGGTGACAATGTTCGATTCGGATTGAACAAGGATTTGGGGTTCAGCGAGGCCGATAGGAATGAAAACATCAGAAGAATAAGCGAAGTTGCGAAATTATTCAACGACTCGTGCTGCGTTACCGTGACGTCATTCATTAGCCCCTACAGAGCAGATAGACGGTTAGCTAGGCAGTTGCACGAAAAGGACAACTTGCCCTTTGTTGAGGTGTATGTCGATGTGCCAATTGAAGTTGCTGAGCAAAGAGACCCCAAGGGGTTGTACAAAAAGGCCAGGGAGGGGATCATTAAGGAGTTCACTGGTATAAGTGCGCCTTATGAAGCGCCAGAGCACGCAGAGATTCATGTGGAAAACCACTCAGGTTTGACCGTGGAGCAAGCTGCCGAGCAGATAATAGAGTACCTCATAAACAAGAAATACATTGAGTAGATATTTAAAAGGGTTGGCATTATGTAGTCACTTTACTTCTTTAAACTGTCCAATCTAGCTTGCAAGTCGTCCTCCACGGTCTCGGCACCGCCGTGGGCACCCACGCTCTCAGCTACTTTACCCACAGCTTCTCCATGTGAGGGCGCACCCGTGGGCGTGTCCTTTAGATTCAAGTTCAGGTTCAAGTCAACCCCAATCTCGTCAAGCACCTTGCCCAAGATCTCGTCAATCTGCTCTTCCTCGCCCAACTCGTCCTCGTCCATCGCCATGGCGTCGTCAATGGCGTCATCCATAAACTCCTGTTTCTGGTCCATCATGTCGTTCTCCTTGGCAAACTCCTGCGCGATTCTCGATAGCTGAGGCAAGTTCATTGACCTGTTCATACCACTCAACACGCGTGTAGCGTCCCTCATTGACATGGCCATCTGCTGGTTGGACCGTACACTTTGCACACGCAACGATATCGCCTGTAGTTGCGCCTTCATGGAGTTGAACTTTTGAATGTACGACTTGGTTCTAATCAAATCCTTTGCTTGGATCTTGGCACTGGAAATCTGCCCCTGTTTCGCCGACTTTTTAATCTCACTGATGAGCTTCTTTTCTTGCTGCTGCAACTTGGTCACTTCCCGACTGAGTTCCCTCTGCGTCTTTTCCAATGCTCTTTGATTCTTTCGAAGCCGTTCCTGCGGAGTGAGCTTCTTCCCGAAGGCCCATTCAAAGATCTGCGACATGATGTATTAGAAGTAACTTGTTCCTGGGGTGTGGTGTTGGATGTGTGGGTTTACGCCTTATCTCGGCAAACTGCTACATTTTTTCTGCGAAATTTCAAAAAAAAAAAGACCTATACTTTATACCCACCAAGAGCCAGCAGCACAGCACGGTGGGCCATGCCATAGCCGGCCTGGTATCCATTCCCACCAGCACCATAGTTGTGCACAATAATCTTGCCGTCGTCGCATTTCTCCTTGCAAACCCTAGCTCTTACTGAACGCATACGTACCCTCACCTTGAAAAAAAAAAAGGAGAGGATAAGGTCTACTTTTCAGTCTTTTACAATCTTGTCGACTGCAAAAAGTATCATCGTGATAGGCGCGCGCAATTTTCATTATTCCGAGTCAGAGAAGACATTAGCGAGCACCATACATGTACTAACCCAGCATGGCTTCCTATGCTTTGTTTATTCACCGTCATGCTCATTAAGTATCGCACGCAACGTCTCAAACACAGCAGCAGAATTATCTTGCGAAACGTCTTCTATTCCGTAATTGTAAATCGACCCTAGCCCGTACAATGCAATCGATGTGCACACCGCCATGGCGAGATATCCCTTCCCGGTGAACCCGTTTGGTAACGGTGGTTGTTGCAAGTTCTGACCTCTTAAATCAAGGAAGCTCATGTGTCCGGCAGCGTTACCCTGTGTCGGTACCTGAACTTCCTTGCACGCCTTTGCGTGGTTATCGCTTATGTTTCCCTGAAGTTTCTGTATCTCATGCGGATCCTCAACCAAGACCAAAGCCAAGCCTTGCTCCAAATGCCAGTCCACGTGACAGTGGAAGAACCACACCCCAGGGTTCTCCGCCACAAATCGAAGCACGAAGTATCCATTGGGACGCACTTCAATTGTATCCCTAATGACTGGAACTTTGGGAAACTGCAACAGGCCCCTATGGTCTGGAACGTAAACCACTGGTTCTTCAGGGTCATTTTCACTACGCGCAATAACCTGAAAGTTGTGTCCGTGCAAGTGAAACGGGTGCTTGCCGTCGTCCTGGTTGTTCAACACTAGTTCAATCACCTCGCCTCCGTGCAAGACATACGCGTTGGTGTTTGTCCCGTATATTTCTTGGTTTGCAGCTAGCTCGCCACTTGACAAGACGGTGTACAAAGTGGGCACCTTTGGTGGAGTATACGACTTGCCGTTGAACAAGGCATAAGTGACACCGTCGCCCAAGACCTCCATTGAAAAGTTGACCTGGATGGTCATGTCCGGCTCGGGCAAGAGCCTCTCGCCACTGAGAGGCACAAGTTCGAAATCATTAAACCCTTTTAGTTGGCCAACAGTCTCCTCGAAATCGTGGTACGGATAGTGTCCCGGGTTGTCGACTTTGTCATTGTACACAACATAGTTTGTCGACACCAACTGCAAGTCCTCGGGCACCTCATCCAACATGGTCATATCCAACACGTTGGCAAACCGGTAGTTCCTGTTTGCACCCGGCTTGGTCTTTACAAGAACAGCATACCGTTGGCCAACAGTGATGTATAGCGAGTCCACCGTGTATGGTTGCACGGGCACCCCATCAACCTCCACAATGACCAAATCGTGGTCTTCAATGAACAAATACTGCGACACAAACAAGCCCATGTTGACCACACGAAGCAAGTACGTCCTGTCCGGAACCACGTTCCAAGTGGCATTCTTTGTCTCATTGAACAAGCTATTCTGCGGAATGGGCTCGGCACCCGTGGGGTTGAACCGCGACATGAACAGCTTCATTATCACGGGTGTCTCCAAATGGTAATGCTCCGACACGGATAACGCCACTTCCTCGTCATAGACATACGGCACACTCTCCTCATCGTCTTTTTCGATGACAAACATCCCTCTCAAGCCGTCGCCGTACTGGCTGCCGCTATGGGAATGGTACCAGTATGTGCCGGTTTGGTTGCCAATTGTGAAGTCATATGTAAAGTTAACCAGAGGCCCAATGGGACACTGCGTCACCATTTCAGGTCCATCCTGCCCATTCTGACCTTTCATGAAAAGTCCGTGGAAATGCAAGGACGAATTGCGGTCAGGTAGTCCATTGTGAAAGTTTATAACCACCCGGTCATTCCTCTTGACTCTGACTATCGGATTAGGCCACTCGCCGTTGATTCCAATCATTCGTCTTGGAAAGACCCCATCGGGGTTAGCGTCGACATAGCCTATATTCCAGTTGAAACGGTGAGTCTTTGCTAATAACGGCGTGAGACAGGCGGACAAGAGGACCAATAGCACCAGCGTGGGACAGTACATTCTTGAAACCTAGCGTGGTGGCTGTCTTTGCAAATGGTTAGAATGAATCTGTTGCGAGTAGTATGTCCAAACCGGAACCCTTTTCCTGACATCGGCTCCACCAGAGCAAAAAAAAAGGAATCACCTAACAAGTTGATTTTGTGTCACTTGTCAAATTTTGCAATCACCACACCCAAGCAGCCACTTTTCCAAAAGGGGTCCCCCCCCCCACCCCCCGGTTTACTCCCAGTTTCTGGAAAACACCCTACCAGGACACGGGCAACTATCAGCAATAGAGTTTCTGGGAAACGCAAACCCGGCCCCTTTCCAATCGTGTAGACTCAGATCCACATACGCGCGCATGTGGTCCCTGATATACTGCAGCGTAGGATAGTCCTCCGGATCACAAGTCAAGCTCACCTGGTCTCGCGGCTGGTACACTCGCACATAATCCACCAAGAACTTTGCCGGCAAGTCCAACCTGCGGAGACTCAACGCGGGGTTCCACACCCTCGACAAGCCCATGTTGAAGATAAGCGACATGGGCTCGCGCGAGATTTGCCTGTGGCCAATCCACTGGTTTCCATGTAACGCTTCGCCCTTTAATGTAAACGTCTCCACGTCGTTGATAGCGAACCGCACATACCCTCCGCCTTTGGTGTCGTACTCCATGGCGAACCGGATAAACCCGTCAATCTCAACCGGGGTCTCGAGCGAGATCGACTCCTGGTACACCGTGCCAACGTCTTGTCTAACCATTGTGTTGTTGACATTGGCAATGTCCACGAACCGGTAATCCGGTCTCCACCACTCGTCAAAGGGCGCAACTTGCACAGTCTGGACCCCCCAGTACTTGTTGCCATGGTACAACCCCTCCACAATGTCAATCTCGGGCGCACCGCGACCCACACCCAAGCTAGGGTGGTCTTCTCCGAAACACGTGCATGAACTCAACCTTTGTCCCGGCAAATAGGACATCCCCAGATTGGCGGTGCTTTGGTTCGGCAAGATCCCCACGTCGCACTCGTCATACGTATAGGGCCACACGCCGTCGGATGACGCGAGGTAGCCTGGCCGCGCCAAGTTGCCCAACGACCACACCGCGGGCCATAGCCCGTTCTCCACCAGGCGCGGCATCTGCACCAGGATCTCCACCCGCGCCTGCTTGTTGAAACACAACTTGTTCCACGACTGAACCATACCGGAAACGTACAGCTGCTGCCCCACCTTGTGTTTGTCAAACGTGATTTCCAAACAGCCGTCTCTGGTGGTGACCATCAGCGGCAGGTAATACTCCAAGTCCTGCGTGGCTTGGTAGTACAAGTCCACCGCCGTGAAGAATTGGTCTTCGTACTCGGCAAAAGTGCGGTTCTCGACGTTGAATTCGTCGGAAAACACCAACGTCCAGCTTGATTTTGCAGGCAGCACAGGGCTATCGGGATCGACTAGATTGGTACGAATGGCCTTGAGCTGAGTATATGTTCTGTTGGTCAATTTTTCCAACCGGTGTCCGTTGCGCATGGGGTTGTTGAGCATGATGCTTGCCGTTATAGCATACGCGCACGCGGCAGCGAAAACCGTAGTCACCACCAACACGGCCACAAGAAACCGCCAGTTCAGTTTGCAAAATGGCAATCTCCAGTAGCGGGAACGCATTGGCGGTGCCAGTGACGCATGAGCCACCACTTCTCGAACCACTTGCACGTCTTCAGACTTCGTCTGCAACAAGGCTTCATCGAGGTAGTAGCCTGGCTCTTCAAGGTAATCAAACTTGCCGTTACCAAACGGCTGGAAAAAGCGCGGATCCAACGTCGTTGGCGGGGTATACGTCTGCTCGGTGGCAGTCTGAGCCGTAGACACAAGCGAAGTGGATGTGCTATCGGGGCTCTCGCGGAGCTGTTTTGGCGAATCCCGGTTGACCATTGAAGAACCCACTGACTTGTTTCACGAATGAAGAAAAAAAAAAAAAAGGCAATGCAAGATCTGTGCTTTTGCTTTGCCTTTCGGTTCGTTCTTGAGTAGAGTATTTGTAGTTATTATTGCCTGGTGTGTTTATCCAAGAGTTTAGGATTGAACCTGGAATCCATATTTTGCAGCCAGGGGCCCCATTTCGGAAGTGTGCGCGGCGCGCTCTCAACACGGAAAAGATCCAAAAGTGGAAACTCGTATACAAATCCGAATGAAAGCAACTGTAAGCAAGACACGAGAGTACACTACGAATCATCTCTCTATAAGATAACTTTGCCTATCAATTGAAAAAGCCCTGAAGTAAAGTACAAAACTGTATGTATATAATCTGGTATCCCTGTTTCATGATCGACTCAACCGACAAGACCTCGTTGCAGAGGTCGTGAGTGATTTGTCTCTCGACGTATGTTTTTTTTCTTTTCTCTTTTTTATGCCATTGGTGCCTCGCCTTCAGGTCCAATGTATTTGGGATCTCTCCATGGACCCACATCGCCCAACAACAACTCATCGTCGGTGGCAGGATCCATGCCGCCGTACTTTTGGGGCAAGTTCTGCGGAGGAATCTGTCTCAACAACTGCTTGGTATAGGAGTAGCCGTAAATGTGGATCTTTGACACGGTGACTGGGTCCAAGAACGGCTTGAATAGTTTGAATGCAGTGGAAAAGCCAAAGGGGGCATTGATTAAATAAAACTTACCCATCCTCTCCGGGTAGTAGTCCTGGCCGATTTTCGAGGCCTCCCTTACGTAGCCAATGACGTTGTATGCGGTGGATATCGATATCCCTTTCAAGTCCAATATCGTGCACGAGGTCTCCACCAAGTGTCCGGCTTCTCTGGAACACGCGGGCAAACGGTACTTGACCATGGCCTCGTACTCCCAAACCAAGTTCTTGAGCATTCTTTCCTGGGTGGTGATCTTGAGCATCTTGTTCAAGTCGACTTTGCCCAACTCTTCATAGTAAACAGGGCGGCCGTCCTTGTCTGTCTTGTGGTAGTAAGTGGGGTACATCTTGGCAACAATGGGTTTCTCTTCGTACTTGAAGTCCTTCATGATGGTGTTGGTGCCAAACTCGTCTCTCCACTTTTCACACTCGATAAACATCTCCTTCGCCAAGGCCAAGTCGAACTTCCTAGCTCTGAGAAAGCGCAATAAACTGGCGTCGTCTAATCTCTGCGCGTACCCCAACTCGACCAAGTCCTTGCGCATTTGAATCACCGCCTCGACTTGCTCCTCTGTTAAGTTGGAAGTGAAGCCGGTCAACTCACTAGGTGCGGTGATTTGCGGGTACGACTCCAACAAGACATCTTCTGAAACCTGGCTCATGTTATCCGCTGTCATCTTTAAAACAAGCTAGTGTGACTCAAAGTGGGTTGCTGTTGATGGTGGGGTTTGAAATTTGAAAACAAATCAGTAACAAAGAAAAAAAAAAAAAGTAGACCAAAGTGCCTAAAATGGTAGGGTATCCCGTGACTGTATGTCCGATGAAGATCTCTCCCGTGTGGCTCTGGAGATCTTGAACACAGATGAGATGCAAAGAATGCGGTGGTGCCGTGGGATGTGTGTCTCTATCTATAGCAGTGGTGGGAATAAAAGAGAGTGTTGAGAATACAGAGATGTTTTATATGAAAACTACAACAACAACAAAAAAGAAAGAAACATTTTTTTTTTTCCCTGCGCCAGCGGATTGTTGAAAACACCAGCGAGTTGGAGCCGATGGGGGAGCCCAGCCTAGAAGAGGCAAACCGAGCGTCCATCTCGTAAAAACGAAACACCACATAGGGAGTCACTCGAATCCAAATGCTACACCCTGGCCAGACTTGATGCCTTGGGTCTCTCATCGTTGGCAACCATGTTGTTATAGACCGCCACTACGCGCCCAGCCCGCCCACACACCAAGCGAAACTCAACAAAAATAGATTTTTCTGTAGGTCACGTGATGGTCGTTGTTTCGCATTGCTGACGTGGGTAGCAATCGTATGGAGGCTTCGGATGCATTATCAAACACACACGTGTCTCTTGCAAAAGCTGCTTGCACCGCCACCCACGCCATCTCGTGCTTGAAACTGGGTGATAAGAGCGTTTGGAAAAGCGTGGGTTGGGGCTGGACTACATTGCCATGATCTCTACACGGTCCATGGTTCCGCTCGCTTGGTCTGAGGATAGGGTTTCTTCCAAACAACATCTCCGGCCCCTATTTGGCTAAGCAAGGTAGCGTGGTCCCCGAGTGATCCTGAAGATATCTGTATTGCTGTGCTGCTCTATTGTTCCTGCTCTTTGACAATCTGTCAGTAGCATGTATTTAGTGCAACCCGGTTACGTCAAACACCTCCCATCGGCTTTAACCACTTGTCGAAACTTCCTTTGTCGGTTAATTAGCCGCAGCCAAAAGCGACAAAAGACGACAACGTGGTTAGTTTCTGCAAAACGGTGCGAAAAGTACACTACTGAGCTGAGCAGTTACTACTCCGCTACCAACTGCTTCGGTTCATCAGTCCCGTGATCATAAAACATATTATTACAAAATAACACTACAACTCTAACAGCCCCTCGTTATCAGTCAACTTGCGCTGCTTGATTTGCGTGAAAGCCATTTGCGAAGTGAACTCTTGACTCTGCCTCCGTTTTGTCCACTCATGATACTGCCGCTGCTCCCTCCTCTTACGCTTCCCATATCGTCGCTTTGCAGTGCAGCCCCATTTCGGTCTATTGTTAATGTAGATATCGACGATGTTGATCTATGCTGAGGATGGACATCGCCGTAAAACTTCAACTTCAACGACGCCAACGCGTTGTCGTCGACTATAGATTTGTAACTGGAGCCAAGATTACCAACACCAGCGCCAATGCTGCTGCCACCGCCAACACCTCCTCCACTTCCACCACCATTGCTAACCCCGACGATCCCCCCACTAGCACAATGTAAGTTTAGATCCGAGGAGATGATCATGTTTCGTGACACGTCCAACCAGGCCCTGCTCAATACGTCGTTAGTGAACCCACGCCACAATACATAGTCGTTTTCCTTCACAGATAGATAGTTTGATGGGTACTCACACCCCTCGAGGTAACTCTCCAACTTATGGATCTTGTTCATAATCCTTGTGCTTTGGATCTGGATATCCTTTAGCGAAACCTTTGAGTTGATAAACGAAAAAATCTCCTCGTTGCCGTTGTATAGCGATTTGCTAAACCCTTCAGTCTCGTTCCCACCATGTAGATTCAAAAACTCCAGCTTTTCAAACTCGAGCGAGCCGATTTGGTAAAGCTTCTCCTGCACGGCGTCATCGCTGAGATCTCCATCCATGTTTATCCCTTCAAGGTTTATCGAGTGGTCACTGTCGCTAGCGTTATCGCGAATCAAGGGCAGCGGCTGCGCCGAGCCGGGCTTAGAGGCTGCACCCACGTTTCGTTGTGGACTTGCCATTGGCGAGCTCGGTTGACTATTCATCTTGTGCGCTGCAATGGTGTTGAAGTCCAACATGTGCACCAACTCTGTCATTCGCAAATACTTGTCAATGAGGTACGGCGTCGTGGGCAACTCGTGCGATGTCTCATCCAACCCCAAGTCGAACCTCTTGACCTCATGACTGAGATCAAGAATCTTTTCATTGAAATCGTTTTTGCGTCCCGTTATCCTATCAAAGTACTCGTAGACTTCAGACTGGTGCTCTCTTAAAAATGCATTCATCTTGACGAGATGCGGTTCCTTATGCGGACTAAACTCCTGTCTGTTGGCCAAGTTCAACAACACTTTAGCAATCAATGTCAAGGTGCGTTGGGTGACCCCCGTCTGGTGGTTCTTGGTTAAATAGAATAGTTTCGGGTTGAGTATTGCCGGGCAGAAGAAACGGAGGAAAATAAACGCGCTAACACAGTTTAAGCTGGTGACATTGTCGTCTGCCGCGCAAAACAACTCCACCTTGGTTCGAAAGTTTTTCAATTGCGTCTTGATCTGCTGGGGGATGTCGTTGGATGTGATGTAGATCTTGTGCCAGAGCTCTTCGGCATAGGCGTACAAGTTTTGGAAGTTATTCTCCACCATCTGCTTGACCCTTTCGTCCCTCTCATTGCTATCTTCTTCCTCCGAATCGTCTTCCTCATCACTGCTACCACCAAGCAGATCAGGCACGTCTCCTTCCGGGTAACCATGTCGCGCCGCTTTCTCTTGCAACCTTACATACCGCGGATCCACTTCACAATTCTTTTTCTCGCGATTGATCTTTGCAAAGAAGTCCCCAAACACTTTTTCCAAATACTCCTGTCCGATTCTGATGTTGTACCTCTCCAACGCCTTGGAGAAAATGGACGACCCTCGGAAAAGCGTGTTGAACACATTGCTCTGGGACGTGTTCTTGGAACCATTGGTGAGTTTATCCCCAAGTGTTGCAAGTGATATCTCCATCAACACCTTAAAAAACTTTTCCTCTTGGTTCAAGCACTGGAAAATGTCGAGCAAAATGACACTGACGCGCTCAAATTCAGATGCGGCAACGTTTTCATTAAAAAAATGAACGAGTTCATCGATTGGTCCGTTCTTGAGCAAAAACTCCAAGCTTTTGAAATGGAGACTGCTTGGGATGTGGAACTCCTTGAGGTGGACTTGGAGCAAGAGTTTGCCAATGGGGATGTTGCATGGGTCGTATATCGTCAATCTGACGATATCGAGACTGCGGTTGCTATTAAAGCTTGTCGAGATTGGAATGGACTTGACTTTGATTCCGGTGGAGGGCGAATTGGTGCTGGTCATGATGGTGGAGCTAGTGCTGATTTGCTTTGTCAAGATATCGGGCGTCACGTAAATAGTGCCAATGATCTTATCCGACGGAGAATGTCCATTGTTTGGGTTGCTGCATGTTTTGATCAAAATGTGGATCATTTGCGTGGATATCGGCAAGTTTGTCAGAAACTCCTCTTTCCAGAACGGGTTGACTGTGTGATTCACAATTGCCGTCCGTGACCAAGGGTAGCCCCACATTCTGATTTCCGCGTAGATCTTGCCCCCCTTTGCCGCATCGACGCTGCTTGTTTCAAACTTGGCTTCAATGATGTCAACGGAAATGTTTTTCGACACTCGAAAGTGATCGCGTGAAAAGTCTGAAACCGTTGGTGTGCGGTGCAAATTTGCGGTGGTGACCGGTTTGGACTCGCTGTTGAATGATCCAATGTACTCTCTCTTGGCAAAATAGTTAAGCCCCACAAACCAATCTTCGAGATCTATATGCAAGGGAAACTCAATGTACACTCTTTGGTTACTGGCAATGCACTTGCCATCGCGCGATAAAAACGGGGTCAACAACAACTGGTCCGCTGTTAGAGTGCTAGTGGTACGGATAGTATTATTTAGCCGGAGTTCTTTCAACTGGCCCAAGAACAACACGTTGGAGCTGTTGAAGATGGAGTTGTGGATCTCGCGGATCTCAGTTGAGTATAACGACTTTACATCGATTGAGTATAGCAAAGTGCCGTCTAGCTCGCTTATAAAGTTCAATATCCCATTTGAGTTCAATGCGCCCATTGTGTAAAACCATCCTTCGTTGATGTAGTAGTTGTTTTCACTTGCGTGGTTCAGTACGGAGTCATCAAAACTGCTATTGAAGTTTGAGTCAATCTTGGGTTGGTAGATTGGCCCTCTCGGCCCCAGGATGATGTTCAAGTTCTTTGACTTGTATGGCAACGGACCGTATAATTTGAACCGGCATACTAGCAATTCATAAGGAGTGGCACTAGATTTGGACGGTGGAACAACCTGCTTGTTTTCGCTATACCATTTCTTGGCCAAGCCCTCCGGCTTCAAGTTCTGCCAGGCAATCAAGGTGCCTATCAAGTTGCCAAAGTTTGTCTTTGACGCGATTTTGACGTACAACTTGTCGTTGGCAAATGTTTTGATGAATACCGTGGGCGGGTCTTCCTCGGGCGTGCTGGTGTCGCCGCCATTCTTTTTGTTTTTGTTCTTTCGAGTCGGTAGGATTGACGACGCAGTGGAAACGGACGAGGTGGAAGTTGACGATGTGTGTAGTTGGTGTAGCAGCTGTGGCTGGGTCTGCTGCAGTTGCTGCAACTGCAAGCTTTGCACATTCGGTATAATTTGTATGGAGCAGGACTGGAGCGCGCGGAGGAGCAAGTAATCGTTGCCGTGCTGGTCAGTGGAGTACAATTGTCCAATCGCGGTGATAAAGATGGACTCAACGTGGATCCAGCTGATGGAGTCTGTTGAAACCAAAAAGCTTGAGCCGTGGAAAGTGCCTTTTGAACGTGATAGGATCCTATGGAAAGCAGTCTGATGTGTCATCTCGACGGGTTTGGAAGGTCTAACAAGCGTGGTTCAGCTACAGCGTCATAAACCCAGCACCGGCGGTTACTATAACGAGGGTAATCTGTGGAGATGAAGAAAAGAGCGAATAGACGTTGGTTCTTTTGGTGTGGAAATAACCAACCTGTTTGGTTCTCAAAATGTTACCACAGCAGACTCTCTTTTTCGCTCGCCAAAGGTCCTCCAGATACACCCACGCGACGCGTGCCACGTCAGAATTAAGTTGTAGACGAAACTGGCACTTGAAACCGTGTTAGCAGGACATAGCTTAGAGACCACCCCTTTAGCAGGTCGGGGTTACCAGGAAGGAGAGGACGCGAAGACGTGTTTACAGATGTTGACCCGGGGGAAATTCTACCTAGGTGTGGGTAGTAGCTGTAAACATTTTTTATGAAGCCAGCGTAAGTAGAAGTCGCGGTTTACACCAATTCTTGCGTTTGACAATCAACTGCAAGAGCCAAACAACTGGGTCTACTCCATGCGAACAAGTTTCCTAGTAGCAATAAGTACTGCTCTTACCCTTCCGCTTCCCCACGCTTGTGAATAAGTGTTGGTGTAGCATCTTGCAAAGCTACATGCGGACTAGACTCCCAGGTGGGTGAAATTCTACTCTTTTTACGATTTGAGTTTGGCGGCTGTCTCTTCAAGCTGATGATTTTGTTTCGTTTTCATACCAGCTGTAGCAGACACACCTATCACCTTCGAGAGTTCACCGATCATCATCCATTTCACATTTCATCACCTCTAGTGTTGCAACTGTTAATATACTTGATTGGTTTTTTGAGTACTCCAAGGTAAAGGCGAGAGTGAGAAAACCACAACCAAAAAGATTTCACGACATTCCATCAACAACCAACCACTCAATCCATTTGGCAGTACAAGGCTGACACAGCATTCATTCCTTCAAACATTCTTCATTCGTTCTGTCTCCCCTTTAGCTTGTTCAACCACAGTTTATTTGCCGACTATAATGGACTCGCGCACGCCTCCTCAGCCATTTCGGTCATTTTCAACAAACTCAAACTTATCAGTGGTTAGCTCGTCCACCTCGTCCACAAGCACCACGGCTAATACAAACGGACCCTTGTTGCAGTCCACGGCCATGAGAACCAACCTGTCGGGTCCGTTAAACATCAACAATTTCAACAAACCTAGCAATTATAAGGACCACTTGTACTACAAATGCGAGGCCTTGAAGCGGAGATTACTGGCAATCAAGGGAATAACGCCGTTTATGAACCTCGCATTCAACAATGCGGAAAAGTTGTGTGATCAGCAGTCGCTAAGCTTGGCCCAGGAAGGCAACGTGGCCAGCTTGGACCGGTTTTCCATGCAGTCATCGAATTCCATGGGCAGTGGCAATTTGCTTCAACAACAGAGCAGGTCTGCTAGTAACGGCACCGGTAATACTCGCAGCTCGAGCCATAGCTATGGTGTTGCAAATATCCATGAAAGCTTGCTAACATTCACCGCGGGTGTGCTACCCGCGAATATCAGTGTTGACCCGGCAACGCAATTGTGGAAGTTGTTCCAACAAGGTGCTCCCTTGTGCCTTATATATAACCATGTCTCGGGTTCCACAGACAACCAGTTGGTTGTCGTTAGCTCGGACGACTTACGAATTTGCAAAAAGTCGGTTTACGATTTCATTGTTGCGGTGAAAACGCTCTTTGCTTTTGAAGAAGACGAGTTGTTCACCATATCAAATGTGTTTTCCGATAGCACCCAGGACTTGCTCAAGATCATTTCGTTTGTCAATAAACTATTGGATAGCGGCCTGCAGCCAACAACACTCGGACAAAAGGAGCAAGACGACATCAAGTTGGATGTGCAGATTGCCGACGAGCGGTCCAAAGTGTTTCGAGAAATCATTGAAACCGAAAGGAAATACGTGCAAGATTTGGAGTTGTTGTTGAGCTACAGAAACCAGTTGTCCGAAGCGGACTTGCTCTCGCTGGAGCAAATTCACACATTGTTCCCCAACTTGAACGATATAATCGACTTCCAAAGAAGATTTCTCAATGGACTCGAATGCAATATAAATGTACCGGTCAAGTACCAAAGAATCGGCTCGGTCTTTATCCACGCAAGTCTTGGTCCATTCAGAGCCTACGTGCCGTGGACAATTGGACAGCTTACGGCAATTGACTTGATCAACAAGGAAAATGCAAATTTAAAGAGATCCTCAAGCTTGATTGACCCTGGGTTTGAACTTCAATCGTACATCTTGAAACCGATACAGAGATTGTGCAAGTATCCATTGCTTTTAAAAGAGTTGATCAAAACAACCACACCCGAACTGTCCAATGGAGAGCCGGCAGACTCCCAGGCTTCTGAATTGCACGTGGCAAGATCGGCAATGAAGGAGGTGGCCAACCAAGTCAACGAAGCACAGCGAAGAGCAGAAAATGTGGAAGTGCTCCGCAAGTTGATGGAAAGAGTCAATAACTGGAAAGGATTCAATCTACGCGACCAAGGCGAGCTCCTCCATCATGGGATAGTCAGAGTCAAAGACGCAGAAAATGAAAAGGAGTACGTGGCCTACCTCTTTGAAAAAATCATCTTCTTTTTCAAGGAAGTGGGCACGGAGAAGGAGAAACCAGACAAAAAGAACAAGTTTGGAAGCAGAAAGAAATCGAGCTCGACAGTGTCACAATCAACGGCAAACTTGCTTGAATCGTTGAACGGGAAAAACGATCGCACACCGTTGGAACTCCGGGGTAGGGTCTACATTTCGGAGATATACAACATCAGCCCGCACTCCAGTAATGGGTACACATTGGTGATTGCATGGTCTGGCAAGAAGGAAAGCGGTTCGTTTACACTAAAGTACCGGTCAGAAGAGGCACGCGCGCAATGGGAACAATGCCTACGATCGTTGAAAACAAGTGAGATGAACAACCACATTTCACGTAAACTACGTGACTCGCAGCTGTCTGCAAACACCAACGACTCATCCATCTATGAGTACATGGGCGGCGAGTCGCCAAAGGCCTTGACCGGTGACCAGCAGCGCAACTCGTTCAACGAAACTCGACACCACTCTTCGTCTTCAACGCAATCGATGATGATGATGATGCGCAACGGCAACAGATCAAAATCAGGCGAGTTTTCCCGTCTATCTACATCGTCCTCAACATCCTACAACAACAGCTCCAGCACTACACCCGTGTCATTGGCGCCAACGTTGCCGTCGCCGGATGTCAGCATACGCTTAATCTTTAACAACGCCGAGCTTGCAGATTGTTTAATGGTGAGCTCGCAGATCCAATTTGCCGATTTGCACCTGAAGATAGCCCTGAGGATATCGGCGAGTGGGCTCGTGAGAGACCATCTTGTGATCAACAAGCTACGGTATAAAGACGAAGATGGTGATTTCGTGGTGATGGACTCAAACGATGACTGGAACCTTGCTATGGACGAGTTGGACGCTTCTCGTGCACTAACCATTTGGGTGTCCTAGAGTGTATATGGTGGTAGTAAGTAGAACAGACGTCTCCCGCGACCCGCGGCTAGCCGCGGCTAATAATGTCATGATGATAAGCAAATCCTCTACAAGTTCTGACCCCATTTTGGCTATGAGTAATTTGACTCATTTGATTTGACCAGCGCTGCATGCAGTGCTTCAGGAGATGAGATCAAAAAAACGGCTACCAGTCTGGAAAAACTCGAGTTCTATATTGAGCCACCAGATATGCCAGTACAAGGCTGAACCAAAACCCCAAGCATACACCCCACACGCAATGATACCCAGTCTAATACGCCAGACATGCAAACGTCTAAGAGCAACTTCAACGAGAAGACCGTACTCACCGGCGGTCAGGTCCCTCCCCAGGGCATTCACTCGGAATCTAACAACTGAACAGCAGGCAATTCTAAATCAGCCACGAGCCAAGGATCAAGTAGAAGTGTGCATAGTCGGTGGCGGTCCCTCGGGGCTAGCCACAGCAATAAAGCTAAAGCAGCTAGACCATGAACATGGCGCTGGCGAAATGCGAGTCATCGTCTTGGAGAAAGCGGCTGATTTCGGAAGCCACATTGTGAGTGGAGCCGTGATTGAGCCGCAAGCGCTCCGCGAACTATTTCCAACCAAAGACGACGGTGGTGACGATGTTCCATTGCCGGCGGATATGGTGACCAAAGTCACGTCGGACCACATGATGTACTTGACGCGCAACTCGGCGTGGCCCTTGCCTGAACCTCCGCAGTTGGCAAACAAGGACAAAAACTTTATTGTTAGTCTCAACACGGTGGTGAAGTATCTCAGCGAGCAAGCTGAAGAGTTGGGCGTGGAGCTATACCCGGGCATCAGTGTGAGCGACGTCATATACAACGAAGCAAAGGATGTGGTGTTGGGTGTAGCGACGCAGGACATGGGGTTGGACAAGAACGGCGCGCCAAGGGAGACTTTTGAAAAGGGAATGGAGTTCAACGCACGAGTCACCGTGTTTGCGGAAGGGTGCCACGGGTCATTGTCAAAACAAATAATCAACAACTTCCAACTTCGTCACGATTCAGCCCCACAAACATACGGTTTAGGGCTCAAGGAGGTTTGGGAAGTTGACGCGTCCAAATTCCAGCTGGGCTACGTGGGGCACTCGTTGGGGTATCCGTTGACTCGCGACTCGGCCGCGTATGGGGGTGGATTCATCTACCACTTTGGCGACGGTCTTGTAGCTGTGGGGCTCGTCATTGGCCTCGACTACGCAAACCCGTACATCTCCCCCTACCAAGAATTTCAAAAAATGAAAACCCACCCGTTTTATGCAGACACTTTGCGCGGAGGCAAGTGCATTTCCTACGCGGCGAGGGCACTAAACGAAGGCGGGTACCAAAGCATCCCGCAGTTGTACTTCCCCGGCGGCATCCTCGTCGGGTGTTCAGCGGGGTTCCTCAATGTGCCAAAGATAAAGGGCACCCACACCGCGATCAAATCGGGAATAGTTGCTGCTGAGTCTATCTACCACAAACTCAGGGACGTGCCACATGATGGCGACGAGGAGCAATTCGAGTTGGACATAAGCCAGCGCCCTGTCACTCTCAAGGAATACGAAACCGCATTCAAGGAGTCGTGGGCCTATAAAGAGTTGCACGCCGTCCGCAACGTCCGCCCCAGCTTCAACTCGCCCTTGGGCACATTAGGCGGATTGGCCCATTCCGGGTTGTCGACAATGCTAACACAGGGACACGAACCTTGGACGCTCCAGTATACCCACACCGACGCCGAGGCAACCCAGCCCGCACAAAACTTCAAGCCCATCGACTATCCGAAACCAGACAATGAGCTAACTTTCGATATCTTGACCTCGGTGGACCGCACAGGCACCTATCACGGCGAGGACGAGCCCTGCCATCTTCGCGTTCCAGACCAGGACTTGCACAAACACGCCGAGCTCAGCTGGCCCCGTTACCAAGGTGTGGAGCAACGGTTCTGCCCAGCTGGAGTCTACGAGTATGTGGAAAGCGACTCCAACCGCTTGGGAGTCGAGTTCAAAATCAACTCGCAAAACTGCATCCACTGCAAAACTTGCGACATCAAGGTCCCCTCTCAGGATATCAACTGGACCGTGCCTGAAGGCGGCGACGGCCCAAAGTACTACATGACATAACTTCTGCCCTTTCCAGTACAAACAATAAAAAGTCATTATACGTTATAACTATACAATATATTTTTTTCTTCTTTTCTAACAATTTTGCGCAAAAAAACTTGAAAACTGAAATGTTTAAGCAAAGAATGAGTCAATGTCGGTATCTTCAGGAGCACCAATGTCGAGAGATAAAAACCCGGAACGGATGACGTTTAACCATTTGTGGTTGTTTGCCTCGTGGCCGTGGTTACCGGCACGCAATGCCGCGGCATGCAACTCAGCCGCAGCAGCCGCGGCGTTGGCACTGTGCATGCTTGGAGCACGAGATGCGCGCGGAGCAGCAGCAGCAGCAGTGACAAACTTGGGCTTTTTAACCAACAAGTAGGACATTGACTTGGACCGCTTCCCGTTTTTGCGCACAGTTTCGATGGTCTCGTCGTCATCGTCATCCCTGTCTGATTCGTCATCAAAGACAAGGTCAAACTCGTCCATTTCATGGTCCGAGCCGGTGAAGTCGTCTTCCCCTGTGGTTGTAGTGGTGGTGGCAGTGCGATTCAAGGCGGCAGTGACTGGTGCTGACGAGTAGGGCACATTCAAGTGGTGCTTTTCAAACGCAGAGGAACTGGACTCGAAAAAGGAGTGTCTGGTGATGCCCAAGTCAAACATTGTTTGTCTTCTTGGTTTAGCCAAGCTGGCCTGTTTGGCGGTAAGTAGCGACTCGTCTTCAGCTGCGGGATCTTGAGGTTGCCTGTTGGGAGTGGAGGCCGTGGTTGTGGTTGTGGGTGTTGCTGTTTCCTCCGACACGTCTTCATCTTTGTACTCTTGACTGTGCTGCTCCCCCTTTTTAACCTCCGCTAATAGGGTCTTGGCAACGTGTTCGAACCCGGACGCAAGGATCCCACGGTAGACATAAACCATTCTCTTTGGCGACGCGTCGGCCCAGTCTCTGGAAATGGCATACTTTAAACTAGTGTCGCCCTTTTCGATTCTCTTGATGTACGCGTTGAGCTTGGCGCTGACCAAATTGGAGGTCTTTGTTGAAAGACTAGCCATTTCGGGTTTCTTTTCGCGCAAGATGTCGCAGACCTGTTTCACGGTTAAACCTTGCCCTTCTGGATCCTCTTTGAAAAGAATGAGAAAGATGTTAAAGAGGACATCGTCTTCCAAGGAAGCGTCGCCTTCTTGTATAGGCTCTGGCTTTTCACCGGTAACGGGGATAGCCGTTGAGATGCCAGTGGCAATGGGTGCTCTAGAAATTGGCTTTGGCTTTTTGATCTTCTTTGCAGCTGCGGTTGCAACTGACGAGTCGTTGGATGAGGGAGGACTCGATGTTGAAGTAGGCGGAGTCGACTCTCTAGTCGAGTCTGGTTGCGTTTCCAAAACGGACTCGGGGCTAGTGCTTCTAGAAGATTGCTGTTCCTTGCCGATATCCATCTTGGCCAAGTCCCCGCTAATCGAGTAATTTCGACCGGGCTCACTCTCTGCCTCGTGTTCGTCTTCCTCTTCCTCCTCATCCGAGTCCTGGCTCTCTTCCTCCGAGCTCGCACCGATGGCATCGTCGTCACCGTTGTCTTGGTTCTTTGCCCTCTCTAATGCAACTTTTTCCGTCGGATGCAAGGGCAAGCTCTTGGTTCTGTTCTTTTTAGCGACACCCAAAGTGTTTGGGTTGAACGTGGGCGAGGCAGCACTGGCCATCCCGTGTAACTCCAACGGACGTCTTTCAGTTAATGCCATATTTGACCACTCTTGCTATAACTTGTCTGGTAGATTGCAAAACTGTAACCAATAGTATCTGAAACAAAATTGAAATGGATCTATGATTTGATATATGAAAAAAAAAAAAAACAAAAAATAAAATAAAAATTGAACCTGATAATGTACAGTTTCTCCCTGCTGAGTATATGAAAGTAGATAAAGACAAGTTCTAGATATAAAAAGTCGTATAGGAGTAAAATGTCATCAAATGATACGGACGGTGTAAACAGTGTAACTTTGCAAGACCTGATTTAGCAGTTCATATCAATAGCGATTCTTTTTTCTGTGGGTGTATGGAACAAAAGTTGATAATCAAAAGTAATCTGTGGGAGTAGGGAACAAGTGATAGTGAAATACTTGTTTCTAGTGAGCGTGTGGATATGAATATGTGTTCTGGACTATGGAGTGTTTGTGGGTTCCAGGGTGTTACAAACGTGACGCGATAGCCCTAGGTTGAAAAAAGTGTTGGTCGTGGCAGCACTGGGTGTATATAAAGAGGATAAACTGAAAAACTAAAGGGTGGGAGGGAAGATGCAGGGGATGGTGCTTGGATTATATTAAAATATCCAATATTCCTGTTGCATCAGGAGGATCGTATCGATTGATTGTGTGAAATAAATTACTACGAAATTTTCAAAACTGAGATTGGGGGGGGGGGGGAAGAGAAGGTCGTGTCCGGGGGTCAAATTCAGCTTCCAAGAGCGACTCCTATTTTCTCAATCAGATGCCACATTATACCAGTGCGAGGCCTACCGAGTCTGTTAGCATGGGCTGTTTCCACTTCCCTGTAGCTGGGTCCCCCCAGGTGGTGCTTTCCCGCCCTTCCTCATAGCCTTTGCAGTCTATAGGTAAGAGACAGGGGTAGGATCTAAGGGCGGAGGTGGCCGGAGCACATGCTACCTCGGTACCAATCAGAACCTGTTGATGCTACACAAGTGTTTTTTTTTTCTTCCATTTACAACGTGCTGCAGGGGAAGTAGAAATGGCGCACTTTAGTATGTGAAAGGAGAAACTCATAGGCGCCAGTGAAACGCAATCGAAAGTCCTTCACGAATGTAAGACAAGTCCTTTCAGCAAGTCCTATTGAACAAATAGATCCAGGTCCTCCATCGATTGATCCGGTCTCGGGTCTCAGAAACTTGAGAGACTTGTGTGAAACCCTCGAGTGCCTAATTGGGAAAACAGGGAGCAATCTCGCATCAACACTTGTTGCCTTTCCCCTATACAGCGTGCAGTGGGTGTTGTTTCCATCTATCGATCCAATCAGAAGTCGCTCTGGCACGGGTTTAACCACTACCTTCTCTGTTCTATTATTCCCTATACACAGAAAGTGTTCCCGCCACTGCCTTGCGCGTAATAATAATCCATCTCTCTCTGGCCTTACACCCCCACCACCACCAACGGCGACATCTCGCTTATCGCTCGCAAAGGCAATCTTTCTAGACGTTGCTTGCTGTCTTATTCAACGAGAAGCGGTTCGACTGCGGATAATCAATAACCGGGAGAAATGAGTTTGGTTGGTGAAACGCTTCCACACCGCCGTCTCAACAACAAATAGCGCATCTTAAGCAATAGTTCAGAAACCAACACGTAATTAACTCGTAAATGTCACCCCCTCTTTTACTTCTAACTACCGCGCCGTCTTGACATAGAGGTGTAGAGCCAAAACCCAGGGCGATGAACCCCTAAGCCAATGGCGCAATCTAAACTCTGGTGTAGTGTCATAACTGCTACTGGCGCGTGGTTAAAGTAGACAAAGCACGTCAGTATCTCCAATCAATTCTATCTGCATGTATGGCTCTTTCCTCCTCGGTGCTAATCTAGGTAGAACTCCAGCGGCCCCTATTCCCGTGGAGTGGCCCGGGAACCGGGCTATAGCCCTCTTATATGAAATGCGAGGGTATCATTTTCTTATTTTTCGCAGCAATCAGATGTTGCGCGTTTACATACTTTTGCAACCAACGGCAGGTGGCTCCGTTAGAGTCTCTTACCTCTGGGCCTATTTACAGTACTCAATCCTTGGCATCTTCGTGCTCGTCGCCGCCACTTTTCAATAACCCGAGCGCTTGTAGGGTGACTTGCCAATCTTCTCGCCAATAGTCGTCTCTATACGGATCCTCAAACTCGTTTTTGTTTGGAGGAATAAACCAATAGTTTAGCGCAATATGTACATCTGCCCCGGCAGCGTGGTTATCCTCCACGCCAAAGCTCGAAACCTCGTGGAACCAGCCGGCAGGTAGGTATAGCATCTCGCCTTGTTCTAGCCAAACGGTCATCTTGTTCAACTGTAGTACACCAGGAAAGTGCTCCAGGGCAAATGCCTCCACGTGTTGTCTGGTGGCTTCATCCATTTCGTCAAGATGGAGTAGCGCGGGCGGGATTTTGGAAAAACTAGGCGGATCGAGCGATTCTCCATCGAGCAGGTGTGTCAGATCCACTCTGGTGTTCTCCACCAGCAACTCGTCTTGTCCATCACCATTGTGTCCCTGTTGCCAGCGCAAGACGTCTTCTTCAATTGCGCCGTCGTCTCTAATACTCATCCACTCCGGTGCATTTGCATCTCTCTTGTAGTCAATGACGCCGTTGCCATAGACTCTCGCAATGTTGCCCCAAGTGTACAATTTCTTTGCATCCGCGGGACTAAAGATTGTAAATCGTTTCCGTCCTTGCACCAATATGTACAAGTTATCGGCATGGTCGTGGTGTAGACCTGAACTAGAGCCATTTGACGGTATCTGTTTGTCTAGGTCAGTCAATGGGGTTGTCAAATCTACTTTGTAGTTGCCTGACTTTTGAGTCTTGCCCATCCATAGATTGATCTGCTGTGGGATCAATGTTGGAACTATCTTTGGGTGAAGCGGTAGTATGTCAGACTGGGCAAGATTAGACAAGGGTCGTTGGTAGAGTTCCGATACTCGTTCAACCGCCTCGTCCTGGTCCATCGCAATCGTGTCACCCCCTTCTTCATCTTCCCCCTCATCAAAGTCATCCCGAAGATTGTTGATATCGAATGATAAAGTCTCCGCAAAATGGTCCACCTCTTGTTCTTCTTCCTCTTCCTCGTCTTCTTCGTCTTCCTCGTCTGGTTGCTCCACGGGATCCACCTCGAGGTCACCACTCTCTTTATACTGCGTTGTCAAATAGTAATCGCCATCGCCCAGTTTCAACTTGTCCATCAACTCGCTCAACTTCATCTTGACCCGCTTCTGTCCCGAGCCGAACCCACCACTGTGCAATCGCTCGACTTGCAACTCATCTTCCTCGTCTCCATACTGTAAAGTCTCATAGAGACGGTCAAGTTTGAACTTTGTTAGCGGGACCAACCCTTCTCGACTCGTGAGTTTCACCGGCTTTCTCGAGCTGATGTATAGGTCGAAAAACTGTTTGGGGGTAGTATCATCTGCATCGAGCGTGGGAACTTGCACATCGCCAGCGGGAACAGCCCATCCATTGTAGTCGTTCACCCCCGTCTTTTGCTTCTTTCGCGGAGCCGGGGACATAACCTGTTTCAGCTTGTTTTTTTTTTTACCAGCTGCAGTGGATCAGCAAAAGCTTAGTTATCCCTTAGTTCACTATCGCTGTGGCATCCCCGCGTCTGGTTATCATCGTTTGATTTATTTATTGTCTCCAATGTCGCAACCCGAGTGTTTAGTGTCTGAAGATATTCAAGACAGAAAACAGGCGTGTGGTTTTTTTTGTCTGCGATAGAAAAGCTAAAGTTTTTTCTTTGTTCGTATCAAACAGAGCTCCACACTAGTTTTTTTTTTCCACCTTCCAGAACAGACGAGGCAGGTGTTAATGAAAGGTTATAGCAGCGAGTGCTTTCAAACAATGTAGGCCAAGAAAAGGCAAAGATGAAGGCGAAAGGCCTCGTCAGCTTTGCGTAATGCTCCCTCGGCCGCCCCCTGTCCCGAGGAGACTGTTCAATTCTGCAGCCTTGCTCAACGGCTGAGATAGCAATCAAGTTGCTGCAGCGTAGGGGAATCAATATCTACCGTTCTTGCCAGCGTATGTTGAGGACTGTCGCGAATCTGAGACAACGCAATGCTCGTCGAACGAAGTATATGAAACATTGAATCGGATTCAGATTTGACCAACTTACAAAAAAAGAATTGGTTCTATTTTTTTATCAATGGCCGGGCCGGTTAATAGGTTAACCTTTTTTTCTTTCCGCTCGGACTCCATCTGGCGAGCCAGACTCACCAAGCCATGGCGAAACCACAAAAACCTCCAGAAATATCCCTGCGAAGAACAAAACAGAACAGGTTTGCCCACTATACCCAATTGGGTGATTAGTCCCTCGTCTCCTCGGCTTGCGCTTGGACGTCCAGCCTTTGTGTAAGCAGAATTTGTTTCGAGACTCACACCGTGGGATGCTGAACATTCCACGATTTGCGAAAAAACGCAATGCAAGGGAAACAAAGACGCTCATGTCAGCCTTAACGTCACCACAGAGGGGATAATAAAGGTGGCCGGAGTTGAGGAGCTGGACAAAAAACTCTCTTCAACTTGCCCAAAGATACACCGTCTCCTTCTCCTACACGGGCCGGAAATGGGGGAGGGGGCCGTGTAACTTGTCCCTCATGTGAAGTAAACGTTTTCGATCCAGGCGCTACTAACCAGCATAAGAATCAGTCCACCTGGGTCCCCAATGAACAAGACAAACGTTTTTTTTTTTTTTCAAGGGCAGCTCTTTGCAGGTGGGCTCCTGTGCTTCAACCCTCCCCCCTTGCACAGCAAGTGTCCGTTCCAAGAGGAAGCTAATTTTAAAGTGAAGATAAACGAGGTTATATCTAACCTTACTATTGTCTCGCAGAACAATGTCCATTTGACAATTGCAGCCATTAGTGCGGAAAATAAAAAGGGAGAAATGTTGGAAAAGTCTAGGGTGAACAGTAGACGATGTTAAGCCCAGACGGTCAACAAGGGAGAGTAAGAGTCATCATCGGAGTTGACATCTCCAAGGCTGAGCAAGCGAGTTGAAACCACATGGAGGCAACCGGGATACCTTACACGTTACACCTTGTGTCTAACCTAATCTCCGTTGCTAGAGTGGGACACATCCAAACCCGATGGACCTCCTTTCTCACGCGTCGCGTCTACCGCGGTCGGCACGCCCTTCTCGACCAATATACTGCAGACTCCTTCCCCCCTTCCCGCGTTCCACCCTGTAACAAAGGACAAGTTGTCCTTCTTTTTCAGTCAGATGCGCCTAACCTGGACTGTCTTTGTTGGATTTTGAGTTTAGTCAGCTCAACTAAGCGCTAGTCTCCCTAATGGTCAGAGACTAAAGCCAGACAAGTTTCACAATTAGCCAAATGTGGCTTCCCCTAGGGTTGTACATTTGCTACTCCGTTTCAAGATAAAGTGCCAAACAACAAACCCGGGTAGTAATTTTCTTGTTTCCTTTTGGCTCCGCTGGATGAAATGTTTCACCCGTTTTGTTTTACAGTTTGGAGGGTTGTTAGAGCACAGGGTGAACGGGCGTCGTGAAGCACTGCCGTCACCGGAAGGCGATGTTTAACTTGGCTTCAAACATTTTACGCTCGTCTTTCAATGTACTCCCTCAGCGATAAAGTGACAATAAAAGAAAAAGTGATCTCACCAATTCCACTCTTTGCTTTTAGATCGCGTTGCAACAGTGCACAATAGCGCGGAGCCTGCGCTACCATGTGCTGTCAAATGATTGCAAAAGATTGCGCCCGTGGTGGGTTATCGATCCACTTCAATTTGGACCACTATTACCACGGCCAGCACCACCAGCGTAGTCGCACGTGTAGTTGAGAGAGTTCAAGTGTCACGTCAAGGATGCGGCACCAAGTTTGTTAGTTTCTTCCCCTTCCTCAACGAGATAGGGGCACAGGAATTCCTTCCACCCTCAACCGTAGATCTCTACGCTGCACGGATTATGACAAGATACACAAAAACGGTTTTCTCTCGGAACAATCACAATATAGGGGAAACGCAAGAGAAAGCCTGGAGTTCACCTCTGTTTCTTTTTTTTTTTTATCACGCTGTATTTATTTATTCACTTTTTTTTTTCTCTTTTTTCATTAGAAGTCATATATTCGTGCTATATTCTATGAGGGGCTCCTGAGGTGGTGGTATCATTACTCTTCATTCTTTTCGGACCGGGCGCGTTGTTCCCCCCAAGCAGAGGCTGGTCCAAAGTTTCCCGTCTTTTTCTATCAATTCGCTCTTCGGGACTTGGCCCCGGGGTCAAAGGCATGGAAACTTTTGGCGTCTTTGGTGGAACGGCTCTGTTGGCAGCAAGTGCGCCGTTGCGGTTGCCATCACTGGTGCCGTTGGGGTTGGTGCGGCGGCAGTTCATTAAATATTTCTGTTGCAAGCTGTTGGGGATAGCGAGGAACTTGATATTCTGAAACACTGTTTGGAAATCCTCAATCACTAGCACCAAGCGTGGAAAGTGCTGTGGGGAGGTTGACACTGCTAGCACATTGTTGTAGAAATGTAAAATCGTCATCAAGTTGATGGGGAGCTTCAGCAACGAGATGGCCGACATGATGGCCAAAATGGCGATTCTCGACGACGAGTAGTCAAAGTAAATGTTGGGGTAAAACTGGAACAACTCGCCAAGGTAATACGCAGTCACCTTGATCTTTTGGATGTTGTGCTTGATAATCATGGCCTGGGAGTCACTACCGGACGTCAAGAGGCTGAGAAAGCTATCGACAAACGCGTCGTAGGTGGGCGCATTGACCACCCACTCCAACGACTTCAAGATGTGCTTCTCCATCTCAATAAACAACTCCTTGGTGTAGCTATCAACACAGATCTTTCTCAAGTCGCTCAAGGTGGGTATTTTAAACTTGGAGTCCAAGTTCTTGCAGCTGATCCACAACGACGTCAACCCCAACAACTGGTAGTGTTGCTTCTTGACGATTCGTGTTGAGCAGTAACGGTCAATCAAGCTAACTGCAAGTGGGAACGTGGATCTCGACAAGTTGAGAATGTTGCCAACTTCGAACAAAAAATCAAGCAACAACGGTCTCATGCTCAACTTGATCTCTGGCTGCTGCTCAATCAACCCCAACGTAGGCAACGTCTGGATCTCTGCGGTGAACAAGTGCTCCAAGACGTCAATGTGGTATTCAGCAACACTGTCATTGTGGCATTTTTGCTCCAACTGCTGCAAAAACGGGTTATTAGCTTTATTTTGTGCTTGCACCAACCTCTGCTGGTGGAAAGCGTCCGGGGAGTTGTTAGTAGCCATGGTGGGACCTTATTCTATCTCGACAAATACAAAGCAAAGGCGAATAAAACACACACGGTGGGAAAAACCACTTTTTTGATGTAAAAAATGTGGTTGTCAAAAAAGAAAAATTGTGGGGAACTTGACTTGGTTGTAAAAAAAAAAAAAAAGGGACAGTGTCTGGAAAGAAAATGCGACACTGGTATTTTCTTTTTTTTTTGCGACTTTAACCAAGACTATCAAAGTTCAAGTTCAACGGATCTCCAGTAGTAACCAGTTACTAGCAAAGGGAGACGTACAAATGGTATGCAAATGTAAAGGTGTTGCGTCGTGAATCCGTGACGCTACAAAGAAAAAAAGTTGAAACGGTGTTGAAGAAAGACCTGGAAATGTGAGGCAGCAGTAGTGTGGGAATAGCGTTCCGTGAGTCCAACACTGTACAAGCCTAGCGATCGAAAATAGAAACCCTAGTGATGGAATAGTTGTTTTTGTAGTTGACAATGAAACTTCAACGGATGAGAGTCAGATGTCAAAGCAAATCTCTTTCCAGCAGCGGTGAGCGAGCGAGATTGAATATTCTTCTTGGTGGAGAACTAGTTAAAGCTACTTTGAAGAACCAAACTGTTTGACAACTGAATCTGACCTCAAGCAAGGAATAGCAGGGGGGGGATGGGAATGTTATAGCAAGTGGAACTAAATAGACCAGGCCCGTAGAAGAATGAAGCGTCCGATAGCGATGAAAGTGATTCTCTATGAGGATGGCAACTTAGCGTCAAGTGTCACACAGTCTATCAGCAAGACAAGAGCGGGGGTGTGTGTTGAGGTTTGAAGTGTAGAAAGTGAAGAAAAAGGGTTGGAGAAGTTGCAAAAGTTGGGAAAAAGTGGTGGAAATATATATGCTAGATGTTGAATATGTACTCTGCCTACTGCCATTATGTTCTCTTGTATGAAGCTCACCCTCCTTGAAAAATTTAGCATTAATTAAAAATTAAGAATAAAAAAAAAGATCTGTTCTTGTTAACAGTTCGTTACTAATAATATTATTAGCTGCTACTGCATAATGCCAGAGAGTCCAATTAAGCGACAGTGCATCCACCAGATATTACTACTTGACTACCAGATAGACACAGAGAGATAACCACATACAATTAAACATGACACAAGTCACAAAGACACCGACGACATTAGTTACAAAACCGTGGGGGGACACGACACGACACCACACGACACAACACGACACAACCACACTACAATGCCATCAACCACCAAAGAAGGCGCCGACAGTCTCGTAAGTCTGTCGAGTATAAGCACCAGCGCTATCACCCTTGGCATCACCGTGAGCAAGCTCAAGGTGAAGAGCCCCATCACGAGCTTGAATTCTACACCAAATCCTCTTGTTCTAGTGTAAAGAGTCCTCGCACGTGTCGTGCTGCTCAAAGGAGTGGGTTGTCCATTTTCACATTTTAGCTACTTTGGGCATACGTGCCTTTACCACCACTACAATTGCAAAAATGCAATTTAGCAAAAAAGGAGCGTTTAAACGTACCTGGACAAAGGCCTCCCAAAGAAACGAGATTGTTCTTGTTTGAAACCAGCAACAGTGGAAAGCTTCAATCAAAAACCACACATCGAAAATCAAAAAACGAAAACCGAAAATAGAAAATCTGCTCTGTCAAAGCCCTAAAAGAAAAGCTTAGTGTCTTGTTATAATCTCCCCCGTTGTGTCTGGTGGTTGGTAGCTCTAACGATCTCCTTTGTGGTTCCGAGTCTGCTTTCGAACCAATTAAAGTCACAGAGTGGGTGCGTTATAGCTTTGGGCTATTTTCTCTACATTGTTCAGCGGGACAAGGCAGAAGGGGGAGCGGAGGAACACTGACACTTCCATGCTGAAACTCCAGGGGGGGAAGAGGGAAAAATGCGGGAATGTTAAATTGGGAGCTCAGACTCACCGGGTGTTGCCAGTGAGATTTTCCAGCGTATCTCCTGGCATTGAAATACTTCGTACCACAATGCACCCACTTCTGGCTCTCCCAATCGAGACATAATTTTTGCCAAACGGTTCTGCAAATTATGAAACCGCAGGAGAGACAACCGCTGCCTGAGCTGGGTTCGTGTGAGAGCAAGAAATATAAAGCCCACGCAATGCTGGTGGCGGAAATAGACACTATTTTTTTTTTCATTCTCGACAATAGTGATCTTCTGTCTCAGTCAATGAAACCGCACCGACTATACTTACAAAATAAAGACCCCACATTTGGAAACCAAGTGTTGATCCGCCAACACCACAACCATCACCAGAACTCCTCCCAATGGTTTAAGCACTAAAGACCATCTTTGCTTCTAGAAAACGGCACACCACATGGGCCCAAGTGGCACTCTGTCAACATATTTTAGTCTCCATCGATCTCACTGTCTGTGTATAGTCTGAAACGCAGTGATTGTGACGCTAACTGTGCGGGCTCTTGGTTTCAGTGTCGTTGCCCCTATTTCCTCCCTCCCCCACTCCTGCTCGCTCTTCTCCTCGCTTCTTCTTTTTTTGTCCAAGATTTTTTTTTGCAATCTCCTTTGTATTACAACCGCTGGAGTGTGCAAATGAGCTGTTGAAAAAAGAATCTTGTTGCATTTATTTTCTCTCGGCTATCGAGTAGCGGTGGTGGTTCATTGGTGCTTTCGTTGTAGTCTACTGTACCGGTGCAGCCTGTATTCCAGGCACCAAGCCAGCTGCCTCTGTCTCAACCAGTCCCGACAGTATAAAAACCCAAGTCTCGAACCCTAATGTCCAACCTCAAAGCAGCTACTATTAATAACGAAGAGATTTAGGGCCGCGCGTATCTCGTGGTGGGCACGAAGAGCTAAAAGGTAAGAAAAAAAAAAAAAGAAAAAAAAAAAACTGGTGACGATCTCCCGCGGGCGACTCTTCTGCCTAATCTCGCACCGGGAGGCTTGACAAGCGGCTAGGTACGTTCAAGGGGGGAGGAGAAGCGTCTCACTCCGCCTGATGGCATCGCGGTGACGATCTTTGAGCCCAATTGCGCAACGCCTGCTGCTGCTGCTAGAGTTGCACTCAGTCAACCAATCGGTCAACCAATCAGCAGAATCGGGTAAAGTTTAACTTACTCTCTGCCTTTGCCGATTATAGAGTTTTAATTTTGGATAGGATAGTTGGAACACCCATAAAGGTGAGATCCGCAAGGTTTGGGGTTTTGCAAAAAGCCAAAGATCTACAATGGCCAGACATGTAAACTTTATTAGACTTTGGTGTCTTCAATTCGGTCAATTGTTCGCACGGTCGAACTGACAAAGCTCGGTAGTTGTCAGTGCAGACCACATGCATCCGGCTGAACTGATGCTCTCTGTGTCCCTTTCCACCCACCGGTTTTTTCACGCATTTGTGTGCTGCAAAAAAAAATTCTCATGGGGTCGATGAGATGAGCTTGGTTGAGCTTCATTACTGTATCACAGTGTTCCATGCTCTCCTTTCGAGGAGGTGCTTTTGTGATAAAGACATGGATTTGCATTGTGTGCAACCACAAATTGCGCCCAGCTAAGGCAAATCTCTACAAGTACAAGAGCTACCGAACTGGTGTATTTTTCATCGCCTGATCTTGCAATTTTAGTGATCCTTATCCTTCAATCACCAAAACAACAACGTTTGACTCTATTTTTTTCTGGAACCTGGTGTTCTCTTTAGAGGAAAGCTAAAACGCTGCTTCATTGACTGCATCAGAAACAATCTCAAAGACGAACCCGAAAAACCGATAAGGTGGTCTGTTTACGGATGTGTCTCGAGGGGTAAATCCCGCTTACCTCCCTCTCACACACGCCGGAGAGCACCATCTAGCGTGGACTCTGTCATATAAAACGTGGTCATCTTGACCTCCTTATCCCTGGCTGGAGCTGAACTGAAAAAAAGAACACAAGCAAGGCTTTACTGCCCCCCTGGTAAAAGTTTATCCTGAAGCAGTAGCTCCCGTTCTCCCTCCCCCCTCGAGTCTAGCCAGACGGAATGATTGCTGTCTGGTTTGAACAAGTGCAGATCGCGCCCTCCCGGGAACAATCAACCAATAGTGGAGCTGCTACACGCTAAAACATTTATAGATAACCTAGCGTGCATCACGTGGAAACTACTAACCTTCCAACGCCATGTCCGTGTCCACCAAAGGAAAGGAGAGCAGAACTGACAGTTATTGCAGGTATAGAGCCAGTGTAAACTTTCCAAAGTCGACTGCCTCTAGAGCACAACGCAGGGGCCTTTAACAGTCCACTGCTTTCTCTCTTAACCACTCCGTCTTGCTTCCTAGAGGAGTTGAAAAGACGCTTTGCTGTATTGCGTAGAAAACAGAAGCCAGCTCGGAGTCCTTTTTGTGCCGCGCAATACAGCAAAAGCTCATAAGTTCAAGATGTGAGAAAAGTTCTGATTTTAGTTGGCACCAGAGAGAACTAACCGCAGAGAACAAGAACAGCAGACAGAAACTGATATATTGTGGAGGCACAACGAAACAAAGAAGTGAAAATTGAAACACCTGAGTTGAGCTATCGCCCCCTTTTTTATCAAGATGTACGTTTGCTAGCACGGAAGTTTGACACTTGGTTTTTCCACTGGCAGCTCAAGCACGGCTTCCAAGGAATATGCCACCACATCACCGGGATTGCTCTTTCGCAGAAACTTTGCCGTTGGTTGCGAAGCTCCCGCAACCAGATCCCACAAAATAATGCAACATTCTCGGCTGCGGTGTTTACCTCGAAGGAGCCCACACACAATAAGCCATTCGAAACATCCTTTGCGCACAACAAAGCGTGCCGTGGTTGTGAATATGCCGAGGCTTTGAACAGACCACGTTGGTGTCCGCGCGTAGAGCCAAACGTTGTTATCAACTGGAGTGGAGTGATCTAAAGGTCTCTAAACACTAAAGTCACCAAGCCTCTAAGTGATACAACCGTTCCGCAACCAAATTTACGTAAACTGGATCAATTGGTTGACCCCTTTCAAGTGCAACTCAAAAATTGCGTCTTAGTGCGCCATTTCATCAACGCTGACATTTTTTTTCTCACCATGTTGACGCAAAAAAAAAAAAAAAGAAAAAAGAAAAATTCCAGAGCCATCCACCATCAAGTGTTACAATCCAAGGTGAAAAATTTTCTCTATTCACAACACAAAAGGTGCCTTCTCATCAGACTCAGCTCAAGGAACACAACCATGGAGGAGTTGATCCAACGTCACAAGAAGGAGAACAAGGACTTGATCGCGACAATCACAGGGTTGAAGAAACAAGCGACAAAGAAGAACAGAAAGAGCGTGCTTGAGAAATGCCAGGAGTTGGATGCTAGTCTAAAGAAACGGCATGCTGCAGAGCTAGCAATGTTGAATGAAAGCGACGACGTTGGTGGCGAAGAAAACGACGATGGTGTCTCTCCCGAGCAGCTACTAGCAGAAATGTCCCTAGCACCGGAGACACCACTGGACACATCGAACGAGGCATCACATGCTGCTCCCTGCAAGAGGCGAAACCGACAGAAGGAAAGACTAGACAAGCGCAAGGCCGAGATTGAAAAGATGCAGCGGGAGGCCCGCGAGGAAGCACTAAACACAACCGACTATCGACAAATCGAAATCGACTCGATGAACCAGCTCCTCCTGCTACACAACTTGGAACTACACGAGATCAAACCCGATGGACACTGTTTATTCGCCGCGATTGAAGACCAGCTCCGGGAACGACACCACATCCAACGATCGATCCAAGAGTTGCGCGACTTGGCCAGCGACCACATCTTGGCGAACCAGGACGACTTTGTCCCGTTTTTGTTTGACGAAACCACATGCAAAGTGCGGGACGTCGATAACTACTGCCTGGAACTAAGAACAACGGCAATGTGGGGGTCCGATATGGAAGTGTTGGCGTTGGCGAGGATATTCCATTGCTGCGTCACCATCCACATGGCGGGGGCCCCGTCTCTCAAGATCAACGAAAGTGAAGAGGAGCAGGAGCCCGAGTTGCAGTTGGGGTATTATAAGCACTCGTATGGACTAGGTGAACATTACAACTCGCTAAGGGATAAGAAGAAAATAGTTGAGCCAAAGGAGTGATCTTTATATATATAATTTTGTACTAACCCTCCACCCTTGGCCTGTCGATAATAGTGTCGTGCTTAGTGTCGCGACACTGCTAGAAGAAACATAATATCATATTATATTTAAGCTGTGCTGCATAGAGTTTAGATCTCGTAAATGTACGCCGTGCTTTTATACGTCCGTATTCACACACAAAACGACTCGGCTTCAGATTCCGCTACAACTCGGTTGAGGAGAATATGCCCCGAGATCTTTATCGGAATAGCACCAACGGGATGTTACTGTCTGGGCCACAAGCTGGATTCAGCTGGGGCAAGCCCAACTCGAGTCTAGATAATGGGCAGTTTGAAAAAGAAGGGAGGATCAAACATCCCTGCATCGATCAGGGATGCAAGACGCAAACCGCTGAGTCTAGAAGTGAGGGATGTACTCTAGATACTCTCATTCCCGGTTGTGGCTTCCTCTTTGCTAGCACGTTTTCGAATAGGGGCTGTTGCACTGGGTTCACTAGGGATAGGTGTCCTCCCCCCCCTTTTCTTTTCTTGGTGATAATCAAAGTATCCAAGGACAATTTCACCGAATTGGGAAGAGCATTATTAAACTGGCTTTTGCAAAGTTCCAGATACGTGCAGATGTATATTTTTCAAATTGTCTGGCGCTGGCTGCTTCGGAGTCTGTCGTGTGGCAGCGAGAAACGAAAAAGCAAAAAGTCGCAGACATAAAAAAAAAAAATGTTGTGAGCGTGACACCCACGTGACGCGCGATCCTGGCCCACATTTTCGTCTCTCCTCTTTTGCTTGATTTAACCCGAGCTGAGCTAACAATGGACTCCATGCCCGTGACGAAGAATGGGTGCAGTCTCACAGGCTCTGCCGCAACGCCTATGAGTCCTTCCCTCACGACAGCGTTGTCTGCAGCAACTGGGAGTGATCAAACACTCCAGGGGGGCTTTGTATCGTAAATCGTTTTGATAAACCAACGTGATACGCCTCAGTTTGATAAGAGAGGGAGCCAACTAAACTGTAGCTGAGTTAAAGGAATAGCGTAAAGCTCTGAAGGTCAAATTCGGGGGCAATCTCACACTTCTTCCAACTTCAATGCGGTAAGAGTGTACGGAAAAGACCCTGGATGAGTTCTAGCCGACAACGTCAGGGCATCCTCCCTTTCTCCACCTCTCCGAATTGCACATGTAGAAGAAAGCAAATGCAAAGAATGCAGTATCACTGGCACTACCCACTACCCTTGTGCTTAAGTTATAAAGTGACGTTCTTTTCCCACTTTACCACATTGTAGCGCCACTTGCATGTTACACCCCATCCATGTGAACCCTGTGTCTCACACTGTCAAATGGTTTTGAGGATAGGCAAGGGATGGAGGAAAAAAAAGTGTCAGCTCGACACCAAGGGATACGTTTATCCTGGACATAAGGCGGACTTGTACTGTAAAACAGCTGCGTGGAAGCCTCGGTGGAAGCTACTGGTTTGCTTAATTTGCATGGTGTTTGAACATCAACACCTATGGTCACGTGACATGGGCATACTCCAGGCCTGTGTCACTTGAAGGCCATCTTGCATTCACCAATGATGGAAAAAGCCAGGATAGACATCGTCCGAACTCACATCACCAACCACTCAACGTTGGTGTGTCACTTGCATCCAAGGTGTGCCCCCCCCCACCTGCCTTTGCTCAATCTCGGTCATCACGCTTATTTCCATTTTTTTTTTCCTCTTTCTCCATTTCGCATCGCATCACTCTCTCAACTGCAAAGATAAGCATTCATCATGGGTTGGCTCTGGGCAGACAAGACGGAAACCAAGTCCGCTCTGACACCTTCCGCTGCAAAGTCACTGGGATGCCCGGTCGATTACACATCGTTGAAATCTCTGAGTTCATCCAGGCCATCTGTTTGCCCCGTCCAACCAAGCAACAGCAACGATCAAGTGTTGAATCCCTTGAACAACATGCCCATGGCTATATCAAGCGAGCGAGCACCGGGCCAAAAGATCAAGTTGTCAACCGAGCGAACCATCTCCACGATCCCACGAGGCGAGTCGCTGGACCAAGGGCTCTGGGAGTATCCATCTCCACAGCAAATGCTCAACGCCATGCTCGCCAAGGGCAAAGGCGAGGGAATACCCGAGGATGCGGTGACGTCGATGGTGGAGGTCCACAACTTCCTCAACGAAGGCGCCTGGCAGCAGATCTTGGAGTGGGAAAACAAGTACACTAACGAAACAAAGGTCGAGCCGAGGTTGCAACAGTTTACAGGTAGACCGCACGATCTCTCGCCAAAGGCAAGAGTGTACTTGTGGTTAGGTGGGTTGTTCCCCGACACGTTCAACACGGTGCCACCGTTTGATAGACACGATTGGTACGTGTTGCGAAGCAAGGGGAGAAACCAGGGCTGGAAAAAAGTGAGGTATGTCATTGACTACTATGGCGCTCCCGATGATGAAGAAACGGGCATGCCGGCGTTTATGTTGGACACCCGTCCCGCGTTGGACGATGTGGCTAGTATACGTGATAGAATTGTCTCGTTTGCAGGGCCAGTGTGGAGAAAAGCCATGGGAGATGCAGATCAGTTTTAGTCTTTATATATAGCAGGATTAATTATTTACATGTTTCAGCAATTTTTGTGCTATAGCTGGCGGGAGCTCAACAAACTTGCTGACTCTGGAGAGCATCTTGACCATTTCCGGCACGTAGTCTGCATCGGGCAACTCGGCCATGTCAGCGAGAACGAGCGAGATCAACTTGTGGTTGCGTTTGCTTAGTAAGTAGTTGAGGATGAAGTAGTAGGTGAACCTGTTTGGTCTCACTCCAGGATCGTTCTTCATCCTCCTGTAGTACTCTAATGCGAGCGGCGTGTCTCTGGTGAGAAGATTTTTGATCATGATGTTCCAGATCCGCGCATCGTTGTTGATATTGGAGATGTAGTAATCGAAAATTTGCACTGCAATCGGGATATCCCCATGGGACAACTCCCCTTGCAACATCTTACTTTGAATGGCACTGGACCTGGGTTTTGTTTCCATCATGTGCTTGTAGAGCACTCTAGCAGCAACCATGTTCCCAGAGTCAACCAACCCGTTGAGCACCGCTGAAAGAGTGTGCTCGTTTTTGGTGGCGCCTTTCAAAGTGTGCAAGATCCCTTCAAAGCTCGGTGTTTTCCCCTTGTCAATGAGCGCATTGACATACGCGCCTACCAAGGTGGTCAACGAATGCACCGTCTCGGGAATGCCGTGCTCTTGCATAAACTCGTTGATGCCACGCACGGCTTTGTAGTTTTTCTTTTGCGCATAGTGGGACATGAACATGTTCAATACAGTGGCGCTAGGTTTGTAGTTGCCTTCTTTCATGTACTCGCGCATCCGGTGCTCGGCATCGTCAATCCGGTGGTTGAAAACGAGGCCGCACAAGACACCATCCTTTGCCGCGTTGCCGTTGAGTTGTGGGTGCTGTTTAATATGCTGTTCAGCAGAGTCAAAGTCATTGGCAATCGCAAAAGCGCTAACAATGCTGCCCAAAGTCTCCTCGTCAAAAGCCACTTTGCTTGCTTCTATAGTGGCCAACATCTTTTTAAAGTTACTCATAAACTCACGCTTTTGCTTTGCTGACGCTTTCGCGAATCTGTTGGGGTTGATTGTGGCGCGCAACACCACATTCCAAGCGCCAATCGATGGCTTGATTCCGGACTTGAGGATGTTTTGGAACATGTTAAACACGTCGTCGTACTCGTCAATGTAAAAGTATCGGTCCATCATGGCAACCAAGACCCGTTCATCGATCTTGATCCCTTGCTTGGATGAGACTTGCACAATCTCGGCGTATATACTGTCGAGCTCCCTTCTGTCACGCAATGAATATATTTTCTGAAGCATTTTGGCACTGTTGGGATTCACCTGCCCTAATCGAAACTCATCCAACACGCGTTTCAATTTCGCAAACTCTGGTTTGGAAAACACCTTGACCTCTTCAAGGGTCCGCTTTAACATATACACAGCTGGCACAGTGTCGTTGTTGGAAAATTTTTTGGCGTTCTCTTCTGAATAGGTGAGTCCTTCGCCCTCGCAGGCCATGACATATGCGTAGTAGCTCAAGTTGGGAAGATGGTACCCAGTGTACTTGGCTTCCCCGTCTTTAAGGCTCATCCCTACAAACACAGGTGAAGAGTTTTTGTACTCCAAGTACCTGGCCCATAGTTGCATCACCCTGTGGTACTGAGCGGGGTCTGGCTTATTCTGCAAGAGCGATATGGCAACTTCGGTAAAATGGTACTGGTGTGCAATCTGGTGCAGGGTGAGAAACTGCAACACCTCGTTGAGATCTTGTCCATTCTGCTTTGCTAGTTGGAACAACTCAATGCTCAAGGGAAGGAAAGCATTGTATAAGGCGATTTCCGGGATGTTTTCCTGTTTGCGTATCTCACGTAGAAAAGTGATTCCTTCCTCGAGAATGTCTTTTATTTCGTGGTAACCAGTTCCCGAGCTGATTGTCTCCTGGATTTGCTTGGTAATGTCTCTCAACTTGTGGTTCTCCACTCTTTTGGCAGCTGTTTTCGACGGATGAATGGGCGTGTTTGACGGCTCAACTGATTCCGACAGAGTGGTTGTTTGACTCCGGATTAGTCTCGGAGGCAAGGCTCTTACCCCTACACTCAGCAACACATGCCCGCGCAACAACGGTCTTGCTATTCGTCTGGGGATCATTTACGTTGATGGGAAGAGAAAACGTGCACTCTCTGGAGAAAATTTTGCAATTTTCACGAGTCGCGATTCGACACCAGGGTGGGTTCGTGAACACACTGTGGGTGTTTTTTTGAGAGCACTACAAATGGTTTCAGTTGCTGGAAGTGAATGTATTTTAAAAAACTGTATAAAACCCCTCGATGGTTGAGCCTGGGCAAATGTTAGCAAGTCTGTCAAAGACATTAGAGCACTACTTGTACATATCAGATAGATTTGAATAAACGGTTTTTATCATAAACAAAATATCAATTGAGCTGGGTTTATGCTATGGAGTCCTAACGACTCAGTATCATCATGAACAAGGTTGATAGAGATTTGTAACATACCAGGGATAGTAGCTGATTAAAACATGGTGGAAAGAAAGAAAAGAGTCGGTGAAGAAGGCTTGATTTTTTTTTTTCTTTGCTAGTACCTCTTCACTTTTGTTGCGCAGTTTATCAACACCTGCTAGGTGCCACCCACCACAACTACCAAATGACAAACCATGTCAATGACAAGTACAACATTGGCAATGCTCAAGAGACACCGCCAGATCTAGTGTTCTTTAACTACCATGAGTATTTAGTGTCGCAGCTGGGTGGTTCTGAACTGCCCGTGGTAGTCGTAAACCACTTTCCCAACCATTACAAAGACCAGTCATCCGTGTCGTTCAAGCACACGAGGGTTGTAAGAATACCACGTTGTTATGATATCCAGTGCTCGGACTTGATACCGCAGTTCTCTATATTCTACCCAGGGCAAGAGCCAGGGGCAATCAAATCAGAGGAAAGTAACTCGGTCATGGCCACGTTTGATCAGCATGAGTTTGGAGTTACATCTGAAATCTTGCAGCTCCGGCAACGCATATCGGAACAAGACTTGCTCAAACTTGTCACCACCATCAACTTCAAGTTGCAACTAGCCTTCAACCCGTTCTCAGTATGGACTCTTTGTGAAAACATTTGCAACGTCTTGACTGGCGGGTTATTCCTCCTGTTGATGAACTTTTGTCATTTGTACACTTACTCCAGGAGACAAGTTACCAAATTGGAAGCGTTTATCAGACATCAGAATGAACAGTTTCAAAAAGACGGAGTCGACTTGGTAATCACTTCACCAAGGAAAACAGCATATTTGTCAGTACGTGTAATCCTTCAAAGTCTATGGCGGCGCGCTAAATACTAACCAAAAATGAATATTTTTCGCAGTTGGATATACAAGTTTCCAACCTCATCCCCTCGTAACCTGTAGATACTTCAACCACCACCACGATGAAGCAAGTCATGAACGGTGTGTTTGCCATAAACAAACCCAGTGGGAGAACCTCAGCCAACATAATTGCAGAGTTACAAGAAATCTTCACCAAGTCGCAAGTGTTTGCCCTGGATATGCAAGCGATACGAGACAAGATGTCCTACGACTTGGGCCAGGACAAGAAGTGGAAAAACAAGGCCAAAAAGAAAATAGCCAACGCCAAGGTGAAAATCGGGCACGGGGGCGCGTTGGACCCTTTAGCGAGAGGGGTGTTGGTTGTTGGCGTTGGGCTAGGTACAAAGAAGCTACAGTACTACCTCACCGAGTGCCAAAAGACCTACGAAGCCAAGGCATTGCTTGGTATTGCCACGACAACGGGTGATTCAGAGGGACAGATTGTGTCTCAGAATGAAATAGCACATATAACACCAGACTCGGTTTTACACGCGGCGGAGAAATTTGTTGGCGACATTAAACAAACTCCACCGATTTTCTCCGCGTTGAAAGTGGACGGCAAGCCCTTGTATGAATACGCGAGAGAGGGGAAACCCATACCGAGGGATATCAAAGTGCGAGAGGTTAACGTGGGGCGTATCAAAGTGTGTGAGGAGGACCTCCTCACCACTGAACATGACTTTAAAAGATTGGAAAGCGAGTTGGATGAAAACGGCGTCGCAAAAGAACATGCGTTGATGAACAACCCCACGTTAAACGACTCGCCATTGTATTTTTCCAAACAGTACCTTGAGCAAACTGGGGGAGTGCCTCAAGAGTGCAAGCCACGGTTGTTGTCAGAGGACGAGAGCCATCCGGACAAATTGCCCATGTTCCATTTCACCGCCGATGTATCGTCAGGGACCTATATCCGGAGTTTAATCAGTGACATTGGCCGTGCAATGGACTCCTCTGCGTATATGGTGGATCTTGTTAGAACGAAGCAGTCGGAATGGGTTTTGGGTCGCAATGTGTTTGAGTTGGAGAACTTCCAAAGGGGTGATAGAGTGTGGGGCCCAGTGTTGAAAAAGGTCTTGGCTCATGGTGGTGAAGGGGTCGACTTGGCAAAGGAACTAGCCGAGGCTGAAAAGGAGACTCAAAGGGGGGTTGAAAACAAGGGCGATGAGGACTTTGACTTGGAATCGGAATTCGCCAAAGCTAAGCAAGCTCTGCATCGGGATAATGACGAGGGTGCCGAGGGATTCAAGAAGCGAAAATTGACCTAGGGCGGAAAAAAAAAAATGGTGCTGCGAAATATATAGAACCACTCTATAGACACCAACAAGATGATCCGTAAGCAACTAGCACGATTCGTTCATTCTCCAGCATTCAAGCACCATGCACGAACAACAGTAAACCCCGTTGACTTTAGACTAACTCCTCCAAGCAACGTTACCCCCAAGTCGGTGCTAGTTTTCTCGACACCGACGTGCCTACCCAACATCATTCAAGATGCCATCGATCTACACCAGACAAACAGACTACAGGTTGTTGTAGCGGGCATCGACACAATGGTTCCGTTTTCAAGTAGGAACGGTGTGAGTGAGTTGTGGCTTGAGCAGGAAATGAAAATCGGCACGTCGGTGCTACTTGAGGAAAAAGACGACATCAACAAACCGCCACGCGAAAGCGACGGGATCAACCCTGTCTCTGCGAGAAAAAACTGGAAGGACATCACCGGGAGCGTTAGTTTCAAGTTGAAGAATGAAATGGAGGCACGGGTTACTCTTGCAAACACCGTTTTCTCCTCGGGTTCAATCATCACCTTGTTTTACTTTGACTCGAAAATGGGCCTCTCGGGACAGCACTTGTGTGAGTTGAGCTTGGAGTTACCGCATGGCGTGATACCACGACACTCAAGAGCTATTGTCGAAGACCATTGGACTCCACTATACCCGAACGAGTCGTTCAAAATTACAAAATGCGTGGGTAATTTACTAAAACAGGTTGAGAACAAGCCAGCTGCCAAGTTTTTAGAAGAGAACAATCTGTTGATGAGCCTCAAGTCGAAAGATACAGAAGTGTATGTCAAGGTGAGGAAACAGGGCACCACCCACGTTGATAGATTCAAAGTGGTTGCAGGTGGCGGGGGATGGGGAGCTAAAGCTGACATAATCGCGCTATCAGCGGAGGCACAACCCAGTGTAGGTGACTTGATAGAGTTCTACATGGTGACTCCCCAGCACCGGTTCCAGCCGCAACACGATGTTTCGAAATACCACGACTGTTTCGCACTCCAGAGCAGCTACGAGGAGACGTCGTATGGGTCACGTCTCGCACAAGAGCAGGTGTTTGAAAATGCGTTTGGGTGCGGCAGTGAAAAGGGGTTCTTTTGGAACGGGGTGGGGCATGTGTCCCCCGGAGAAACAGTGTTTGTAAAAATGTAACAACCCACAGTTGCTTTTCTTCTCTCTCAATTTTCCGAATGCCAATCAAATACATCAAGGGCGACTTGTTTAGCCATACAGCCCGTAAACCGTGTATACTAGCACACGCTTGCAACACTGGCGGAAGCTGGGGCGGCGGGATCGCAGCTGTGTTTAGACGCAAGTTTCCTCACGCTAATCAACAGTACAGCGAATACTGCCACGGGAATCGAAACTTGCTCGGAACCTCGTTGTTGTTGAAAGGTGATGATTTTGACAAGAATAGGATCTACATTGCCTGTTTGTTCACCAGTGACTTTCAGCAGACACCAGAGGAGATTGTGGCGCTCACGGATGAGGCAGTGCATGATCTCGTTGGTCAATTAAAGGCAATCGACGTTGAAACAGACAACGGCAAAGCTGTCATCAACATGCCAAAGATCAACGCGGGGATATTCGGAGTGCCATGGCAAGACACCGAAGCAGTTCTTGCAAAGTATACAGACTTGCAGATCAATGTATACGTCATGGACTAACACCAGTTGTTTCCGGCGTGAGATCACATCGGTCAACGGTGTTCGTTAGCTGTAGGTCGTGTGTACCGGTGAAAAACTTGTTGCCGGTGCCACCAAGATGAAAACTACAACTTGTAAATATTTAATATACAGATTGTTATCGCCCTACTCCAAAACTGTCCAACCTCACTCCGCCATTATCAATCATGGATGAGGGCTTGATTGCTACAATCAACAAGTTGCAGGATGCTTTGGCTCCATTGGGCGGCGGCTCGCAGTCACCAGTCGACTTGCCTCAGATCACCGTTGTGGGATCGCAATCCTCGGGCAAATCTTCAGTGTTGGAGAACATTGTAGGGAGAGACTTTCTTCCACGAGGCACGGGTATTGTCACTAGAAGACCGTTGGTTTTGCAGTTGACCAATAGAAGAGCCACCCCTAAAAACAAACAAGAGCTACTCGATATCGAAGCGAATGAAGGCGGCGGGCAGAAGGAAGACAACCCTGACGAGTGGGGGGAGTTTTTGCATCTCCCAGGTAAAAAGTTTTACAACTTTGAAGACATCAGGACTGAAATTGTGCGTGAAACGGACGCCAAGACCGGTAAGAACTTGGGTATCTCGCCCGTGCCCATCAATTTGAGAATCTACTCGCCCCACGTGTTGACATTGACGTTGGTGGACTTGCCCGGTTTGACAAAAGTGCCCGTTGGAGACCAGCCAAAGGATATTGAGAAGCAAATCAGAGACATGATTATGAAGTTTATTTCCAAGCCCAACGCCATCATCTTGTCGGTAAACGCGGCAAACACGGATTTGGCCAACTCGGACGGGTTGAAGTTGGCCAGGGAGGTTGACCCTGAGGGCTCGCGTACTATTGGTGTCTTGACCAAAGTCGACTTGATGGACCAAGGCACCGACGTTATTGATATCTTGGCTGGAAGGGTGATTCCGTTGAGATTTGGCTATGTGCCAGTCATCAACAGAGGGCAAAAGGACATTGAAACGAAAAAGACCATTCGACAAGCGTTGGCTAATGAGGCCAATTTCTTTGAAAACCACCCTTCCTACAGAGCCAAGGCCCAGTTCTGCGGCACGCCCTATCTTGCCAAGAAATTGAACGGCATCTTGCTCCACCACATCAAGAGCACGTTGCCGGATATCAAAATGAAGATTGAGCACTCGTTGAAAAAGTACCTGAACGAGTTGAGTTTGTTGGGACCCGAGATGGCAGAGTCGCCCGCGTCCATTGCGTTGAGCATGATTACAAACTTTACCAAGGACTACACGGGGATCTTGGATGGTGAGTCGAAGGAGTTGAGCTCGCAAGAGTTGAGCGGCGGCGCGCGGATCTCGTTTGTGTTTCATGAAATCTACAAAAACGGGATCAATGCGTTGGACCCGTTTGACCAGATCAGAGACGCCGATATCAGAACAATCTTGCACAACACCTCGGGTTCGGCTCCGTCGTTGTTTGTGGGCACTGCTGCGTTTACAGTTTTGGTTAAGCAGCAAATCAAGAGAATGGAGGAGCCATCGATTCGATGCATCAATTTGATCTTTGACGAGTTGGTTCGCATCTTGTCGCAAATCATTAACCAACCGCAATACACTAGATACCCTGCGTTGAAGGAACAGTTGTCCAACCATTTCATCCAGTACCTAAGAGAAGCGTTGGTGCCAACAAATGAGTTTGTCACTGACTTGATCAAGTCCGAGGAAACGTATGTCAACACAGCACACCCTGACTTGTTGACCGGAACCCAAGCTATGGCGTTTGTAGAGGAGAAGTTCCACCCAAAGCCTCAAGTGCAAGTTGATCCAAAGACTGGGAAACCGGTGCCACAGCAGCAACAACAACAACAACAACCACAACACCCACAACACCCAGCAAACTCTGCCAGGCCGGAGGAGTCATCAAATGGATTCTTTGGTGGCTTTTTCTCTTCCAAGAACAAAAAGAGATTGCAGCAGATGGAGGCCCCGCCACCGGTGTTGAGAGCAACGGGTACAATGACCGAGAGAGAAACCATGGAGACAGAAGTGATCAAATTGTTGATCTCATCGTACTATAATATTGTCAAGAGAACAGTCGCTGACATCGTCCCCAAGGCGATCATGTTGAAATTGATCAACAAGTCCAAGGACGAGATCCAGAAGGAGTTGTTGGAGAAAATGTACAGCAACCCTGAGTTGCCCGACTTGGTCAAGGAGAATGAACTCACTGTGCAGAAGAGAAAAGAGTGTATTAGAATGGTTGAGGTGTTGCGAAATGCAAGCGAAATCGTGGCAAGTGTTTAGATTAAACAGATGCAGTGTAACCAATGAAATAGAGTATTCTTGTTTCCTTTTGAGGCCAATGGAGATAACGGTCGTGCGACCATTGAGGCTGGTGGCGTTTGCAAACTCGTCCATTGTGCAACAGAGCAATTTCTTAAGATCACCCTGTGCAGTGTGTTTGCCCTTGTCCCGTTCACGTTGTACGCAGCTTTGCTGTTACCACCACTGCGCAGAATAGAGTCACTTTTTCTCTGTTTTTTTTTTTTTTTTTTTTTTTCACCACGCCTGCAGTAACGTTGCGCAATAATAGAGCTGAGATTTTTCTTCTTTTTTTTTTTACAACCAATTCACCCATTCATCCCCAAAGCAATCACCAAAACTCCCCCCGTTTATCTTTTCGTCCGAGTTTTAGTATTGAATAATAGAGAGCTCCTGGTTAGAACTCAGCACAGGCCGCATCGTCCCTTTCATAAATTTTGCAGCGAAAAAGACTTTTCAAGCCATCGTCGTCTCGTGTCAAACAAAACAGGAGCTGTTACTTCAAGTCGATTTCAAAAACAAAGTCTTTTTGAGTCCTTGTTGAAGTCTCCGTGAAAAGTGCTTATATGCCAAAGAAACCACTACGAAAAAGCCTATTTTTTATCAATAGATTGATCGAGCCCGGGTAACGCCGAAAATATAAAGTACTACCAGAGCAAGTGCAACTCTTACAATCACACCTACGCCGATCGTGTCGTTCAAATTCTTACCTGAGAAACACCGCTGACATCAAAAAAGCAACCCACCTCCACAGTTTACCAATTGGAACGTTTCTTGCTACTTCTCCGTTTCAATAAGCGAACCCCACAAGAGTAAGTTTCGCTATGGCCACTCCTGCTTGCCCCGAACCGTTTGTCGACCATGAACTATCGATCAACTTAGACTCCACGTTTGCCTTTGAAGGTCCAGAAAAGTTGTTGGAGATTTGGTTTTGGAAGTCGGAGAGTGTCTTGCCCGAGAGCGCACCAGTGGGAGGTTTGCGCTCTATCGCGAGAGAGTCTTGGGCCAAGATGTTGGACTTGGTCAGCTGCAAGATCTTGTCCATGAAATCGTCCAGGTACATGGACGCGTACTTGTTGAGTGAATCGTCGTTGTTTGTGTTCCCACACAAGTTGATCTTGAAAACGTGCGGTACCACCACTACGCTAGCATGCTTGGAGGAGTTGTTCACAATGGCGCAGTCCATCTGCGCAATGGGCAGCAAGGAAATCTACCGAGTCTTCTACTCAAGAAGATCTTTCATGTTCCCCGAGAAACAGATCCACGTGCACAAGGACTGGAAACACGAGGTGTCGTTGTTGAACCAGCACTTTAGCTTGGGCAAGTCCTACGTCGTGGGCAACTTTGACAGCGACGACCATTGGTATCTTTATGTAGGAGGAGAAGAGCAAGACCACCCTCTGGCTGGCAGCAGCGCAGACCAGACTTTTGAAATATTGATGACTGAGTTGGACCCGGAGTGTGCGTCCAAGTTTATCTACTCGAGAAAACCAGGTGACGATATTGGCGAGCAGGATGATTTGGGACACGAGCTAGGCTGGGAAACCATGATGGAGACAGAGTTGGACACGGTTTTCCAATCGCCAAGGGTCAATACTCATTTGCCTTCGCCTTCGTTGTCGGACGTTTCCGAAGACGAGGACTGCATGGATTGCAAGACTGACGACAACTGCCTCCAGGCTAGCGCCAATTTTGAGTTCATCAACGATGCCTTTGCATTTACTCCCTGTGGCTACTCTTCCAACTCCATCTGTTCCAACGTTGCCGGTGGGTACTACTACACGCTCCACATAACTCCCGAGTCGGGCTGGAGCTACGCGTCGTTTGAAACCAACTACCCCTTTAACGAAACAGTGGACGTGATCACAGTCTTGACCAAAGTGTTGAAGATTTTCAAGCCAAAGAAGTTTTCCTTGACCTTGATTGAGGAGATTTCGGATGAGCAGCACTTGACTGGAAAGCAGTTGGTTGGGTGCGACTTGATCTTGAAGGAATTGGGCTACAAAAGGAATGAAAAGGCGGTGTACGATTTGAAAAATGAGTACAACTTGTTGTACATGAATTTTCGAAGTGGATAGGTTAGTGTATAGAGGAGATGTCATTTACATGTGAAAGTATTTTGGCAAATTTTGTTGCGAAAATGCTATAAAAAGTATCACTATCCCATTCTGACTCAGCACCATGATATCGCGCCCCTTAGGAGAAGGATGCGTGAGAATAAAGACTTTTACACAGCTACCGCTGGTTTAATGGGGACAGACCATTGCAATTGTTCTCTCTTTTCCCTTCAGTCTCATTCTGGTGCTACAGTGTCAGCTCACGCATTGCCAGTGCCAAGTAAACCATACCCAGTTGACTCAATCTCGCTCATTCTGGCCTCGCTGCTCCTGTTGCATCTTCTTTTGTATCCTCGACTTTGCCTCCGGAGTTAGCTCTAAAGTTGCAGAGTCCAGAACAGTCATCTTGACTGGGACTTTCTCCCTTTGCCTGCGCTCGACTTCCTCGGGAGAGTGTGGTTCGTATTTGACAAACTGGAAATCAGAGCCAACTTTGTGCGCGGCATAGACTCCAACAAGTACTGCGATGGTGCCCACGATAAACTTGTGGGACATTGGCGACCCCTGACCCATGCTTTGCCTCATTAGTGACGTGAGTGGGGCTAGCAACAGCTTCGAGGGAAATCTTCACTCTTGACCTATTGGCCGATTTTGACAGCGCTTGCACGACTTTGTACAAACGAGGGCGAGCAAGGTGATAACAGAGAGGGAAAATCACCAACCACTGGTGTCTTTTTTGACACCCAATTTTACAGCCTCCACACTAATTAATGGCTGCACTTCCCAAACGAATCCTCAAGGAGACCGAGCGGTTAGTAAGTGACCCAGTCCCGGGGATCACCGCGACGCCAAGCGAAGACAACCTTCGATACTTTGAAGTGACAATCGACGGGCCGAGCCAGTCCCCCTACGCTGAAGGAGTGTTCCACCTCGAGCTCTATTTACCTGACGACTACCCCATGTGTGCCCCAAAAGTGCGCTTTTTGACCAAGATCTACCATCCCAATATCGACAAGTTGGGGAGAATATGTTTAGACGTGCTCAAGGACAACTGGTCGCCGGCATTGCAGATCAGAACCATCTTGTTGAGCATACAGGCCTTGTTGGGCGCACCAAACCCGGACGACCCTTTGGCGAATGATGTTGCCGAAGACTGGAAGCGGGACGAAAAGAAGGCCGTCGAAGTGGCAAAGGAATGGACTGCCAAATACGCGACGAGAAAGGAATGAGCTGTTTACAAGGCATGGGAACTACACCAGAGGGTTTTTTTTTTTTTTAGATAATGAATGATGATCTTTTATCATATGTGTGTGGACAGAACTAGTCGTTGTACCGTATACTGCTACGAGTAAGTTCACCTATTAATAGTAGTCTCAACAATAAGATTTTGAGATCTGGCGGGTCTGCTTCGCAGGGCTTGTTTACAACCTCATATTCGGGTGGCCACCACAGGCCTGTCGAGGGTAAATGTATCCAGGTGATGGAGAACAAACTCAACCCAACGCGTCGTTTGTTAACCAAACACGGCCGTTGCTCCCAGCCCCGAATCTGAACTAACCGATCCCGAACATTCTTGAAAAAAAAAAACAAAAAGAAAATAGAGAATCTCGGACTCTTTTGTGGTGGTTAACTCCACCAATGAGAACAAGACAGTCCACTTATGGTCGTGATCACATACAGATCCCATAACCTAGCTATTGTCCCGATGCTATGGTCTCAGTATAAACACCGCATATCCTGGTGAAAACGGAATTTCCACGAATGCAGTTTTGATATTGACCGAAAGAGAAAGCGGCAATAAAAAAAAAAAAAAAAGAAAAGGAAAAGCGAACTCTTCGTGCCGCAGGTTCCCGGTTAGAAATGACGTTGGTCAGATGCCCACACCACGCAGCCCCCTTGCTACTTCACGGGCAGGCGATGTGCAGTCAAGGACCATCCACTAAGCAAAAGCAACTGCTCTGGTAGACTGAAAAGCGCCTGAAGGCCAGGTAGTAAGATGGCTGACAAGAGGAAGGGGGTCTCTCAGTCAAACCCCGTAATCATGTCAACCCGTAATGAAATTTTAATCTTTTTTTTTTTTTCTTTTAATATTTTATATTTCGGGCTTTATTAAAAGAATCGTGTTTCTCTGAAAAAGGTCAAGGGCCTGGCTTTTTTTTTTACAACCAAACCGGTGAATCCAAGATCTGTTGTTTGTATTGCTGAGGTTGACTTTCGAAAGTCAAACGCGCTGCTTCACATTCACCTACTGGTATCTTTTCACTGCCAGATCTCACCTAAGATCCGGATCGGATGGAAAGATTGCGAAAATACCGCAGACCCATTGAGTAGAATTACAGCACCATGGTGAGTCGTGATAAAAGCAGGGCACAGACGAGTCCCTTTAGTGATCACAGCGCCGAGTTGGAAGACGATGATGGCTCAATCTTGAAATCACCGTTGGAAGCGCACTTTGACAAGGGCCGTTTGTCGTACCACGGCTCGGCCAGCCTGGCCAACCACGACTCATACTCTGATGATTCCATGCCACCCACGCCAAAGCTTGCCGCAGACTCATTCGACAACGGGAAAAGCTCTCGTTTGAAGTTTCAATTGGGGTCCAACCAAACACCCCCCTCGTCGTCGTCTTCGTCGTCGGTTTCCCCGTCAAAGCACCGGTTTTCCAAATCGCCAAAGTCTCCCTTTTTGGACGACGTGATATTGGAGGATGAAGTGTACCAGAAACCCAAGGCGGAGGAAGCTGAAAACACAGCAGAGGTGTCGGGACTGCATGAAGACTTGGCCACCAGAAGACACCGGTGGGGCACGTTCAGAGACAAAAACGGGAGACCCGATCTGGCCAAAACAGGCGTGGGCCGGTCCAGGACCTTGAACAAGATACTACATCCACACCGCAACGACAAGGGGCACCACCACCGACTGTTGAAAGGGAGGATCAAGTCCATCAGGAAACCAAACACTCACTCGATTGACTTCCCCGAGCTCCACCACCGTGACTCGGACTCTGACAGCAACAAAGACGCGCCGGAAGGGGATTCTAAAAACAGAAAGCTGGAGAAGCGCACAGTGGTGTTCAACAGAGAGCTCCCTGAACAGTTTACAGACATGGAGACGGGCAAGCCAAACACCAACTACCCCAGGAACAAGATCAGAACGACAAAGTACACCCCACTCACGTTCTTACCGAAAAACATATTCAACCAGTTTTTCCACAACATTGCCAATATTTATTTCCTTGCGTTGATTATCTTGGGTGCGTTCCAGATCTTTGGTGTCCCCTCACCGTCAATGGCGGCGGTGCCGTTGATTGTCATTGTCATTATCACCGCGATAAAGGACGCCGTAGAGGACTCCAGGAGGACAATCACGGACTTGGAAGTGAACAACCAGCATACGCATATTTTGGAACAAGTGCATGACTCGGACTACCACTATGAAAACCGAAACGTGAATGATGAAAAAGTGTCTCTCTGGAGGAGGTTCAAAAAGTGGAACACAAAGTTGTTGGTCAAGTTCTGGGGAGCACTGAAGAGCAGCCTCACAAAGGAAGGAAGGGCGAATAGAGCGAGGGAAAAGCACAACCGTGAAAACAACATCCAGGAGGGAGAAGCACGAAAGTCGTTTGAAAGTGATGTTGTCACTCCGCGAAACTCGATTGATCCGTTTGGCGAAACCATTCGACAATCGTTTCACAAACCACGGTCCTCGGGACAGGCACAACCAAAGACTCTAAAATTTGTTCGCAAGTGCTGGAAAGATGTCAGAGTGGGGGACCTCTTGCGTATCTACAACAACGACGAGGTCCCCGCCGATGTGGTGATTCTATCCACGAGTGACGACGACAACTGTTGCTTTGTCGAGACAAAGAACCTCGATGGGGAGACAAACCTCAAGGTCAAACAAGCATTAAAGTACTCTTCAGTCGATGACAAAATCACCAAAGCCGACGACTTGATCGACAAGTCGTTCCAAATTGACTCAGAGGGCCCGCATGCAAACCTCTACTCATACGAGGGCAACTTGAAATACACTGCTCGCAACGGGCACCCACTAGAGGAGCCCGTCACTATCAACAACTTGCTTCTACGTGGATGCTCTTTGAGAAACACCAAATGGGTTATTGGGATAGTGGTGTTTACCGGAGACGACACCAAGATCATGCTCAACGCCGGGGTCACGCCAACAAAGCAATCGCGCATGTCCAAGGAGTTGAACTACTATGTCTTGTTGAACTTTCTCTTGTTGTTTATCATTTGTTTCGTCTCGGGCTTAGTCAATGGGTTGTATTATAGGAAAACAGGGACGTCGCGGGACTACTTTGAGTTTGGCACCATTGCGGGCACCCCCGCGCTCAACGGGCTCGTGGGGTTCTTTGTCGCGGTGATATTGTACCAGTCATTGGTTCCCATCTCGTTGTACATCACCATTGAAATTATTAAAACGGCGCAGGCGTTTTTCATATACTCCGACGTGGGGATGTACTATCCAAAGTTGGATTTCCCGTGCACCCCGAAATCGTGGTCCATTAGTGACGACTTGGGCCAGATTGAGTATATATTTAGTGACAAGACGGGGACATTGACGCAAAACGTGATGGAGTTTAAAAAGTGTACGATAAACGGTGTCTCGTATGGCCGTGCGTATACAGAGGCGTTGGCAGGGTTGAGAAAACGTCAAGGTGTGGATGTTGAAGCCGAGGCAGCGCATGAACGTGCGATGATTGCAGAGGATAAAGTGGAGATGGTTGACAAGTTGCGCGGGTTGCTCAAAAGCACCACCTACGATGACGAAATCACGTTTGTTTCGCTGAAGTTTGTTGACGATCTCTTGGGTGCTGCGGGTGAAGACCAACAGGAGGCTGGCTACCATTTCATGTTGGCGTTGGCATTGTGCCACTCGGTCTTGGCCGAGCAGAGCGAAAAGAACCCGCACAAGTTGGTGTTGAAAGCGCAATCCCCCGATGAGGCCGCGCTAGTGGGCACTGCCCGCTCCTTGGGGTTCAATTTCAAAGGCACCACGAAAAAGGGCTTTTTGGTGGACGAGTTTGGCACGTGCAAGGAGTACCAGGTGTTGAACACGTTGGAGTTTAACTCCACAAGAAAGAGAATGAGCACTATTATCAAGATACCGAGTGACCCGCCCAGGGCGTTGTTGCTCTGCAAAGGTGCAGATAGCATTATTTATGAGCGGTTGTCCAAGACCGAGAACGACCCGGAGATGCTCGAGGCCACTGCTAGGGACCTTGAGGAGTACGCCACGGAGGGGTTGCGGACATTGTGCATTGCCGAGCGAGAGTTGACGTGGGAGCAGTACACCGAGTGGAACAAACGGCACCAGGTGGCGGCGTCCTCGTTGGAGGATAGAGAGGGCAAGATGGAACAAGTGGCGGACGCTATCGAGCAGGAGTTGGTGTTGCTTGGGGGTACCGCGATTGAAGACCGGTTACAAGATGGGGTCCCCGATGCCATCTCGTTATTGGCCGAGGCCGGGATCAAGTTGTGGGTCTTGACTGGCGACAAGGTCGAGACTGCGATCAACATTGGCTTTTCGTGTAATTTATTGGGCAACGAGATGGACTTGCTCGTGATCAAAACTGCTTATTCTAGCGAGGAAACAGAAAAGATGGGCCTCGAGCTAGGCTTTGGCAACGCCGAGGCGCAAATCATCGACAATGTTATCAGCTTTTACTTGAACCGCCACTTCAACATGGAAGGCACCATCGACGAGCAAGAGGCTGCCATTGGTGATCACACTGCTCCAGATGCCCGGTTTGGCGTGGTTATTGACGGGGACGCATTAAAGCTTGCCTTGATGAACCGCGACACCAAACGGAAATTCCTCTTGCTCTGCAAAAAATGCAGAGCCGTGTTGTGCTGCCGGGTGTCGCCCGCACAGAAAGCCGCAGTGGTCAAGCTAGTCAAGGACACGTTGGATGTCATGACCTTGGCGATTGGAGACGGGTCCAACGACGTGGCCATGATTCAAGCCGCGGATGTCGGTGTGGGGATCGCGGGAGAAGAAGGCCGGCAAGCGGTGATGTCCTCTGATTATGCGTTTGGCCAGTTTCGGTTCCTCGCGCGGTTGTTGCTCACCCACGGCCGGTGGTCCTACAAACGCTTCAGCGAAATGATCCCGTCGTTCTTCTACAAAAACATCATCTTCAACATAGCCTTGTTCTGGTACGGGATCTACTGCGACTTTGACGGGACGTACTTGTTTGAGTTTACCTATCTCATGTTCTACAACTTGGCATTCACGTCGCTTCCCGTCATCTTCATGGGCATCTTTGACCAAGACGTGAGCGCAAAAGTGAGTCTCCTTGTGCCGCAACTATACCGCTCGGGTATTTTGAGAAACGAAATGAGCGATTTAAAGTTTTACATTTACTGTCTTGACGGAATATACCAGAGTGCCATTTCCTTCTTTTTCCCTTACTTGATGTACAAGACGCTGTTTCCTGGGGAGAACGGGAAACCGGTCGACCATAGGTTCTGGGTCGGGGTGCCTGTTACAGTCATTGCATGCACAAGTTGCAACTTGTACTTGCTTTTCCACCAACGTCGGTGGGACTGGCTCAGCTCGCTAATCATTGGCATCTCGATCCTCATTGTGTTTATCTGGACGGGGCTCTGGTCGTCGTCGGAGTACTCGTCGCAGGAGTTCTACAAGGCGGCGGCGCAAGTGTTTGGCATGACCGCGTTCTGGGCGGTCATCTTCATTGGAATCTTGGTGTGCCTACTTCCAAGGTTCTTCTATGACATTTTACAGAAATTGTACTTTCCCAAGGACGAAGACATCATCAGGGAGTGCGTGCAAAGAGGCGATTTCGACCCGTACCCTGCCAACTATGACCCAACAGACCCCGATAGGCCAAAGATCAGCGCCTACTCAAGCGCAGTGGTCAACCGGATGAGCATGGACCATCGCGTCTCCGACGATAGGGTCGACATGAGCAACCAGGCCACGACGCCGCACACGCCACCACCGGGGTTCCTCGCTCAAATGCGAAGGAAAAGCAAGAGCTTCCGCCACCACTCCGACTTGCTGACGGAAACCATCCAAATGGAGGTATTTGATGAAAACCAGAGACGCATTTCAATGATTAGCGAGAGAAATAGATAGACAGTGTAGATTATAGAAAACTAACAGTTGATGAGATGGAGCGAGAAAAGATTAATGGCGCGTGTCGAGGCGCACTGGCTCTTTGGCTCAAATTTTTCAGGTGGAAAATACCACAAAATCGAGCGATGGGAATGGGGAGAAAGTGAGCGAATGAAGTGAGGTTCAATTGGGCACTGGCATTGGCATTGGGATGTGCGCTGCTTGGAGGGGTCAGCAGGGACACATAGGATGGGGAGGGAGTCACCAGTACCGAGCCGTTGCGTTGGCCCAGGTCTAACAATTTTCTCTCCCTCTATATAGGTGGCACTAATTGGCCAATAAAAACCGTGCATTGTCAGTTCCTACATGAATTTTTTTTTATTCCGTAAATCACCGCGATAACCAGAAAGTCGTGTGTCACGGCGCCAGCTCTAGCTACAAAAGTGCCAACAACACGGGTCTTTGAGTCGGGAGTCCTCCTCGTTAAGCCGTTGGTGGTTGATCCATCATCATTGGCATAGTATTCACATTATCCAGCATGACCTCCCGACTCAAACGACACCAATAACACCGTTGTTGCATAAAAAAAAACAGAAATATACAAAAATAAAAAACTTTTTATCAGAAAATTATTCGCTCAACTCTATTGCAGTTTCTGAAAGAGAAAAAGTTTTTCCTTATAAAATGTCGAAAACTTTTCCTGATTCCTGTTCCTCTTTTTTACACACTCTTCTTTTTTTTCTCCCCTTTTATTTCACCCAAGCAACCCCGTTTACATATTCAATACTACAATGGCAGCTGAAAAGAGTAACTTCTTAGTCGATTTCCTTATGGGAGGTGTCTCCGCCGCAATCTCCAAGACTGCCGCAGCACCAATTGAGAGAGTCAAGTTGTTGATTCAGAATCAAGATGAGATGTTGAAGCAAGGTAGATTGTCCCACCCATACACTGGTATCGGGGACTGTTTCAGAAGAACGGCCGCAGATGAAGGTCTCATTGCCTTTTGGAGAGGTAACACCGCCAATGTTATCAGATACTTCCCAACACAAGCTTTGAACTTTGCTTTCAAGGACAAGTTCAAGGCCATGTTTGGTTTCAAGAAAGATGAGGGTTACTGGACCTGGTTTGCAGGTAACTTGGCCTCTGGTGGTTTGGCCGGTGCCACTTCGTTGGCCTTTGTCTACTCCTTGGACTATGCCAGAACCAGGTTGGCCAACGACGCCAAGTCTGCTAAAGGCGACGGTAAAGGTAGAGAGTTTAACGGTTTGATTGATGTTTACAAGAAGACCTTGGCTTCCGACGGTATTGCCGGTCTTTACAGAGGTTTCGGTCCTTCCGTTGTTGGTATCATTGTCTACAGAGGTCTCTACTTTGGTCTCTACGATTCGTTGAAACCAGTTGTCTTGGTTGGTCCATTGCAAGGCTCGTTCTTGGCCTCGTTCCTCTTGGGTTGGGCCGTCACCACCGGTGCCTCTACTGCTTCGTACCCATTGGATACCGTTAGAAGACGTATGATGATGACCTCAGGTCAAGCCGTCAAGTACAACGGTGCTCTCGACTGTGCTAGAAAGGTTATTGCCGCTGAAGGTGTCAAGTCTCTTTTCAAGGGCTGCGGTGCTAACATCTTGAGAGGTGTTGCCGGTGCCGGTGTCATTTCCTTGTACGATCAATTGCAAGTTATCATGTTTGGAAAGAAGTTCAAGTAAATTTTATATAGTTAGATAGAATACTGATTTCTATAAGCCAGTGGAAACTCTGAAAAGCCTTGGATGGTTCACGCGAGAGGTGTCAAGCGAAACGTTAATGCCGATGGACACAAAGTCATGGCAAATAACCTCTATTCCCGAGTCAATGAAGGTGTCACGTAGCCAAACAATAAGGTTGTCACGTGAGTTAGTAGACTCTCATTGATGGTGGCTGCTCTTGCTCCGTAAATTTTCAAAGATAGGGCCTGTACCGGAAGAAATTTCATAAAGCATGACTTCCTCTGGTGATGTAAGTTGTCAGGTAGAATTGGTTGTGAAATTGGGCCTTGATGCTGAGCAGACAACTGAGTGAGCAGATGAAGCTCAATTATATAGTGTCAATAGAGGAGAGAAAAGCCATGTTTTCGTCACTATGAAATGTTCCAGTTTCGTTTTCATGGCTACCACTGGTTTACTGTGAAGTCACGTGCGCGCACACTCAACTCTGGGCGTTGTTAAAACTCTTCAGGAAACATCTTTTTCCCAGTGTGAGGTTATTTTGTTCCACTTGTCCATTAACGCGTCAAACGGGGGTAGTGTCGACTCTGTTTCACGTTGTTTAAACGTTTGAATAACAAGAAATAGGGGCAGTTATTGATTGTCTTTTCCAACAACCGTGTGTGGGGTAACCCTCACTTTTGTAATTGTCGGGGAGCTTTTCAAGATGGCCTTTGCAGAATGCGCTTGTCGTAGCATGCCCCACCGCAGATCATGAGCGGCTCCCCTCATCTCTTGAGTGTGCTCTTTTTACAACTCCCCCATCCGCCCCGCTCTCTCTTCGAGAAGGACGTATCTCCGAGTCTAAAACTTACCCCTCGTGAACGCAACACCGACGACTGTTGGTGATAATGCCTGAGCTTTGAAACATATGTTCCCTGATTCAGTGCTTGCGCACCTTTACTGGATTTTGAAAGAGTTTGACCCGGACTTTGGTGTCACCACGAGCAAGGAGGTTCCGCAAGTGATGTTGCCTTTGCTCATCTCAATCTCAAACAGTTCCGCACTTTACAATCCCAACAAATTTTTGAAACCACTGCCGAGCACTTGCAAACATGGTGGTACGCACCAAGACTTATGTCTGACCCTCACCAATAAGCCTCTGCTGATCGGTCAAGAGGATTGTGGATCGATCGGCACACAGCACAAAGCACCGTTGGAGTTGTCCAGAACCAACCATCCCTTGTTCAAAGCAGTACGATGGTTTCGAACTCTCTCGAAACTCCGACACAATCGTTTCCAAGGTTATCTCCTAAGCGACGAGTGCAAAGTAGCAATTTGGTTGACCTTCCACAACCACTATTGCTCTGAGACGCGTACTATCATGTACCATCGTCAAAAACTGAGCAAGTGAATAGATGACTGAATAGGAAAGTGGAGTAAAACATTCTCTCTTGCCAATCGCTAATGGTTCATAACCGTCATGTATCGTGACGGCATGCTAAAACTGTTTAGTCAATGAAAAAAGAAGGGCACAGCTAATGATGTGCATGACGAGATATTTACAAATGCCATCAAAATCTCAACTCTTGTTTCACTAGGGATGCTTTCTAGAGAACACAGGACTGGAGAGAGAGACGACCACGATGGCGAGAAGACACTTTCCGCAATTGGTTCACCTTTTGTTCAAGGAAGAGCGCTTGCGTCAAAGCAATTCCTCAGTTTGTGCTTCTCCTTTCAAAGTGGGGCGCAAACAATCGCTAGAGACCTTCCACGAGGTCTATTTTCTTGAATCCGCTGAACCCGTTACCCCTCGCTCAGACTCTGGCTTGCCCCGCTAGCAACAGGGTAGGTTTGCAAAGGTTTTATCTCCTTCCCCAAAGCAATTAAAGCCTGTGCCTAACTAGTCAAGAGCATTCCTGGAATTGCTAAGATTGCCGGAAATTTGCGTCGCTGAGCCTACTTAGATCTTGACTAGATAGGCTCCTGCACTGTTTCTTATCCCTGGCCCCACAACGTTTTAGAGCAAACGTTTCAGTCCTTCTGAAATAGTCTCCACGCGCTAGAGCTCTAGGGAGGTAAAACTAGGGAGATCTGATTGGTTCCATTCGTGAGCTCTGCTGGGCACATCCTAATGTGCTGCTTAAGCACCTCCACTGTAAATATCGTTGTTCCAACCACTTGAAGCAGTCGACCCGAGACTCATCCCATCCCATGGAAAAGTAAAATTTTGTAAATTCACGTAGCAAGTGGTTTTAGCTGCAATTGCTGCAAAACGGCCAATGTTGTCTGCAGTAAATAAAACGGCCTAATTAGGCCGAGAGTGACTAGATAGGAAATGTAAATACTGCGACTGCTCCTCGCCAGCTACCAGATGCCTACGTCCGATTGTTGAAAATCACCCACTTGTACTTTATATTGCTGCACTTCATATCCAGAACAATAGGCCGCAAATGATTAAAAAGCGGGTTTCTCGATTTCAAACCTCCCCACGGTTAGTGCTTATTTTACTTCACCATTTGTAAACAGTGAGGAGACACCAGAGATTTGCTATTAGAAACGAGGGTGCCACCAGCGTTGTACACAATTCCACACTTGAACCCCAAGGTGAACTTTAAACCCTCAAGGATTCTGGATTGAGGCCTCTTGTGGTGGCGGGGCGATCTATTAGGAGGGAAAACGACAGTGAAAGCTTAAATTGGCGAGCCTAGCTTCCAAGTAGTATTGGCACTAAATCAAGTGGGGTCGAACCGCGGACATACAAAATCGAGGATCTGCAACTTGAATTGCTGGAGAAAACGTGTGGCTTACACTCTTCCCCCTCCCTCTTATTGTCGAAGGCCTTGGATGCTTCCTTTTCTAATTTTTTAATACGCACAGCATGGATGAGCGAAAGTTTCCTTTTCAGGAAGTCCAATTAACATTGCTTAGTCCGTGCTAGAGGTAAATAATATGGGATCCAGCTTGGTATGTGCGCGAAAGTCTACCAGAGGGTAAACCCGTGAAGTCAAGTCTCCGTCCAAGGAACACTCTGGAATTCTTGTTTGTAAAGAAATACGGGCTCGGTCCGCAGGCAGACATAATGTGAGGGCTCTCCCCCTCATCAATAAGTGACAGCTTTTTTTCAAAATAATATTATTTGACATTCCCTTGTTCTGTAGAAGCATGCCGCACCACCGTCCCATTTAGTATCACTTGCGGAATGCCCACCACCACCAGAGTCCTTCCAAGAACAACTTGTCCCGCGCCAATGCCCCTCCTCATTGCACTCTCGTGATCACACAGTCTCCCCAAGTCATCCCCTTGATCTCAGGGTTCATACTTCCGCGTCCCCTTCCGCCTTGATCCGCTGCTTAAATTAGGGCCCCCTCATCCACCCCCACAACTCGGCAGCAACCGCCTTAAAAGCTTAATATCCACTATACTCGGGAGCTACCACATGCCGCAAAATGCCAACTGGCAAACGGTTTAACTTCAAAATGGAAAGGGAAAAAATAAAGTGACGCAATGGTTGCAAAAAAGTTTGTCGGGGAACCTCAAGCAACGGGCAAGGGACGGTGTATTATTTTCGTAAATTATTTTCCGCGCCATCAACCACCCCGGCTCGTAAAGACAGGTGAGTTTCAAGAGGCAGCTCCACTGAGTCAACTGGCCGGCGCCTCGGGTGAACATCAATGACCGACAACCCCCCCCATAGATCACCTCATTAACACACGCTATTGTCAAAAGCTCGACTAACTAGGCAAGCAAATTCGCGATGTTATTTCCACTACCCCTCGCCCGATGCGTCTAATTAACACCAGGGTTGCTCCTCCGTCATTAGCAAGGGGGAGCCCTCTTTCGTTTATTGATTTTCCTGCTTGATTGGGGCCGGGGGGTCATGTACGCCATATACACAGAAAGCAATTACCCAAACAGGCTATAATCAAGTAAAGCGAGTTATATTTTCAGCCCATTCCACATGCCTTTTGCCTATTTAGTCAAACCCCAGTGTGCCATTACAGCAAATGGTGCGCAGAAAATTTTTAAGGTCGATTGGGTTAATTTGACCCTCTTGTGGGTGTTGAAAAAAGGGCCCACGAAAATTAAATTCTTTTTTTTTTTTTCTATTTTTATTTTTAGTTTGGCTATTTTCTTGCCCTGGGTGCATGGTGACACAATATCGCAAGTGTCGAGATACGCTCGAAATCTTCACCACAAGAACCATCCTCAATTGACTTGCCTAGTGGGCGGTCCGCGAATAGTACTATTCGGGAGTCCCTGGAGTTGAGTATATATTGGAAAACATATCCTGCTCTTTCTTACCTCTCTCGTTGGTTCAGCAACACCTCCATCAACCGATACCCCTACACCGATATGAACATTAACGCGTATGTTTGAAACTGCTACTCAGACATCATCAACTCTTACTAACCCGCTATAGCAACGTATTACCTCCAGCTAACGGTAAGAAGCTCTGGAGAGTCAAGAGAACTCCCTCAGCGTCTCACTCAAAGTCCTCATCCACAGACTCACACTCGTCGAGGCACCTGCTGCAGACGTCGATCGAGTGTCTCAACAACTCGTTGAAAATAGCTGCTGCTGCTGCAAAGTTTACCTTGAGAAGACCGCCATTGAGGAGGCCGAAGAACAAACCGGGTAAGCCCAAGGACTTTGTCTTTGTTGATCTCTCCCCTATCAAGTCAGACGACGTGGAGCAGCAAGAAGCCGACAAGGCCGTCCCTGTCAAGAGCAAGGCGCAACCGGAAGCAAACCCGTCCCCGGCTGCCAACTTGCAGTTGCCTTCGCCTACTTTATCCTTGGAAGACTCGCTCTTTGACTTGTCCACATTGCCCAATTTCGATGCACCTCCTACTGCTTCTGCTTCCACCAGCCCCGACTTGGGGTTGGGGATTATGAACTTGGGAATCGACTGGGACCAGCCTGCACCACAACCATTTGCCCACCAAAACAACAACGACCTTTTATACGGATACCAGCAAACCATGATGCAGCAACAACAACAAATCCAGCAGTTGCAACGCCAGTTGCTTGAACAGCAGCAAAGACAAGCTCAGCCGGTGTTGTTCCACTCGACGCCAGCATTGCAATCACAACCTCAATTCCCGCAGCAGCAGCAGCAGCAGCAACTACACTCGCCAATACAGGAGCCAGACTTTAACCAGAAAAGACCTCGACAATGCGCATCTTCTCCAACTGCAGGCCAGTTGCAATTCAAATCGTACCAGCCAAAACCAAAGCACAGCAGGTCATCCTCCGAGGCATCTGTAAGGAAGCCACAGCATAAGAAACAAGTGCAAGCGCACAGGTGTATGAGTTTGCCATACATCCCATCCACAACCAACATCCAACAACAACAGCTTCCCGAAGCGCCACTGTACACGTCAACAACGATGCAAAACGTCGACTCAAACGTGAGCTTGGACGACTTTATGATGCTCAACGACCAGCTCTCGATGAGCTTTGCCCCCGGCATCGCCCAAAACCCCGAATCATACACCCCAGCTACAACCTACTCCGAAGATGAACTCGCCAAACCGGTGTTTAACCAGTTTAGCTTCCAACCACCATGCGTAGAGTTATCATGCGGCTTCGAAGAGTTCCTCACTGGCTCCGCCACCACTGAGCAGCCACTGCAGTACCAGTCGTACCCCGTCTCGATTGCTGCTTCCACCGCATTTAATGAGTTTGAAATGGGCGCATTCTGTCCGATTATAGAGTGAAGCTGGCCTTTGCTCTCCTGCATTTACCCCTAGTTTCAGTTCCTGATATATCCACTTGTTTTTTTTTCCCATTGACTCATTCGGTTTCGCAATCTTATTTCGGTATTCTTGGTTCCACTCATCTGGCTATGAATGGACTCACTTGCTTTTCGGTCACTTTTTAGCACCATGCTTGCTTTTATTTATAACATAATGCAGATACTAAACAAAGTTATACTAGCTAATAAAGATTTCGCTCTCCGCCTATAATGGCGGAATATCTCCTACATAGTTGACGTGGTTCCAGTTGTGTGCAAGATGGATCGACTTTCCTTGCTGTTTCTTGCGCTGGGGCTGCGGGGTTGTACTCTCTGTGTTGTTATTTTTCTCCTCCCAGTTCCGAGCATATCCTACAGCCTGCTTTTGCGCTTCAAAGTCTTCCTCCATGTCGGCCTCCACATACTCCACCTCTTGGTTCTTGACATGGATCAACGGAACATAGTCGGTTTGACACGTGGGTTTGATGTAATCATCCTGATCATCGGTAACCATGCACTGCTTCCTTGCCTCGACGGAGAAACTGGTCACTTTGCAATAACTGGTGTTGTCCAACACCGCCTCTGAAAACCACCGCGTCTCCAACCGTTGGTACAACAACTCGGTCTCGGGAGAGTTACCAATATCCTCCGCCACGTGGTGCCACCACTCGGTGTTGAGGGTCCAGTCCAGCGGCCACTTCAACTCGGGGTCGTACAAGTCCCTGGCGGAGTAGGCAAACTCCCAGTTGGGCTCGGCGCCGTCATTGTAGAACGACTTGTCCAAGGGCGTGTAGTAGGTGAATGAGTTGACAATGCTAAAGCTCTTTTCGTCCACTGCATAGTACTTCCACGCGGGGTTATAGCCAGAGTATGGGCTCACCAGCGGTCCCACCAAGGCGTGGTTCACCGCGTTTTTCAACTCCTTGGCGTCGCTTCCGTCGCACCCGTACTGGACCATAAACGTGTCTGCTTGAACGTGGCCAAAGAAGATCGCCGCTATGACTTTTGGCGAGAACCGCTCAATGATGGAGGTGAAGATCTTGGTGGAAATGGGAAGCGCTTGCTGACTCGGTGGTAGATGCGCGATTATCCACACCCGCTGGTGGTTTCTCTCCGAGTCAATCAACTCCTCAATGAGAAACTTCCACATGCCGTGGGAGTCCACGTCCAACATGTTCCAAAAACAGTACAAGTTCTTTGTGTTCCACACGTTTGAGTTTAAAGATATAACCTTGAGTCCCTTGAGGGTGATGAGCGAGAACCCCGTTTGCGAGTACCGGATCTGCTTCGCGGTGTCGTGGTCGACCCAGTCCAACTCCAGCCACAAGTCCGCGAGAAAGTCAAACTGCCACTGGTACGAGTTGGAGTTTTCGCTGAGGTGCTTTTGCGGAAGCTGGTTCATGGGGAAAATGTCCCGCGTGCCAAACGTGGGGATGACATCGATCTTGTCGAGGTACTTTTTGATGATCCGGTAGCTAGTCTCCTGCGACTTGATGTTCTTGTCCTTGCTCATGTAGCAGCGGTCCGAGTGGTCCACCGTGCCGCCGGTGAATAGCGCAAACTCAAAGGAGAGGTGGTTTTGGTGCAAGTCTCTTATGCACAGCATGGTGTTGTTGAGGAGCAACGCCGGGGTGTCGCATGTGTACTCGCCAAACTGCCGCGCTGGAGTCCACGTCCGCTTCTTCACCTTGGTGATGTCCAAATACTTGCCCTTTTCGAAATGGTTCTTGCGGTAGGTGCTGTCGTAATAGCCGGTGTCCAAGTTTTCATTCACGTGCGGCGCGGCGGCTTTGGTGTTTCTGCAGTGGCTCGAGCAGCACAAGCTTTGGCTGCAGTTGGCTTCGGCAAAGACAGTATAGTCGAGCTGCAAGTTGACATCGCTGATGTGCAAAACATGGAATACCTCGCCGCACCCGTCTGGTGGCTGATAGTTTTTAGGCTTCAGCGGCCACATGTTGGACATGTCGATGTTGGGGGTCTCGGGCAAGACGTGGCACTTTTTGTCATGGTAGTAGCAGAAGTAGTCGCCATCCAACCCTGACGGGTTCATCAAACTGGCAACTTTGGCAAAGTCGTTCCCGGTGCTGGAGTAGTCCTCGCCCGAGTAGCCGTAGTTCATGTGGCACTGCACTTCATCATACCCGGCCTCAACGCACCATGTGAGGAATATCTGCGGCACCAAATCCGGTCTCGTCAAGCCAATGAACTTGGCTATTTGCAACCGGGTCTTGCAGGTGGTGCATTCGTCTAAATCAGTGGCAGCCTCGACGTTGTGCAACTCGGCAACCGCCCTTTTGCAGATTTCCTCGTCGGTAAGAGCAGCCTCCACGGGGGGTTTGTAATGAAAAGGCTGCGCCTCGTAGCCGGTGGCATACACAATGAATAGTGCCAACAAAACCAACAACATTGCCCTTGGGAGATTGTGGTTGTAAGTGTTGTAAGTTTTGCAACAGATTTATTCTAGGGGGGTAGGGGGGTATTTTTTTCTATGGTGTGTGCGGTTACAATATCAATTGCACTAAATAACAATACTTACACCATCAGAGCATCTCGCTGATAGCATTGAGCTTTTCAAGACTCAGTTGGGCGTTCCCCATGGATTCCAAGTCCCGTTTTAAAACAGAGACTAGCTCCTTTGTCAAGGCAAGCTGTTTTATGGAAAACTCCTCCTTCATTCGTTCAATGGCCTCGGCATGGTCATTGAGGATCCTCGTGATTTGTTTTTTCACCAGCTCGTTGTCCTTTCTCATGGCCAGTCGAACGTCGTTGGCGTGGGAGAATACGGACTCCAATAAGCCAATGGCTTTGCCGAGAGCGGCATCGCCTCCGGCCGCAACGTCGCTCTTTAAGCTGTCAACTTGGTCCAAGACTAGCGACAGTATCTCTTCCAAATGCGACGCGGCTGAAGTACTGTATGTTTCCACTAGCTCCGAAACGCTGCCGCTGTCCTCAAGGAGCCTCGTCGCCGCGGGGGAGGACTTACCCCTCGGTTGGAAGCTGCTCCTGACAATGTTACTGCTCTCTAGCTTCAACTGCTTGATCTTGTCGCTCAACTCGTGAAGGTCGAGCAACGCGCGCTCCATCGCCTCTTGGGGGCTCTCTGGCGTGACATGGTGGAAGTTGTAGTACTCGTCGCTGTCGATCTCGGACAAGGTCTCGGGGATCACGTGGGGCAGCAAGTCGATGCCATTGGCAGCCTCTTTGCTTCGAAGCGCCTCGGCCTTCCTGATCGCGGCCACCAACTGGCGCTGCAACGTGCGCACGGTGGGGACAATGAAGTTGGTGTTGTTCTGCTCTCTGAACTTGATGTCGTAGTACTTGTTCTGGATAATCTCCCACTTTTTGGTCTGGCTGAGCGACCTGTTGCCAACGTACTTGAACGGCTTGGTCTCAACTATGAGATAGAGAATCAACTTGACGTCTTCGCCAGACAATTTCATCCGGTGCGGGTTCTTCATGTTGTTGATATGGGCAAGGGCCTGCGACATGGTCACGGGGTCAACCTCCGAGCCCATCAGGTGCTGTCTCTTGCCGGCGGCTGCAACCGCGGCGGAGGCTGTGGCCGCAGCGGACTCTGCGGCTAAACCCTGGTAGTCGATGGAAGAGTGCTCATGGTTGCTGGACTCGCTCGAGTCAACTTTGCCACCGCGGTGCTGCGAGTCGTATTTTTTATGACCTGATGGAGACATGTCTTTAACGTGGGAAAAACTTGTCAATCCTAGTGTCGTGAAAAAGAGGTGTAGAGTCGTTGGTTCAGGATGTGTCTTGATTTTTGTCGTCACTCGTTTGCTTTGTTTTGACTTTGTGTGCTACCATGTGACACCAGAGTTTATACACCTACATGGGTCATTTAAAAGTTCAATCCCGCGGCAAACGAGCTGGTGATGCTCCGGATGTCGTCCTCGATATTCTCCCCGCTGTATCTCGCACCTTCGTACTTTTTATCAATCTTGTGCAACTTGCTGTAGAAATTGGCGCTGATGGAGTTGTCGCCGTTGTAGTAGTTTGACTGGTTGGCCAACGCGGGCCACAACTCGTCCCTAACCTTCTGCTGGCGTTGCACGTCAGACCCTTCATTGGCCATGCTGCCGCCGTCAAAAGTGGCGGTCGAGAATGCCGTCGATGGAGCGCCAAGCGGGTTCCTCTTTGGCCCTTTGGTGGTGCCTCGCGCAGCGTAATTGTTTAGCTGCACCATGGAAAGCTGCAAGTTGTCCAACGGTCCATCGACCAAGCACCCCTTTTCGCGGAAATGGATCAACAAGTGGTTCCATAGCTTGTTGCGCGACAATGCGCGTGGGTTCCCCAACACCAACAACCCGTACTTGGCCCTGGTGAGCGCCACGTTCAACCTCCGCGGATCGCTCAAGAACCCAATGCTTTGCGAGTCGTTGGCGCGAACACAGCTCAAGATGATAAAGTCCTTCTCCCGCCCTTGGAACGCGTCGACACTAGTAATCTCCACTTCAAGATACTCATGCCGCTTGTCCAAGATTGTCGAGTTGATGGACATGAACTGCACCAAGTACGCCCTTTGGCCCTCGTAGGGAGTGATCACCCCGATCTGCTCCGGCCTGATCCCGTCCTTGAACAACCGCGTGATGATCCGCTCCACGTTCATCGCCTCGACTCGGTTCAAGTACGAGTTGCCGCTGCCGCTCAACTCCTCACGGCCGTAATTGGCCCAGAACATCATCGGGGTGTCCAACACGGGCCAGGGGAACATCGCCTCCTCCACCAACCGGTCCTGGCTAGTGACTCCGTTTTGGAGTGAGCCTTCGTAAAACATGTTGCTGGGGAACTCGGACAAGCACGGGTGCATTCTGTACTGCACTTCCAACCGAATCGGAACGTGTCCGAGAAAGACCAATCGCTCAAATAGGGACTGCTTTAGCCCGGCATCGGCGGCTTTTCGGTCCAAGATAACAGGCCCCAACTGCTGGTGGTCGCCAACGAGAATCACCTGCTTGGCTCCTTTGACTATGGGGATCAACACCTCCGGCTCGGAAGCCTGCGTGCTCTCATCTATCAACACTGTTCTGAACTTGAACTGGGCTAGTCTCTTGTCGGCGGCACCCACACACGTACAACACACAACCTCGGCCTTGCTCAATATCTTCAACTCGGACGCACGCAAATTTTTGATAAAGTTTTTGGCATCCTCCACCGACAACTCGCCAACCTCGTTTTTCAATTTGATCAACTTCTTCAACTCTCCCTTTGCCGATTTGTTGACAATGTGGTGCAACGCCAAGTGGCTCACGGAGCTCTCGACGTCCTCGCGTGACTTGGCCGTCAACCGCACCACCCGCAACCCCAACGAGTCCAACTTCTCGGCCAAGTGGTCAACGGCTACGTTTGAAGGCGCGCAAACCAAGATCTTCTCCTTGTTCAAGCGGGACAAATGGTAGACTATCGTGGCGGAGGTGACAGTTTTGCCTGTCCCCGGTGGTCCTTGTATCAAGGAGAGCGGTCTTTGCAACACAGACCTCACAGCGTTGGTCTGGGAGATGTTCAACTCGGTCAACTTTGGGTGCGAGAATTTCTCCGGGGCCTCAATGTCAAACTCCACGGGAGCCACATCGTGGCCCAACAACTTGTGGTAGAGGTACGACGAAACAGACTCTTCGTCTGTGGCAAAGTCCTTCATTGCTTGCTGCATCCGGTCGTACGAGGTGCCTTTCCACACAAACTCGGCAGTAAAGTCGTTGGTCAAGTTTGTTGGTGGCGCCACTTTGGACGCGTTCAACTCCAATGTGAACTCCTCCTGGTAAGAATTGGGCAACCTCAAGATAAAGCCATGCCCTTCCCAGGGCTCCCTCTGGCTGCCGTTATAACGCAATATAATCTCATCTCCCACAGCCACTTTCAAATTGGAGGTCTCAAACGTCATCAACGTGAACGAGGCCAAGTGTCTGTTGTTCAACCCCAAGGCCCACTTGACCTGAATATGCTCTAGCGCTTGCGACTCCTTCAAGTTTTTATCGTAGTCGGCTTCCAATTTCACCAACGGGCCAAACGATCTCTGGTACTGGAACCCGTCGTTGTACCGCATCAATATCGGCAACACCAGCTCTTCGGCAACGTCGTTATTCTCAACGTCGTTAATAGTCGCATCCCGGTTCAACCGCCACTGGGCCTCCAACTTGGAAATCTGCTGCGGGGTCACCTGCCTGGAATCAATCAACGCCTCCTCGCTCGGGGGCGGCGCCAACCACGACAAAAACTGCCGGTCTTCAATGAGCGACTGCCAGTGGCTCGTGTCCCAGTTGATGTCCTTTGACCGTGCGCAGGGCAAACGGCAGAGGATCACCACGACAGACTCCTGTTTGGCAGAGACAAACCCCAACATAAACACGTTCTTGTTGCCGCAGTTGTAGCACTCCAACGTGGTGTCGCCTAGATCCGACTCTTCGTGCAAGCTGACTTGGTTGTGGCGGGACATTACCAAGTGGGTGACAATGTGGGAACTAGAAGAGTTGGTCTTGTCGTTGCAGAACCACTTGTTGCACGTGTTGCACTTGATCACCGAGTTGGGGGTGTTGACTCCACAGTAGGCACAGGCATGTGGGTTTTGGCTCAACTCAAACCCGGGTGCCTCTGCCGCCTCATCAAAGTCGTGCTCACGGTCTTCCCCAAACACTGTACTCATTGCTTGGTTTAGTACTGTGGTGAGGAGAAAGGTCAATTTTTTTTTTCATCTCGGTTTGGAAAAATAGACTACTACTTTATCATCGGATTACCAATCCACAGTAGACTGAATAAACTAGAGTAACTACACCATGAACATCGTGCCCCATCCCGACCAGTTGCGGGACATGTGTCCGATCTGCAAAACAGACAAGTACCTCTCCCCCAGTATGAGGTTTCTTGTCAACCCCGAGTGCTATCACAAGATCTGCGAGTCATGCGTCGATAGGATCTTTTCACTAGGCCCGGCCCCATGCCCGTATCCGAAATGCGGAAAAATCTTGCGAAAGAACAGATTCAAGCAGCAGATCTTTGAGGACTTGGTTATTGAAAAGGAGATCGACGTGCGGCGAAGAGTCGGTGCCATCTACAACAAAACCGAGGAGGACTTTGCCAGCTTGAAAGAGTACAATCAGTACTTGGAACAGGTGGAGGAAATAGTGTTCAAATTGAGCAACGGGGTTGACCTTGAGGCGACGGAGCAGGAGGTCAGAGAGTACGAGAGCGAGCACAAGCTAGAGATTCTCGAAAAGAACATGCGCGAGTCGCAAAAGACAGCCGACTTGGCCAAGTACCAGGATGCCATGGAACGGTTGAAGCAGGAGAAGCTCAAGATTCAGAAACGGATGGAGCAGGAGGATGTGGAGTTTAAGATCCTCCAGCAGCAGGAGCTTTTGGAGAAGATGACCAACAGCTCAATGAGCAGCGAAGAGTTGCTTCAGCAGCAGCAGCGGCAGTTGAACAAGCGCACGCTGCAGAGGAAGAAACAGTTGCAGCAGATAAACAGCCAGTTGGACCAGCAGTTTAGCAGTAGTGTACCCGAGAGCCGCCTGGCGGTGGCAGTTGCACCGTTTACGCCGTTCGACGGAGACAGAGATTTGACTTTGAGGTATCGTCTATTGAGCCAAACTGTTGACCCCAAGGATAGCTACCACGACCCGTATCTATTCGAGTTGGCAAAGAAAAAGGAGTATCTAGGGGGCGGCTGGAGGTTGGCTAATGTTTTTGAGAGAGCACTAGACGAGGCATTCTGCGGGCTAGGGTGTTTTGTGGAAGGGGAGAAACTAAGCATTAGCTAAAGTCCATGAATGTGGCTTCTGGGTGGTAGTAAATAGGGCAAGACCAGTAGCTTCTCTTTATGTCATCCCAGATACTTTCGCCTCCTTTTTTGAACAATTCTGGTGGCACGCGCATTTCCTTGAATCGGCACCTCAAGCCGTAATTTTCGAGGTCTATTTGAACCAACTTTTTGTAGACTTCGTAAATGACCTGTCTGTCAGCACCAAGCCCGTTGAAGAAGGAGAAAACACCGTCTGGTTTCAACAAACCAACAACATAGTCAAACAACTCGAGCATGTCCAGGTAGTGCTCGGAAAAAGTGTCGTAGTAGATGCCATCGAAGAAAACAGTGCCCTGAGAAAGCAACTTGTCGAGTTCATCCTGCCAGCGGCCACTCAAGACCACCACATTTGCTTTCTCAAACCAGCCATCTTGTTTCATCTTGGCTAGCACATCTGGGTGGGCTTCACAAATGTAGTGCTTGCGGGGGTTCTTCTGCTGAAGCATCGTGTCTATGATCCCCATTCCAAAGCCAATGTTGAGAATACACAAGTCGTCACTACCATTAACGGTGATTGAGTCTGCGGCTAGTTGCATGATATCCGACTCCCAGCTCATCATGACGCCGTCTTTTCTCTCTTTCGTGACTAGCGCATCGTCCACATACTCAAGTTTCGACTCGAGAAATGCTTGCTGGTTGTGGGAGGGAGCAGCAGCCTCTTCAGAGGCAACCACTTCCCCTTCTTCAACAAACTCCACGTCATACTCGCTCACTTTTCTCAACAACAACTCTGCCCTCACGCCAGCGTCCACAAGCTTCTCATACAACGCCCAGTCTTTAAGCCCGCGCCGGATCAACACGCACCCCGGGGTCTCATTATTGACATCGGTGAAGCTCCAGCCGGCGCCGTACTCAAACAAGACATCACACATTTCATCAACTACCGCGGTTTCACCCTCGTCCAAGTCTGTTGGCACATGAGTGCAGATCAAATGCAACGGAGTCGTGGCGGTTGCTGGTTCAGTCTCCACCCGATTCTCATAGTTGTACGCCTCCTCCACTGTATAAGTAGCGGGGACCCCGCTGCTCAAGTACGACCTCAACTGGGAGACATACTCCACAGTTATGGGGCGTGTGGGAAACTTGCATAGATCATGGAGCTGGGACATGTCTTGAGGAACAAACCTTAGCGATGATGTGAGAGAAAAAAAAATAACAGAAAGGAGGAAAATCAATGGTGGACTGCTAACAGTCTAGACCACGCCCAGAGGAGTTTATTTTTCCAAAACCTGTCTTTAAAGTCGTATGATTAGCAAGTGCTGCAAAAATAGTCCAGTATTATATCTCACGGTCCAAAACCGCAACATGGAAATCTACGAAAGATGCGGATAATGGCTGTTGTTGGTCTAAAAACAATCGCGACTTCTTATCGCTGGATTGGTCCGTGCAGAAGCCATGGTGGTCATAGCTGAAGAAGAGATACACCAGAGTTTGGTTCAGGTGGAAGAGCAACGGCGTGGCGTGGGGTGACTGCGCCAGAGGTGGTTTGGATCGTACATTGGATTGCATTTAGATATATTTTACAGGCCAAGTGCAAGAGCTGTCTTGATGAATGCAAAATCAAGCATCTAGGTTCCGTCGTTGGTGGATAAAAAGGAAATCCAGTCGGTAGGGTGCTTTTCTTGTTGAGAGTGTTCCACGCAGGATTCCACAGAGCCAACTACAGGTTAGATCCATTAAAAGAAACAAATACACTGGTTGAGGATTTTTTTTTATATATCGCAAGCACTTCCACTGACTGGAGCTGCCATCGGGAGGAGCTAACGACATTGCTTTCCGCCCAATGTCTTACAAGCTTAATGACTACAGTTCGTTCTTTTCGCCCATGGGGAACGCCAACGAGATGCAGAAACTGTTTGCGGAGGAGGAGGCTGGACATGTGCCGGTTAAGGAGCAGGTGCAGCAGCAGGATGTCACCTATGAAGCAAAGGATGCTCCGTATCACATGAGAATGGACCCGACTAGTCTCTGCTTGCTAGGGCAGCCGGTGCTTGAGGTCGGCAGTGGAGGTATGAGAAACCAAACTAGTGAAACACCCGGGTTCCCTGTTGATTTGGACTTTTCCCTCGCTCCCTCGTTTCAGCAGTGTGTCACCAATAGAGCAAAGCTGATGAATATGCCGCTGCCAATGTGCAGCGGGGAGTCCTCCTACATCGACCGCAACTTGCCGAGCAACACCGGGTATATTGCCGGGACAGACGAGATTTGCAACGACACGGGAATGGACTTGGGGTATAATCCGCCAGAGCTAGGGTTGCTGGAGTCGGCAGCGGACGATGCTAGAGGTCAGTCTCATGACCACGATGACGCGAATAAGCCACCCGGGTTTGAGTTTCCCCAGCTCGGCAATGAAGAGATTGCGTCGCACTTGTCGTACTCCGCCGCGGCAGCCACAGTGAGGTCTCCGTTATCTGTCGAGGCCAATGTTGAGACGTGCCCGCTGAAAACGGAGGACGGGGCGGTGGACCAGCAGGGCAACCAGTTGCAGCAGTCGTCCACTTCCTCCTCACTCAGCTCATTCACCGCGTCGCTGTTTCAAAGCATCTACCCGGTCATCGGAGGCAAAGGCCTGGACTCTATAAAGAACGGCTTCTCCTCGCCGGCTACACCAAATAGACTGCAGACGCCCAATATAAAACAGGAAACCGGCAGCCCCTTCAAGCCTAGCAAAAAGGAACCAACAAAGCAGAGACCCGCAGTGGTGACCGAGTCGTCCGTGTCGACCCCATTACTGCAGCCCCATTCGGGCAGACCGCGGGTTAAATCCGCGCACAACGTGATTGAACAAAGGTACAGAAACAAGATCAACGACAAGTTCAACGCGTTGCAGGAGTCGGTGCCCACGTTGAAAATCTTGGTGCTCCGGAAGCACCAGGAGAAAATGCGGTTGAAGCAGCAGCGGATGCAGTTGATCGGCGACGACGTGGACGAGTACGACAGCTCCGAGGGGGACGAGATGGTCCCCTTTGGCGACCAGTACAACAACATGTCTTTTGAAGACATTGACTTGGAAGGGTTGGAGCCCGCACGAAAGTTGAACAAGGGCACAATCTTGGCCAAGTCTATAGAGTATATCAAGTTCTTGGAAGAGAAGAACAGCAGAATGCAGCAGGACCACGACGAGTTGGTGGTCAGGGCCAAGGAGATGGGGTTTGAGATGCAGTGAGGATATTTATATAGATATTAGGGTGTACGAGCTCTAGGATAATTGCACGCGCGCTGCAGTTTTATTTTTCCCCGTCGTATGCCAAAAGTTTTTCGTAAACGACGAGATGCAAAAACACACCATTTTGGAGGGTGAGACATTGCAGTACTTATAATTGGACAAGTTCCTGAGAGTTGGTTCCCTCCATCGCTCTATCATCAGCAATGGCTATCGTTGACGGACTACTCCAAGGGTACAATTTCTTCCTCACCTTGTCCACTTTCCAGCAGCTTTCCATCCTCATTGCTGCTCCGTTTGTGTACAATATCGTATGGCAGTTGCTCTACTCGTTGAGGAAAGACCGTGTGCCGCTTGTGTTTTACTGGATCCCCTGGTTTGGCCTGGCGGTCGGGTATGGACAACAGCCGTATGAGTTTTTTGAAAACTGCCGCAAGAAACATGGCGATGTGTTTGCTTTTATGTTGTTGGGGCGGGTCATGACCGTCTATTTAGGCCCCAAGGGCCACGAGTTTATCCTCAATGCCAAGTTGTCTGATGTTTCCGCGGAGGAAGCGTACCAGCATTTGACGACCCCCGTGTTTGGCAAGGGCGTCATATACGACTGCCCTAACGCACGGTTGATGGAGCAGAAAAAGTTTGCAAAGTTTGCCTTAACCACGGACTCGTTTAGGAGGTATGTCCCGCTCATCAGGGAGGAGGTGTTGAGCTACTTTGTCAAGTCGCCAATGTTTAATTTGTCAAAGCAGAGTTCAGGCGTGGCCAATGTCATGCAGACACAGCCGGAGATTACCATATTCACTGCGTCGAGATCGCTCATGGGCGCAGCGATGCGCAACCGCTTCGACGAGTCCTTTGCTCAGCTTTATTCGGACTTGGACAAGGGCTTTACCCCGGTGAACTTTGTCTTTCCCAACTTGCCATTGCCGCATTATTGGAAGCGAGACGCGGCGCAGCAGAAAATATCCCAAACGTACATGAAGGAGATCACCAAGAGACGTGAAGCTGGAGTCGACGCCAACGACGACTTGATCAGCTCGTTGATGGTCAACTCCACGTACAAGGACGGCGTCAAGATGAGCGACCAGGAGATTGCCAACTTGTTGATTGGGGTGCTCATGGGCGGCCAGCACACGAGCTCCTCCACGTCGGCCTGGTTCTTGTTGCACTTGGGAGAGAAGCCGGAGTTGCAGGAGCAACTATACGACGAGATTCAGTCCGTGTTGAAGCCAAAAGGCGGCCGCCTCGACGACTTGACTTACGAGGACTTGCAAGGGATGTCCTTGGTCAACAACACCATCAAGGAAACGTTGAGGATGCACATGCCTCTACACTCCATCTTTCGCAAAGTCATGTCGCCGCTTGTGGTTCCAGGGACCACCTTTGTAGTTCCCAGGGGACACCACGTGTTGGTCTCGCCAGGGTACGCGCATACCAACGAAAAGTACTACCACAACGCGGCAGTGTTTGACCCGCATCGCTGGGACGACTCCAACTTGGCCAGCAAGGACTCAGACGAGGTTGACTACGGGTTTGGCAAGGTCTCCAAAGGCGTGGGCTCGTCGTATTTGCCATTTGGTGGAGGAAGACACAGGTGCATTGGCGAGCAGTTTGCCTATGTGCAACTAGGCACTCTCTTGACCACGTTTGTGTACAACTTGCAGTGGGAACTAAAGGGCAAAACTGTGCCTGAAGTGGACTACACCTCGATGGTCACCTTGCCTCAAGAGCCTGCGGAGATTGTTTGGAGAAAGAGACCCACCTGTATATGATTTATCGATTTGTATTTCTCTCGCTCTTGAAGAAAAAATTTCAAATCTGTAATAGACCCACACCATCCACCAAAGAGCTATGCCACGTTCGTTTCAGATCAAAGTGCCCGCGTCGTCGGCGAATATAGGTCCCGGGTTCGACGTGTTGGGGGTAGGGTTGCAGCTCTACTTGAGTATTAGCGTGGAGATTGATCCCAGTGTTGATACCACGGCGGACCCCCACAACGCGCTTCTTTCCTATGAGGGTGATCTCGCCGAGAAGGTCCCGTTGAGTTCAGACAAGAACTTGATCACACAAACTGCATTGTATGTGCTCAGATGCAACGGGATCAGCCAGTTCCCCCACGGAACCAAGATCCACGTGAACAACCCCATCCCCCTTGGGCGCGGTTTGGGCTCGAGCGCTAGCGCCATTGTCGGCGGAGCCTGCCTAGGGAACGTCATTGGGGACTTGCACTTGGACAAAAGGAGGATGCTCGATTACTGTTTGATGATTGAGAGGCACCCGGATAACATTGCCGCCGCCATGCTCGGCGGGTTTATTGGGTCGTACTTGAATGAGCTCGACGAGGGGGACGCAGAGGCCACGCAGGTGCCATTGGAATGGGTCTTGCCTAAAGAGGACACCCCCCGGTCCTCCATAGTGCTGTCACCGCCGCCACGGGACATCGGCGAGTACGTGCAGTACAAGTGGAATCCGAAAATCAAATGCGTCGCCATTGTGCCCAACTTTGAGGTCAGCACAGACAAGTCCAGAGCAGTGTTGCCGCAGACCTACTCCCGCAAGGACATTATCTACAACTTGCAAAGAATAGCCATACTCACCACCGCGTTGACCCAGAACCCGCCAAACCACAAGGTGATCTACGAGGCAATGAAGGATAAGATCCACCAGCCGTACAGGACGGTGTTGATCCCCGGCTTGGACACGGTGTTGAAAGACGTGGTCCCCGCGAAACACCCGGGACTCTGCGGCATCTGCCTCAGCGGTGCTGGTCCAACCATTTTATGCCTCGCTACTGACGGGTTTGAAAGTATTGCACGTGACGTCACGGGTATCTTCCAAAGCGAGGGGATCAAGTGTGACTGGAAAGTGTTGGACTTGGCCTACGACGGGGCCACTGTAGATGTAAATAGAGAGACTTAGAATGAAATTTTCCACGGGGAAAAAAGTAAAAACCCTGGACACCATAATACATGCATTCAATGGGTCAAGTTGAAACAGGCGGCATCCAGTCGTTGTTACTGGCTTCCTCTACGCAGCCCGTGTACTTGATAGCGGTGCAAGTCGAAGGAGGACAAGCGTTTAGCGACGAGTTTTACAAGAAATTGTTGACCCCGCTATTGGCTGGAAGCGACTACACTTTGGCCAGGTTGACCGCGGAGACAACCACTTCCTACCACCACTTGCTCGACACGGGAGTGTTTGACGAGGTGAAGGTCCGGGTCCAGCCAGACTACTACTCGACAGCTCCATCGGTAAAGTCGTACAACCATGAGAAATCGATCCCGGCAAAAGTCACCTTTGACGTTTCCCCTACTCCGCTCAACACCAGCCAGGGGTTTCTCAAGTTTGACGCTGAGGACTTTCTAAACCTCCAATTGAACCATGTAGATAGCAACTTCAACGGCAACGGCGAGGTTGTCTCCGTGGGGGTCGACTACAACCCGTACAAGCCTCATGACCATTTATTGAGCCAGTTTAAGTTTGCTTCCAGTTTGAAAGACCCGCGGTTCAAGGTTGTTTTGGACGGTGGGTACAACACCAAGGACAACCACGCGTGGCTGGACTTTCAAGAGAATGAATTGGGTGGTAAAATAGGGATCCAGTATAAGGCCCCGGGGCCATGGAGTGTTTTTGCTGGGTTGTCGTTGTTCAAGAGGAACCTTTATGATATAGACGACAGCGCGCTGGACAATCTCAAGTTCTTTGGTGGGCAGTTTTTGAAGTCCAGCGTTGCTGGTAGAGTCTGCTACAAGAATGTTTCATGTTTGGGCAAAGTGTTCCCTACTGATGGAATCGAGGTGGAGGCCGATGCCGAGTTGAGCTCCGTACAAGAGCAAGCAAACCCCAGTAACAGCGGCGAGTTTGCCAAACTGAAGGTTAGACTAGGCCTCTACAAGTCGTTCCTTAACATCACCACTAGTTTCACAGGGGAGGTTGGAGGCATTTACAACTTCAACAGCAAGTTCCCCGTCCACACCTTGGACAAGTTTTATCTCGGCGGACACAGCTCGTTTGTCGGGTTCAAGCAAAACAGCGTGGAGCCTAGTGGAGGGTTACTGTTTTACAAATTGCAGGCCACTATGCTTACAAAAGTGCCCCGGCTCTTCTACGCTCCGCCACATAACGTGGAACCTACTTCCCCATTGAGACTATACTGTACAGCATTACTAGGCAATGTGGATTCCAAGTTTTCCCTTACTGACAGCACCGCCGCGCTCTCGTACGGTGCCGGGTTAAAGTATTTCAACCAGTGGGCCAACTTTGACTTGGGGTATTATTTCAGCAAGCGTCTGGGAGGAGACGAGAGTGCAGGCGTGCAGTTTTCAATCTCTATTGGCGCCTGCAATCATAGATAGAATAGACGTGCTACCACTTCGGTGTAAAACAAGACGTGTTGACAACCTCTTCTTCCACCAACGATGGGAGTCTCAGGGCTACTCCCGCTTCTCAAATGCATCCAGGACCCGTGCTCGCTTGAGCGGTACCGTGGCAAGACGCTAGCTATTGACACGTATGGGTGGTTGCACCGCGCGATAGTCTCCTGTGCCGAGGAGCTCTGCCTTGGGAAACCGACTAGGAGGTACATCACCAGCATCTTGAACAAGATTGCCATGCTCCGGCACTTTGGGATCAACCCGTACTTTGTCTTTGACGGCGCGCTGTTGACGGCGAAAGCAGAGACCAACGCAAAGAGAAAGCTGGAGCGCGAGGAGGCACGCAGGCTTGCAGAGAAGTATACAAGGGCGGGAAAAGCCACCCTCGCGGCAAAGGCGTACATGAAAGCCGCTTGCGTGAGCCACCAGATGGCGAAACTGATCATGGTGGAGCTAGACAAGATGAACATTTCCTACGTGGTGGCGCCGTACGAGGCGGACCCGCAGATGGTGTACCTAGAGAAAACCGGCATTGTTGATGGGATCTTGAGCGAGGACTCAGACTTGCTTGTGTTTGGGTGCCGCAAGTTGATCACAAAGTTGCGAGATGATGCTAGTTGTGTGGAGATTGACAGGGCAAACTTCAACAAGGTCAAGGCGGTTCCTTTCCTTGGCAGTCTCAGTAGCGACCAGGTGCGACTTGCGGCGATGCTCTCGGGCTGTGATTACACCAGGGGCGTCCCCGGCGTCGGCATCAAGTCCTCGGTCCAGCTAGTGCATCGGTACCGGGACTTACAAAAAGTTGTAGTGGCCTTGCCTGCCGCGGGGAAGCCACTTCCCGAGGACATCGAGGGGGAGTTTGCTAGGGCGACCCTTGCGTTCCAGTTTCAAAAAGTGTTTGACCCGAGGACGCAGCAAGTGGTGGCATTGAATGAGGTGCCGCTGAGTTTGGATGTAGACGCAGCGACTCTAGAGCTGGTTTGTGGGCAAACTTGGGATTCAGAGTTGGCGGTAAAGGTCTGCAATGGATTGGTTGATCCAAACACCCACGAGGTGTTGCTTTCTAGAGAGCACCCCGGGTCTGTACTTGGCATGGTCAAGCTTAAGAGAGTGGGAACCGCGTCAGTAAAGTGTGCGACGAAAGTGTCACCGACGTCAAAGAAGTTGCGCAAGTTGGCCTCCACTGAGGTAAAGACACTGGGAATTAGTAAGTTCTTCCGCCCGCAGGAACCAGAGACCACCGATGGGAGACCAATTTGGATCTCAAGTTTGCCCGCGGAGTCAAAAGAGATAGTAAAGGTTGAGGTTGGTGAAGTAGAGGAGTCCGAAGACACTGCGGGGTCACCAGTGAGAAAAAAAATGAAGCCTTCCATCAAAGGAGGCCCGAGACCAGTCTTGGTGACAAAATCAGTCAATGTTGTTGAAAAACGGCAGGAACCCAAGCCCCGCCGTGTAGATTTGAATAGATTTGCATTCAAGTAGAGCCTAGCACCCGCGTAAAATACTTGCTCCTATAGCCAATCGTGTGAGGTCCAGGGGGGCTAGCACCCGCGTAAAATACTTGCTCCTATAGCCAATCGTGTGAGGTCCAGGGGGTCTTCAGCGTCATTCAATTTGTAGACTTTCTTAAACTTTGCAATGTCCGCTCTTTGGTAAAGTGCGTCGTCTGTTATGGGCACCACTGTGCCCAAAGACTGGGTGAACCGCTCAACTTCGATGGTGTTCTCCTCCCTGCCTAGTATTTTAATGATCACCGCACTGGAACACGCCTCCAGTATTCCAAACCGCTTTAGTGCTTCTGAGATCACATTAACAGGGCACAAGTTGAGCAAAATCTCCGCATTTAAGGTCCGCGTTTGCATCTGGTCCAGCGTGTAACTTTGCAAGCTATTGTGGATGCTGTGGTGGAGCTGCTCCAATGAGACGATGTACGTGGTGCTGCAAAAGCAATAGTCGTACTCGGGGTTAGCATCAGCGAGCTGCTTCTGTATATTGGCAATCGCGTCCTTGGTCAACCCATCCACCAAGAAGACGAGCACCTTGAACTGGGGAAACTGTGGGAACATCGCCATAGTGTGGTCTCAACAGTGCATATTTTTTTTTTTCCAACGCCAGAAACCGTTACCTTTATCAATGGCAGCCACGGAAGACGCTAGCCAGCTGATGGGGGTCACATTTGACTCCAATGGAACGACCAATCCATACCCGGAGGCTATTCTACAACAGTCAGGCAAGTCGAACAAGCTCTATTCTTCGCTACAGGGCACCACCCCGCAATTTATCACCGCAGCACCCACCATTCCAACGACACGATGGCACGGCTCCCACTTGGAAGCAGCACAGCGACGGATTCTAGAGAAATGGCTAGGTCAAACTGCAGGGTTGAAACAGGCACAGCTGAGTGTTTACGCTGCTCCCATTGGACGGGCGAACCGGCTCTTTGCATGGGCATCGAGTGACGCCTACGTCGAGTCAAAGCGACTACAGCTAAGGCTACAGCGGGGGAAGCGCAAAGAGCTGGAGCTGGAGGATCTGTAACTTAGAGTCACCGCCCGGTATGCGTGACGGCCCGGTAAAGTTGATGGAAAGTGCCAGTAGCCTGTAGTATATAGTTTTAACGCGCAGTGTTGAAAAAAATCTCATCTACCTCTTACACCAGATGATGTTCAAGGTACGCCACCTGTTACGAGTCCACCCCCGGTGCTACTCTACAGCACCTCCGATTCAAAGCACCACTCTTGCCAACGGATTGAGGCTAGTGACAGACTCCACCCCGGGCCATTTCAGCGCCTTGGGAGCGTACGTCGATGCAGGATCAAGATACGAGGACCCTTTGAGACCGGGACTCTCACAAGTCCACGACAGACTTTGCTGGAGGAGCACTGAAAAGTACACTGGCACGGAAATGACAAACACGTTGATGCAGCTAGGGGGAAACTACATGAGCTCGGCGCAGAGAGAGTCGATGATCTTGCAAGCGAGTGTCTTCAACAACGACGTGGGGAAGATGTTGGAAACCATCGCGCAGACGGTACGGTACCCGCAGTTCACCGACCAAGAGTTTGCCGAGGCCCTCCAGGCTGTGGACTATGAAGTCCAAGAACTACCATACAAACCAGAATTGAATTTAGCGGAGCAGCTCCACGCTGTAGCGTACAAGAACAATACCTTGGGGATCCCATTGTTTGCCCCGCGGGAGAGGGTGCCGTTGATCCAAAAGAAGGAGGTGCAGCAGTACCACCTACGCTTCTTCCAGCCCGGCCACATAGTCATTGCAATGGTGGGAGTGCCACACGAGCAAGCGTTGAAAATGGTGGAGGACAATTTCGGCGACTGGAACTCAGCTGGCCACAATATGGACAAGGGGGCCGTCACTTACACCGGCGGCGAGTTGTGCTTACCCCACGTCAAGCCGTTGTACACCAACCAGCCTGAGTTGTACCACATGCAGATTGGGTTTGAAACTACGGGCTTGCTCAGCGACGACTTGTACTCGTTGGCCACTCTCCAGAAACTTCTCGGTGGCGGCTCGTCTTTCTCCGCGGGTGGCCCGGGCAAGGGAATGTTCTCCCGGCTCTACACTCGGGTCCTCAACAAGTACCCCTTTGTTGAAAACTGCATGTGTTTCAACCACTCGCATATTGACTCGGGATTGTTTGGAATCACCGTGAGCTTGGTGCCAGAGGCCGGGCACTTGGCGCCGCAGATTATATCCCACGAGTTGGCCGAGTTGGTTGCTGAAAAGAACGGGTTGACCGAAAAGGAAGTCCAGCGGGCTAAAAACCAGTTGGCCAGCGCGGTGCTCATGAATGTGGAGAGCAAATTGGCAAGACTAGAGGACTTGGGAAGACAGGTGCAGTGCCAGGGGAAAATCACTACAATCGAGGAAATGGTTGACCGGATTCAAAATGTAACGGTTAAGGATCTAAGTAGAGTTGCGGAGAGAGTGTTGGTAGGTAAGCCGTCGGTTGTGATGCAGGGCGAAAGGGAGTCGTTTGGTGATGTTCTGGAGGCTTTGAAAACGCAAGGGTTGGGGAACTAGTTTGAGAGCTTCTCCTTTTCCATTACCAATAGTGTCTCCTGCAATTGATTGTGTTTCTCTTGCAACAACCTCAACTGTAGCTCTTTTTCTGTGTTTTCACTGTGTAGCACCTCGATGCTGCTCTTGTAGCGGTTGATCTTGTTTTGGTAATCAAAGTTTTCATCGTTATACCGCTTGCTCAATTGCGACTCATTGTCGATGCGCACTTGCAACGCAGCCACTTGGCGGGTTAGTGACTTGACCGTAGTTTCCGCGTCGTGTTTCTCCTGTAGTGCCAGATCTAGTGCACTGGACAACTCGTTCGACCGTGACTCTAGGTACTTGATCTGCTCGTTGCTGAAAAGCTTCTCTTGTAGATCCTGCACTTGCACACTGAGCTCCTGGTTTGTTTTCTTTAAGGAGTAGTTCTCCCCCTCCGCCACTAATAAATCATTCCTGAGCCTCTGCTGGTCCTTGTAATCAGAACTGGTGGATAGTTTCGAGAGTGCCAACTCGGATTGCATCAGCTGCGCCTCTTTGCGTTGGTTTTCCAAGTGTGTTTTCAAAAAGGCAGCCTCTGTTTTGGACTGGGCAAGCGCGGTGTGCAGGAGCTCCAACTCGTGAGACACTTTGGCCAACTCTTTTTCTAGTGTTTGTTTTTGTTCAGTTAATCTTGACTTTTCCCGTGCGTTTTCCTCTAGTATCTCTTTCATTCCCGCGAGTTGTTTCATGAGGGAGCCGATTCTCCTCTCATTCATGATCTTCGCACTCTCAAGCAGCCTGATGGTGTCAGTCTGTTCCTCAAGTCTTTGTTCTAGTTGTTCCTCCTTAAGACTCATCTCCTCTAGCTGGTTCTGTAGCTCGTCTCTGCTGCCTCTCACCTCGTCTAGATCAAGCTGCAACTTTTTGTTCTCCTTTTTTAGTGTTGCCTCCGTTTCCGCCTTATAGTGCAACTCCTGACAAAGTGTCTGGATCTCGTCTTTCAACTTTTCCGTCGCTGCTCGGTTCTCGTAGTTGCCAATGTGATATTCCAACTGACCGCGCAAGTCAGCAATAACCTTCTCTCCCGCACTCACCTTCCTGGTCAACTCCAACTGCACCTTTTCCAATTTCTCCGCTTCCCCCCTGGCCTCCCTCAACATACTCTGCAGCGTCCTTGCTTCGTCCCGCGCGAGTCGGAGCTGGCTCTTGGCCTCATCCAAGTCCCGCTTTGCCGCGGTTTCATGTCTCTTTGACAATGTCACTGCCGACTCGGCCAACTCTAGCTTGCTGAAGTACTCCCCGCTCCTGGTTTTATAAACGGAGAGCTCCAGCGTCAACTCTTTATTCCGTGACTCCAACACAGCGTTGTTCTCTCTAACTCTAGCTAGCTCCTCCTCATGCTTATCCATTGCCGCTTGAAAGCCCACCTGTTTCACCCGGTAGAGCTCCTCCTCGGACTCCCGCAAGAGCGATTTCAACCGCAACACCTCGGCCTTGGCGGTGTGCAACTCCTCCCGCAGCGCTTTCAACGACTTGTTGATGTCGTGGTAGATCTGGATAAAGTCGGGACTGATCCCGTGGAACGCGGTGGGTGTCTCCCGTGGAGGCTCTACCACTATCGGGGCTGTCTGTGTTTTGTTCAACTGCTTCTGCAAGTCTATAGCATAGCTCTCCGCTCTTTGCGCATTGCTCTGCTCTTGCTCTAGCCTCATCTGGAGGTTACTAATCTCCTCACGTAGCGCCTCAACGTTGCCTCCTCGGGGTTGTCCAAGTGCAAGCAGCCGCCGTTTTGGCGTCAACTCGGAGCTGCGCAAAGCTCTCTGCTTGACCGCGAGCAACTCCTCTCTCAATTTCGAGTTTTCAAACTTTTCCTTCCGCAAGCTTGCGCTTTGTTCGTTCATTTTGAGTTTAATATGGGCATACTCTTGCATGAGCTGCGGGTCCGGCGGTTGATTTTCTTTCTCAGTGCTGCGCTCGGTTTCAAGTTGGGAGATCTTGGAGGCTAGTGATGCATTGGTGGTGACATGTTTCTCCTGGAGGTTGGCATAGTCCAGCTTCAATCTCGCTAGTTGTGCCTCCATTTCCCCCAAAGCAGAGTGAAGTCTCTCATTCTCCATCGACTTTTTCTCTAGCTTGGATTTTGACAAGGTGAGTTTTTCCCTCGCCTCTGCTAGCTTCTGCTTCTGTTGTTTCTCTGTTTCCGCCAAACGCTTGAGACTGCCGGTGGCTGCTTCATGCTCCTTCTTCACCCTGTCCAACGCTTGTGTAGCCCCCTTCAACTCCACAGTCAACTTCTCCACTGCAGTTTCATAACCGGTCTTTTCCTGCATCTCACTCTCCAATCTGCTAATTATACTTACATGGCGCTTGTTCTCCGCCCGTAGCACCGCCAATGCCAGCTCCTGCTCTTTCACCACACTTTGACTCTGTTGCAAGTCGGCCACCACTGCGTCAAGCCTACTGGTTTCCATCTTCTCCACAGACTCTGCCAAGTATGGCTTGACGTGGAAAAAGAGTGCCATCCATGGATTCCCCTGGAGTCCCTCCAACCGTAGCATTGTTTTGGAGACGACCCTAGCAGCGTGGAACTGTTTGCTCTCCCTGGCAACTACCTTTCTTGTGGCATTCCCACGGATCACCCGCTGCAATTGGGTGAAAATCTGACCTAGCCGAGCGTCCCTCATCGCCTCCAACCGGCCCAAGACTGCGCTTTTGAAAAATATTCTGGTCTGTCCAATCTTGTACAAGTCTGGCTCCAAACACTTTAGTATGGACTCACATTGGCGCCGTTCCGGTTGCCCCGAGGCGTCCCCGAGAATGGCATACCTGCTGACAAACTCCGCAAAGGGGAGTTTGTTTGGGTACCCCGCCCTTGTGATCCTGATCCCCTCGAGCACCCCGTTGCACCTCAACTGGTCCACCACGAGTCCCCGGTCAAACTTGCCAGGGATCTTGTCCAAGTTCGGGAGTATGCACCGGACAAAGTGCGGCTTGGTAGAGTCGAGCTGCCGCATTAGCTCCCCCAACTGGTCCCTATGCTTCAGCGAAGCTGTCTTCATGAGCTTGTTTCTGGTTTTCAAGGGGTTCTCGTCATGGAACATCCCCCGGATGTACTCGTTGCTCGACTCCCCCATCAACTGGAGTATGCTTTCACTAAGCGGGTCGGTGTTTTTCTGCAACCAGCCGTCGACATTGTACTCGACATCCCCCGCGTAGTGCTTGACAATGAACCCGCTCTTGTACTTGTTTTCCGCAAACTTGGGGTGTTTTTTGTTAAAGTGGTGGCTCAATTTCCCCATAAACATTGCATCCGATGACTTGGGCATCATGCACTCTTCGTCGAGGAGCTTGAGAATCCCCATGGGCGAGCGAGACTCGATCATGTCTATGGTAGGTTGCAAGTCCCTACCAAAGTCGACATAATCCCACTGTATTTGCTCCCGCATGTACTCCTTCTGCTCCAAGATAAACGAGTGGTGGTTGAAAAACTGCTGCAACTTTTCGTTAGTGTAGTTAATACACAACTGCTCGAACGAGTTGGACTCGAAGATTTCAAACCCGGCAATGTCCAACACTCCTATGAAGTTCCCCGTGGACCCATTCAAACTGTCGTTGATCTTCCCCACGATAAACTGGAAGAGCTTTTCATACACCCACCGGGCAAAGGCGTCGATTGCGAACTTGACGTCGTCGGCGCGCTGCGATTTCACGACTAGTTCCCTCCCGGCCCTAACTTTTGGCCGGAGGAATGCATCGGAGAGGGAGGCCGGGGATACCCCCAAGAGCGCTGCTATTGTTCCCACGGGTGAGTCTTTGGTAAAACTGGCCTGCTCGGAGGTTTTGGAAGTAAACTGCAAGTTGCCCAAGTGCAACACCACGGCCAAACACGAGAATATCAACTCCTGCTCTTCACTGGTGAACCCAACAACGTCAAACGCGGACATAAGCAGGCTGAAGCCACCATCATGGGTTGTCTGTGCCAAGTACAGGTACTCCCCGTCCTTGCTCAACCCGAGCTTGTCCAACTTGTCGTATCCACTAAGAAACTGATAAAACACGTGGTAGTTCCTCTCCTTCAAACCCTGGCTCACCACCCGCGATTTTTCCAAAAGGTAGTAGTCGATGTGCGCTCCCGAGATCCCGCCCTGGTCGTCAAAGTAGATCTTGATAAACTTGCCAAACCGGGACGAGTTGTTGTTTTTGATGGTCTTGGCATTGCCAAAGCTCTCCAAGATGGGGTTCGCTTGTAGGATTTTGCTGTCGATACCGGTGGTGGCTCCCTTTGCGGACAAGTAGTGGATCACTCGTTTGGTGTTTTCGGTCTTGCCGGCGCCGGACTCCCCCGTGATTAGGATGCTTTGGTTTTGGTTCCCTCGCGTGAGCTCGGTGTAGGCTTTTTCAGCAGTGGCAAATATGTGGGGAGCATTGTCGCGGTAGCCACGGGCATCATAAATAGGCAACGGCTTGTACGGGTTCACCGCGACCAAGAACAACCCCGAGTATGTGTAAATCGAGTCCTTCGTATACCGAAGGTACAAATTGTACACCACCGAGGGCTCGTTCAAGTGGGTCAACTCGGCCATGTCATTGCACATGTCGAACCGCGGCGGGTTGCAGCTTTCCATCAGGCCCTGGTCGACCTCGACCGTGGACTCCACTGCTCCGTCTTTCCCCACAATGGCCACTTTGCACCGGCCATTCTCTAAATGCTCTGCAACATAGCCTCGTAGGAACTGCGACTGGTCGTTGTTGAGCCACACCCAGGCTCTGGCACTCATTGCTGGAGAAGGAGAGTGGTGCCTAGAGGTTGTTCTTGCCTCGATCTCGTTTTTTCCTCTGTCGTTGCCGTCTCGGGCGAGAACAAAAACAAACCAAACGCGTGAGGATAGCGTGGACTACAGCGTGGGCTACAGCGTGGGCTACAGCGTGGGCTACAGCGTGGAGGCTAGTGTTATCTGTATTTAGTTTATAGCAACAGGCGAATACCCAGCTACACAACTACTTCCGTACCGCTTCTTTCTGATCTTGGTGGCGGACCGCGGCGGCACTAACGGGTGGAAACTGGCGTGTGTCGGCGTGTTGCAGGAGGAGACAAACCCCCCGCTGTCGATGGACCGTTTGTTGGAAAAGACAGAGCACTGCGAGGTGGCCAGCGGCGGGGTTACCGGCGGTCCCGACTCGAAGCTCAGCGTGGAGGACGAGAACGACGGCGATCTGGGTTTGTAGTAGTACTCGTCGTGGAGCTGTAGCAAGATGTCGGCGAGACGTATGAGCCTGGCATCTAGCTGGACATTGTCTTTGCTCTCGCTGAGCTCCTGCATTACCAGCAGGTGGCTGGAGTGGTAGTTTCGCACAACCTGGATCACTCCCGAGGCCTGGTATTTTTTGGAAAGCACCTCTGTTGTTTTGTTCAAGTGGAGCATCAACATTAGCGCGGTCTTCTTTATCATGAGCAAGCTGGTGTCGTCGAGGCCGCTAAGGAACGCGCCGTGGACTGGCGGCTGCTTGTTTTCCACGTCGTCGTCAAAAGGGGCCACGGTGGTTTCTGTTTTCTCTAGCAACTGTTTCAACGCAGCGGCAGCTGTCGGAAGTTGCAACATTGAACACGCAAGCAAATGGGCAGTGATGGCAACTATGCTGGTCGGCACAGCCAAATAAAACTTATCGTATAGCGACAACTCGCAGAGAAACCGCGCCACGGCACCAACAGCACTCGCAGTGGTGTCGTCGAGGGGCCCGGAAAGGTGGCTCCCCGCGATGCTCAACTGCAAGCAGTCCTCCAACGTCGGGTGACCAATCGACCACTCCAATGTACCAAGGATGTGCATTTCCATCTGCACAAACATCTCCTCGTCGTAAGCGTGGCGGCACATGATGGTCAACTCTTTCAACGTGGGCACTCGCGACTTCTTATCCTCATACTTCCCCGCGATCCACAACGCCGTGCAGCCGACCAACTGGTAATGCCGTTTGAAAACGATCCTTTTGGCGCAGTACCGGTCGATGATGTTCAAGCATAGGAAGAGCGTTTGCGGCTGCAACTTGAAGCTCGAGTGGAGCTCAATGAGAAAGTCTATTAGAAACGGGCGCATGTACCATTGGATCTCGGGCTGCAAGTCAATCATCTCGGGGTTGGCAGAGGAGACACCCTCGAGCGTGGCCAAGGTCTGAACATACTCCTCGTGGTACTCCCCGGTAAGCTTCGCGTTGGCGTGGGTCTCAATCAACTCGTGGATCCGGTGGTAGACTCTAGGCCTGGGGTGCAGCGGCGGCCCATACTTGCAAACTTGCGACATGGCGGATGGCTGGCGAGCAATCAACAGTGGCTTCGGGCACCAGCGAGCTCAGCAAGTTAAATAACTCCAGCCTGGGTTTCCCTGGCTTCACCAGGGAATTCGGAGAATGTCACAAAGAACCAAAGGTGGTGCTTCCCGCGCAAAGAAAATCGTCCCCCCTGCCTGAAGCAGCTCTTGTTTTCAACTTCGCGAGAAAGAGTGGTGTCAAAGGAGTAAAAAATAGTAAACAGAGAAAATACGTAAAGCTGTTATTTTTTGTTCGACGCGTCGCTAAGCAAACAGTCTCCACGAGCAATGTGCAGATGGTTTCAATGGGGAATTGAGCAATGGTGCCCACTGCGAGGCGCTTAGTTGGGGGTATGAGCCAGACCCGATGGGCTGCGTTCACTCACAGCTCTGACTAGCGAAACCAGTTGGTTGTTGGTTCCGTGATAATATTGCACTCGTAGGGGAGAATTTTGGCTGGTTTGAGATACGCGTTTGCGCACTAAAATGTATATACCCCTTTGATTTTTCTGCTCGTGTTGAAAGGGAACGGCAAGGTACTTTTAGAGGTAAATTCAAGGTCCAGAAAACACAGTGAGCGGTGTTAGGTCAACTCTTAGAAGCCCTGCCCATTAGCGTGCTCCAAAGGACGCTTATAGAGGCAAGATATAGGTCCAGCGAGCTCTTTATAAAGGAACCCCTTTCGAGAGTCCCTGGCTTTCCGGTAGAAACAAGGTTCCACGTCTAAAGCTTGAAGAGGGAGGCTTCAGTAATCTCTGTAAAGAGGTACACCATCTAACCAAAGAGCAGAGATATGGAATTGCTTTCGAGGTGGTCAGCTATAGATAACACTACACTATCAACGATCTCATTCACTAGTTTGCGCCCTGGCCTCTACCCTGGCTCTCACTCTTGATAGTTTCATCCACCGATAGCAACAACGTGGCGGCCTCGGTGGCAGAGGCAATGGCGTTGATCTTGACTAGTGCCGGCTCCCAGACAAAGCTCTTCATGTTGTCGCCCACATTCTCCAGCTGGAAGTCCACCCCGTACCAGGTCTCGCCCTTGGCGTGGGCGCTGCGCAACTTGTTCAACAACTCGATCGCGTCCAACCCGGCGTTTTCGCAGAGCTGTCTGGGGATCACCTCGAGTGCCTTGGCAAACGCGGCGATGATCAACTGCTGCTTCCCGGCGATGGTCTTTGCATACTCTCTGAGATACTTTGAGAGCTCCATCTCGATCGCGCCCCCGCCGGCGACAACCTCGTGGTGCGCCACCGCGCGCTTGACAATCATGATCGCGTCGTGGAGCGAGCGCTCCACCTCGGCAATCACCTGCTCGGCGCCGCCACGCAAGATCAAAGTGCACGTCCGGGCCCGGGGGCAGTCCGTGAACAAATTGTACCGCTCGCTGCCGATCTGGACCTCTTCGAAAAGGGCGCAGGTGCCGAGCTCCAGCGGGCGGATGTCCGAGCACGTGCTTTGCAACTGGCCGCCCACGGCCTGCAACACACGGTCCATGTCCGCGGCGCTGACCCTACCGGCGCAGAAAATGTTCCGGTCGGCAAAGTATTGCGTGGCCAAGTCCCCAATAGGGAGCTTCGACAAGACGATGTTGGCGCCCGAGGCGGCAATAGAGTCGAGCTTGCGCAAGATGATCTCCCACTCGGCGTCGACTATGGCCTGGTAGTCGCCAACGCGGTGCACCCTGACCTCGGCGTTGTCTCTTTCAGCCTTCAACTCCAACTCCACGTTCAACGCAAGTATCTTTGGGTCCTTGATCTGCTTTGGCTGCTGCTCAAACCCGGCATACGAAAACGTCTTTTTAAAGGCAACGCCGTTGACAAACATCGACTCTTCAAGGGCGCCCCCGGGCACCTTCTTGATCCCGATGCGGCTCTCGTCCAAGTCGTCCGGGTCGAGACTCCTTACTGCATCGACGGCCATCTTTGTGAAAAAGGCCGAGTTCTGGCTGATTAGTTTCGACGACATGGCAGTGGTGGCGCATTTCTCCAACATCTCTTGGTCCCCCTTGTTGGTGTCCACCGCCAACTCCTCAATCTTTTCAATGCACAACTCGCTCGCGAGACGGTAGCCCTTGGCAATCAAGTGGGGGCTAACTCCGTCCTCGATAAAGCTCTTGGCTTCCTTGAGGAGCTCCCCCGCGAGGATCGCCACGGAGGTGGTGCCGTCGCCCACCTCGGCATCCTGCGACCGCGAGATATCCACGAGCATCTGCGCCGCAGGGTGGACAATATCCAAAAGCTTCAAGATCGTGGCGCCGTCATTGGAAACAGTGGTTTTGCCGTTGGACGCGACGAGCAAAATGTCGGAACCGTACGGCCCAAGCGTGGGCTTCAATGTGTCTTGAATCGCCAAGCAGGCATTGATGTTGGCGATGATCTGGCCCTTGCCCTGGGACGAGTCGGTCCCCTCTTTCAACACGACAATCGTGGGTGTCTGGTTGAAAGCCATGGTGGTGGAAGAAGATGATGGAAGAAAAAAAGAAAATTTTGAGGGCGCGAGAAATATGAAAATCTTCACCACTTCAGCAATGAAACAGTTCATACAGGTCAGGTACAGGTCGGTGTCAATGGCCGGAGAGGTCCACTTGTCCTCCCGCAGAGTGATGCGCAAGATCCAGCAAGGCCGGGCCAGGCCCGCTATATTCTACCAGTTCGACTCCCTAGTAGAGCTCAGCGATGGCTCGGTCATTTCGAGGAGGTCGCCCGCACCCAAGGATGAAATCCGGATGATCAACGATCAAAGAAACAGCGTGCTTTGGAACCCGCACAGGGCCGACTTGGACACGTTGGACTTGACTGCCACGGGCAAGATTGGCAAGTTCAAAGCCCGGTTTGGCCAGTTTGGTGGGGAGCAACACGAGGGAGACGAGAAATTGTTCAGCTTGATGGCGGAGAATGCCGAGGAGATCACCACTGGGAAGTTGTATGATAAGAGAGCAGACTACAAGCGGTTGAAATAGGGCGTTTAGTGTTTTAATGTGGTTTTGAGGTACCCCTCATGGTCGTGGAAGTGTAAGAACTCTAGGGTGGACGCGAGGCACCACCCGGAGCGGCGGAGCTCCTCGATTGCCCACCGTAGCGACTCTCTGTCGCGTCTCTGTACAGCCTTGATGGCGATGGTCTTTATACAGTGGACTAGACTTGCAGGCGCGAGCCTCACGCGGAGCCCCACGCGGGGCGGTTTCTGGTAAAGTCTGTTTGATTGGTGGAGGTGCCACGACGAGTCCCTGAGGATGCCGATGAGGCACCGGATGGACTCTTTGAGGTTGGTCTCCGAGCGGACCATCTCAATGGCAAACTGCTCCAACACGGGGTCGCCCGCAAGGCGGTGGAGCTGGCTGAGGAGGTCTTTGTTCCCTGTATGTTTGAATAAAGTGAGGCACCCCCATTTCGAAACCTCAATGGGGGTCCTCTGCACTAGCTGCCGTGCTTGGTGGGTCTTGCCATCCCAGATCAACCACTTCACAGTCAAGTCCAACTCTCGTGGCGTCGTCTGCCCAATGCTCCCGATGATTGCCCGCGCTCGTGCTCTGTCGCCCCCGTCGATAAACGCCTGTAGCAAGTCGCAGCGAGCTGACCTTGACAAGGGCGTCTCGAGGGCGCTCACCAACAGCTCAAACCTTGCTGGGTCGCGCCTGGCATAGAACGAGAGCATGTAGGAAGTCAACTCGGGGGAGTTTCCAAGCTGCGGGAGTTCGTGGTGGACTTCCTCATCATTGTGGTGGCACCGGAACACCCGCACCAACAAGGCGGCAACCTTTGTTGAGTCCACGAGGTGCTTCGCCAACCTCCACGCCTTGATCGCGGCAATGCTGTTGCCATTGTCGGCGTTGACCTTGAGCACTGAGGCAACAGCGAGGGTCACTTTCTCGGGCCCGAGCAGCTTGATCTCCCCCCACAGGTGGAAAAACAAGTGGTTGGCGTAGGTGTTGCCCACACTGTGCGAGGCAAAGTACTCCAAGCACTGCACCGCCACCGCTGGTTTCACCTCCGGGTACTGCTGCAACACTTGCAACACGCAGTAGGCGTTCTTGGCAAAGTACCGGGGGCTCGAGGCGCATGCGACTTGGATGAGCCGCAACGCGTGGGCCGGCAGCGGGCTGTACCCGCTGCGTTTGCTTTGGAGAAGGAGTGCTGAGGCCCGGGGGATCTGGTTTCTGTCGATTAGCAGTTGCAACCGTGGCTCCACTCCCACACTGAGCGTCCTTTTGATAGTGCGTGTTACTGACCTCATCGTGGGTGATGCTGGAGAGGTTTTCAGTTTTGGAAATTAACAGGATCGATATAGTCGCACTACTCTATGCACTAAATGGTTTCTACAAGTCTTGAGCAAATGTCCATGCCACTGCTTTATAGTGAGCTTTTTACCTCCCCTTTTTTGTTCAACGCCATTACATAAACTTACAATCGCCCAAGCCAAACCCGTACATCACCTTTTCCACGTCTTTTCGTATATCCGCCCAGTCCTTGCGCCGCTGGACAAACTCGTAGATCTCCTCCTGATTGAAGATCCCGTTGAACTTGGACAAGTCGCTGACCAACCGGCCGATCGCCTTGGAGTCGTTGCCGCTGATCAAGTACACGTTGCCGATTTGTTTTAGTGCCAGGAAGAGCGGCGCCACCACGCGCTTGTTGCTGCGGATGCTCCCCATGACGACCTCGAAGTAGAGGTTCAAGTCGGCTATCAACGTTGGTGCGCCTATCATCGACACCGTGCGGCCCTTCAACACCTTAACCACGGTTTGGAAGAACCGCTCGGCTAGTTCCTGCTGAAAGACGTCCACCACCGAGCCCTCCGCGCTGTCCACGAGGAGGTTCATGTTTTGCGAGAGCACCTCGGTTGCCCTTTGCGCTGCCTCGGTAGGGCCCACACTGGGGGAGCCCAGTGCGGGATCGTATTCGCTATCGTGGAGCCGCTTTGTGTAGATGGTCTCGATTTGATGCACCAACACCTCGATCCCTATGTTTAGCCCCTCGGCAACGTTTGTGTCCACTAGGACTTCCAACTTGCGCACGCTGTGTGTCAGGGACACCTCTTTGCAGAACCGGTCCACCATTTGGATGATGGTGTCGGCTGTGTTTATCAAGTCAAAGAACAACACCAACGGCTGTCCCGGGGGCTCCACCGAGGAGTATGTGGGCGACTTTGGGTTGCACGATTGTAGAAACGCGAGCGCACGGTCAAACCCGGGCCGCAAGTGGTCGCTGCCGACGGTGTCCATGACAAAGGTGATTATCTCCTGCTGGGACTGGGCGGCGTCGCTGCGGAGGGTGTGGATGGAGTAGTCCTGGAAGTTGGACAACCGGGACAATGCCGTTTTGGCGTCGTCGAGGAGCCCCATTATGGCCTCCGGAGTGAACGGCTCCACGGGAGCCACGGGCGGTGTTGGGGTCTCCTCCGGCGCCAGGAAAACACTCTTGAGGCTGGAAAGGATGGTAGACTCTGGGGTTACACTCACCACCGGCGGTTTCTTTACCTTTTCCTTCACGCTGGAGACTTGCTCGCGGATGTACTCTGCGGCAAACGGAGCAAACACCATGTCCAAGAGCTCGCGCTGGTAGGACTCGTGCGGCTGTGCCAACTGCGGAATCATGGTGGTGGCGAGCCGGTGGTACAACTGGGGCACCACAGAGAGGTAGGTGCCGTGTTCCTTGGCCTCCACGATCGCCAACTGTACCGCCGTGGCCACTAGCGTCGACATGAGCTCCTCGCAGACCTTGTACATCATGGAGAGGTCAGCGGGGAACGCTGCGTGGACAATATGCGAGTGCCTCCGAAACTCCAGCGTGAGCGCAGCAACTAGCGTGTCCACGTCCTGCGCCTCTATGTTTCCCTGGGCCATCTTCTGGAGGAAAAAGTCCACCAACACCAGCTGGTTATCCAACGCGACGAGGATCTCGGCAAACCGTTTAGTTGTAGGGTACTCCTCGAGGTCAAAATGGATCTCGATCTCGCGCAAGACGGCGTTTTCAAAGATCTCGAGCAACTCGCAGAGCTTCCCGTGGGCATTGCGTCGGGACTCGGGCAGCAAGTCGGCCCTGTTGTAAGCCTGCAAGTTCTTCAACATCCGCATCTGCTCCTCGGGTGTGTGAAAGTCCTGGAAAATCCGCAACCGGTCGTAGCTGTTGCAGCCCACCAAGTCGTAGTAGTACACGCCCAACGCCCGGTGGATCTTGAGCACTTGGTACCGGGCGTTCTTGGCCAGCCGGTAGACGTAGTCGAGGCAGGTGAGGGGGTCCCCGAGGTAGTCCAAGTGGCCCCCTCGTATTGTCTCCTTGCTGAGCGCCACGGCGTTGTCCCAGACGCCCATCTTTTGGAGAAGGGAGACCCATAGCCGGGGCTCGAGGGTGGCCTCATACGCGGATCTTGAAACTAATCCGAACACGAGGAGGTCCCGCACGGGGAGGAAGCTGGCGATCCGGCGGGCGATGGCAGAGGGGATGACAGCGGGGGTGGTTCGAGGCATGGTGGAGGAGGTGAGGTGCGCGTATACAAATTTTTCCACCGTCCATCATCATAAACCCAGGCCCCTGGTCCCAGCCCCTGGTCCCATCACCGATGCGATGGTTGCACCCCAGTGTCTGGTTTGTTTGTTCTCGATGCTTGAGTCTGGCGAGGCTGCGCCAGGCGTCCCTTTCCGATGCCATCGCCTCCTACATCGCCGCCACTGTCTCGGCGCAGGACGTGATCTCGCCCATACAGCCATACATCAGGCACCTCCCGGGCCTCACCAAGCAACTACAACTATGTCTCGACCCGCAGAACAAGGCCGCCGCCATTTTGGCCTCCCCCGTGCACCTCCTCCACCCGCAGGTGTACCTCTACACCGAGCCGCTATGCACTGACGCCCACTCACGAGGCGTGCTCCTCCAGCGGTTGCTTTTCCACAGGTGCTACCCCCAGTGCTGGGACTTGTTCGTGCGCGGGAGCTTGAGCGACGTGGATGAGCTTCTATCGGCGGTGGCACGGATGTCCAACCGCTGCGCGGCGGTGGACTTTGCCTTGGCGATGCCCGACGGTTATGAAAACCGCTCGTTCGGCGTGCAGGTGTCAAAGGCGGTGGGGTATACGCTCGGGGTGGACCCGGGGAGGCTCAAACTGGCGTGGCGGGAGTTGCAGCGTGTGGCCACGGCGGAGGAGGTGTTGGCGAGAGCGCCACAAGACCCTCCGTTGCTCGGTCTTAAACGAGCCATGCAGGTGGCCAGGGACGATGAGACTGCCGCCGTGTTGGCCCACTTTGAGGATGTCTTGAGGGCGCCCGGCTGGGTCACCTCGGTTTGTCCCAGCTTTGACCACAGCACCACCTTGCGGGAGTCCCCGGCCCCCGAGCTGTTGCGAGGCGCCCTCGCCTCCGTGCTTCGCCCCCCGGTTGCCCTCGCCGACGTCGATGTGGTCTACTTGATGAACGTCGGGGTGGACCCCTTGGCGGTGCTACGCGTGTACCAAAAGTCCCCCGCGTTGGTGAACAAGCTCGTGGAGAGGGTGCTAGAGGGAAGCGACGAGGACGTGCGGGAGGCGTACATCTTGGCCGCACCTAGGCTAACCCCTGGGGTAGCCTCCAAGTGCCTTTCCAGGGTGGCCCCAGGCTCCTCGATTGTCCCGTTGCTCAGGGCAGTCCCAGATATTAATGTCGTTGAGGTGTTGGAGGCGTTGGAGCTAGACTCCAAACAGTACATGGAGCTTATTAGGCATTACCACCGCCACCCGCGGGTCTCCCGGTTCTTGATTACCAACTTCTGCAAGCTGGGGCGGGTGGAGGAGCGCCACCTAGTATCCCTCGCCTCCACCCCCAATGCCGCCCGAGGGTTTCTCCTCGAGCTCCACCGGTCGGCGTTGTGCCGGGCGCACCTACTATCCCCCACGCTCCTCCTCAACATCGTGAACGCGCTCCTACAGCTGCTATCACCGGGAGTATCACTAAAGCAGTCGCTCCGCGCAATGGCCACCACCCAGAGGTCCCTCTTGCACAACTCCTTTCGCTCGTTTGCCCAGGCGGTGTCGGTGCTAGAACCCAGAAGCCTAGCGCGCGCGCACAACCTCATCTTCCAAGTCCTCCACTCGCCTCAGTTTTTTCTTGCCGCCGACCCGCAGGCCGCCGCATATTTATACAAGGCCATTGCCTATGATGTGTTTCGGTTCGTGGCGAGGAAAGAGAACAGGTTGGCGGTGTTTGCCGAGATCCTCCCCCACGTTGAGCCTGCCTACTGGGCGCGGCACTGGCACCTCTACAGCGTCGTCGCCAGCGACGTGGCCGCCGCGGGGATGCTCTTGCAGCAGCACTGCGGCCGCAAAATGGAGCTCCGTGGCCAGTTCCCCGCCATCGTGCGGGCGATATTGCACCACCGCGAGTTGCCCATCGACAAGCGAATCGCACACTTGGACGCCTTCCTAGCAACGGCGGAGCACCTCGACTACCCGTTCACGCTCAAGGCCAAGTCGTGCCACGAGATTCTCGCCGAGTTGCAGCGGGGGGGCGGCCATACCCTGGTGCAGTGGGTGGCGCGCCTCGCCAAGCGGAACCGCCACATGCGGCGGGCGTTGCAGCAGGTGAGGGAAAGAACCCAGAGGCTGCTATAAGCGAAGCGCAAAAGCGCGGCCCACAGGCTCTACTTGTTTTCGTGAATAGAGGGGGCTGCAAAGTCCGGGAGAGTGGGCTGAGCGCTCCCCCTAAGGGGCCGCTAACTTTGGCTGGCTCCGCAAGCTGAAGTTACCTCATTGCACTCCTGCAGTTGTCGCTTCAAACTTTGAGCAGTGAATAGAGGGAGTCCGGGAGCTCACCATCGACACTGCGTTGGTTGAGGTCTCTAGCCTCCAAGACTTGGAGACTTGAATAGAGGGTTGGTTTTGAATCCTGATACTTGTTACCACACTAGTAGCTTAAACTTGCCCGGTTTCAACGGGGCTGGCTGTAGCTAATCTTGGCCAAGCTCACATTAAGTCTTTACTTTCAAAACTGTAGCGTGTAGAGGTATCTAAGTCTGGAGCGAGTAGTGACTTGACTGCTCCCCAAAATGATACAAACGTACTTAACCTCTAGAGCTCGTACCACTTTGTTCTGACATCGCCATTGTGTAGGGTGCACATGAACACTGAACTTGTCTTTACGACTGACCATGTGTACCATAGCTTCTTCTCAATGCCAGGGGGGCCCAGTTTAGAAACTGAGCTTGGTAAGGTTACTGCTTAGTCCGGTTTCAAAGGTTGCCGAAACGAGAGAGTTGCTGGAGGGTCGCCCAGTTAAGCAACTGAGGTTGGTGGACTCTGGTGGAATGTAAAGTTCCAGCTTAGCCCGGTTTCAAAGGTTGCCGAAACTAGAGAGGTGCTAGAGGGTCGCTCAGTTTAGAAACGGAGGTTGGTGGACTCTGGCGGACTGCTTAGCTTTGCTACTTTCAAAGGTTGCCGAACGTGAGAGTTGCTAGAAGGGGGCGCCAGTTTAGAAACTGAGTTTGGAGGACCCTGGAAGTCCGCTCAGCTTTGCTACTTTGCCCGGTTTCAAAGGTTGTGGAACTAGAGAGTTGCTAGAGGGGGGGGAGTTTAGAAACGGAGCTTGGTGGACTCTGGAGGTATGTAAAGTTGCCACTTCGCCCGGTTTCAAAGGTCGCGGAAACTAGAGAGTTGCTATAGGGGGCGCCAGTTCAGAAACTGAGTGTGGTGGACTCTGGAGGACTGCTTAGCTTCGCCCTGTTGCGGAGACTAGAGTGCTGGGCCAACATTGGGTCACCTTGCTGCTCAGTTGAACTTTGCGAAAGTGTGTAGAGGGCGGCTTTCAACCAGTGTGTGAGTCTCAGAGCTGACTCAAACTTAGACCGACTTCAGCAATGACCAAGGCCGGCTGAGAGTTGACAAGCCTGGCCCCAGCGTGGCCAGTTCTGGCTCAGAGCTTCAACCTTGGCAGTTACAACGGTTGGCAGGTCTACACTATTACATGGTGTATATTCAATCTCAGTGGAGCGGTCATTGTTCACTCAGCGTCCTCTTCAAAATTGGTCGATTGATTCATCGCCGACTCTTGGACCGACCTCTAGCTTTGTCCAACTCAGGAGATTGGGCAACCTGCTATTCTCAATGTTAGCACACACATTCTCCTTCCAACTTACAACTGAGAGCATGAGGTGATCATTGACTTAGTAGTGAACCTCATCACGGTTAAGCCAGACTTACAAACACTAGCACCTCCAGCGTGGCTTGTCTAGCTGCCGAGCTTGGTGCAGCTGGCTGCTTCCTCGCGGTTTACCCCTTCAATTGGAGGAGGGGCTCTCTCAGCTGAGTCCACTGTAAGAGGCACTGGCTTCTACTGGTAAGTTTCAGAGCTGAAACGCGCTTGTAACATAGGTGCTACTATACCTCAGACATCGTATTTCAAGACGGGGCCTATGTAGTCTATCCAGCGCCTCAGAGTATCTTCCTATGTAGCCGATGCGCTCCACCCTGTCACCAATTCTTCTTCTTGCGCATCCGCTGGTTCGTAAACTGCCGCAGTTAGTATCAGCTCTCCACCGTGTCTCGATCTTTACATACCCAGACTCTCACCTGCAAAGGAGTGATGCCGCACTTCTCCGCGAGGAGCTCCCTCTCCTTCTTGTTTGGAGCCGACTTTCTGTCAAACGCCAGCTCGAGCAAGTACTTTGCTCTGTCACTCAACCGTTGTCTCGTTTGCCTCGGTTTGCCCTGGGAGTCCGCATTGGTCACCGCAATGGACACTTTTCTCATCGCAAAGTGAGGTCTTGCGGCGCTTACCACCGCCGCCTCCTCACAGCTGTACCCCTTGAGTTTCTCCAAAGTCGCCGGGAGCTTGCCCACGCTCCAGGAGACACACGGGTTGATCATGTTCAACGCGGTGTCGTCGCCAGAGTCGCCGACCCCAAGGGCCTTGTCGAGCTCCCCGAGGCTCCGTAGCAATGCCAATCCGCTGTCCAATTCCAGGTTCATGGTGAGAAAAGAAAAAGAAAACTGTTTATTCCGGCGCGCTATCTAAATATATCCTCAGTCACGATCCCCCAGCGGCAATTAAGCGCACCCTTAACCTGAAACAGTGGCGCTGCACGTTTCTTTTGCACCTTTTTAGCAGGGTTGAGTCTGAACTTGAGCCTGGTGCCTCCCCCTGTGGCCGCGCGCTTACTCGGCTGGAACAACTCAGTGTAGCTCAAGTTTGCTGTAGGAGCAGGGGCGAACATCGACTGCTTGCGGTCGTGCCAGATCGACTCGAGGAGGGAGAGATACTCAAAGTACAGCTTGAACGGGCGGCCGGCCGCAGCCCAGAGCTAGAGGAGGTTAGTAGCGGAACAACTAGACATGGCCTCGGTACATACACTTGCTGCGCTTTTGGAAACCAGCGTGAAGTTGGACTTCTTCTCCCGCATCATGCACGAGAGGGCGCCCCTGGCAATGACAAAGCTGTTGCGCGAGCGGAAGGTGTTCTTGGGTGGGGCGCCGTCAACAAAGGTGGTGAACCCGGTGGACCTCACATTGGTGGAGCTGGCAGGGAAGGACTCGGCGGTGGTGAGGCTCTTGACGCCGCGGGGCTGCCTGGGGCTGGTCTTGGGGAAGCTGAAGGAGTACATGGTGAAGCGAGGGGGGGGAGAAAAAATAATTTCTGAGATATTTTCTGGGGTTATAAAGGGGGGCGCGCTACCCTTGTTATTAACTCTAGTTTCAAACGTGGTAGCTGAGCCCCAGCCAGCCGAGAAAGCTGCTTTAGGTTAATTGAAACGGGCAGAGCTCACAACGACAACAGGGAGCACTAGTAGTCTGGAGCCGTGGCAAACGCTGGTTTACAGAGTGAGACTCTAGCAGGCTGAAACAGTCTACCTCAGTTTGGGCAAGTTCAACCAGTAAGACAGGCTTAACTCTCAACTAGCTTAAGCTGGTGGCTTCGTTGACAGACCACCCAGTCTAGTCCAAGTTCAACCGGTGAGAAGACTAGCTCTCAATCTCACTGAGCCGACTACTGTAGTTCCAGGTTGGACAGTGTAGCCAAGTTCAACCAGTGAGAAGACTGAGCTCTCAGTTCCAGACTGAGCCGACTACTGTAGTTCCAGGTTGGACAGTGTAGCCAAGTTCAACCAGTGAGAAGACTGAGCTCTCAGTTCCAGACTGAGCCGACTACTGTAGTTCCAGGTTGAGCAAGTTCAGAGAGACTTAGCTCTCAGTTCCGAACTGGTGACTTGGTGACCAGACCACCCAAGCTTGAGCAAGTTCAACCAGTAAGAAGACTTAGCTCTCAGTTTACAGTCTGAGACTTCTCTGGTCAAGCCCACCCAAGGTTGAGCAAGTTCAACCAGTGTAAGAAGAGTTGACTCTCAACCAAACTGAGCCGAGTAGCCAAGATTGACCAATGTAAGTACAGACTTAGCTCTCAGTTCCAACTAGAGCCGAGTAGCCCCAGTTTGAGCAAGTCCAACCAGTAAGAAGACTTAACTCTCAGTTCCAGATTGAGCCGAGTAGCCCCAGTTTGAGCAAGCTCAGCCAGTAAGAAGAGTTGACTCTCAGTTCCAGATTGACCGACTAGCCCAGTTTGAGCAAGTCCAGCCAGTAAGAAGACTAAGCTCTCAACAAGACTGAGACTACTCGAGGTCAAGTCTCCCCCAATTTGAGCAGTGTAAGACTTAACCCTCAGCTCCAGCCTGGTGGCTTGGTTACCAAGTGTTGTGTCTTCGATGTCAACACCCTCACCTCCCCCACGCTGAACCAAGAAGCTGGAGCCAGTGTCTGAGAGCTAGTAGGAGAGTGGCCCGTCCACGCTGAACCAAGAAGCTGGAGCCAGTGTCTGAGAGCTAGTAGGAGAGTGGCCCGTCCACGCTGAACCAAGAAGCTGGAGCCGGTGTCTGAGAGCTAGTAGGAGAGTGGCCAGTCCAAGCTGAACCCAGGGTCCAAGGAAGATGCTGAAGGTGGTAGGACTGTGTCAAGGAAGATGCTCGAGGGAGTGGAACAGTGTCAAGGCAGTAGATGGAGCTTGTAGAACAGTCAAGAGTCATGATTCCAAACCAAGGTTAGAGCTGGAGCTGGAGAGTAGTGTCAAGAGTGTCAACTCCAAACCAAGGTTAGTGGAGCAGTCAAGTGTCAACTCCAAACCAAGGCAGTAGCTGGAGAGCAGTGTCAACTCCAAACTGAGGTTAGAGCAGTAGCTGGGGAGCTGTGTCAAGAGTGTAGGTGGAGGTGGTAGAGTGGTCAAGAGTGTGAAGGGGGAGGTAGTAGTCAAGAGTCAACCACTCAAACTAAGGCTGGTGGAGCAGTGTCAAGAGTCAACTCCAAACTAAGGCTGGAGCTGGGGGGCAGTGTCAAGAGTGAAGCGGGAGGTAGTGTCAAGAGGGAAGCTGGGGGGGCAGTTCCAAGAGTGAAGCTGGAGGTAGTAGTCAAGAGTCAGCTCCAAGCCAAAGCCAAGAGTCCAAGCTGAACCGAGAGCGTGTAGTCAAGAGTGGAGTCCAACCTGGAGGTGGTGGCAGGAGTCCAAGCTTGTGGCCAGGGTCCAAGCTGGAGCCTAAGGTAGAGGACAGGGTCCAACCTTGAAGTGGTGGTTAGAGTTCAGAGTTCAGAATCCAAGCTGAACCAAGGTGGAGGTGGTGACCAAGGTCCAATCTGGAGTGGTGCCCAGAGTCCAACCTTACCAAGAGTCAGAGTCCAAGCTAGAGTCCAAGCTAGTGGAAGAGTCCAACCTGGCGCTGAGTCCAAGCTCAAACCAAGAGTCCAAGCTCGTGTCCAGAGTCCAAGTTGAACCAAGAGCCCAGAGTCCAAGCTGTAGCCAAGAGCCCAAGTCTAAGAGTCGAAGCCCAAGCTGTAGCCAAGAGCCCAACCTGAAGTCAAGCTGCAGTCAAGAGTGGTGGAGCCAAGAGTCCAAGCTGGAACCAAGAGTCCAAGTCCAAGTTGAACCAAGCTGGAGACAGGAGTTTAGGGTCCAAACTGTAGCTAAGAGCCCAAGTCTAAGAGCCGAAGTCCAAGCTGTAGCTGAGAGTCCAACCTGAAGTCAAGAGTCTAGGAGTCAGAGCTGGAGTCTCAGGGTAGAGTCCAAGCTAAAGCCTGTGTCCAGAGTTGAAGCTGGAGAGTCCAAGCTGAGTCCAAGGTAAATCCTGGAGCTTCTAGTGGAGTGTTGGGGAGTCAAGTTGGAGCTTGCAGCCAGAGTTCAAGCTAGTGCCCAGAGTCAAAGCTGGAGACAGTGGAGTGGTGACCTGAGTCTAAACTGAAGCTGGTGCCAAGGGTCCAAGCTGAACCAAGGGAGAAGCAGTGAGCCTGGAGGAGAGTGAGCAGAGTTCAAACCGGAGACAGTAGTAGAGTGGGCAAGTCCAAGCTGCAGCAGTGAGCGGGGAGCAGTGAAGTAGTGGTTAGAGTCCAAGTCCAAGCTGTAGCGAAGACAGAGCTTCTAGGAGAGTGACCAAGGTGGAGCTTGAAGTTGGAGTCCAAGCTGGAGGTGGAGTCCAAGCTGGAAGTGGAGTCCAAGCTGAAGCCTAGGGTCCAGGTCCAAGCTGTGGCCTAGGGTCCGAGTCCAAGCTGTAGCCTAGGGTCCAAGCTTGAGCCAAGTCCAAGCTTCAGGTAAAGCAGTTCCAGTGAGCTAGTAGGAGTGGACAGAGGTCAAGGTAAGGTGAGTTCACCAAGCTGAAGCCAAGATACTGAAGTGGTTATGGTCCAACCTGGAGCAGTGAGGAAGTGAGCTTGTGGCAGAGTCCAGAGCACAAGCCTAGGCAGTGGAGTGGTGAGCAGTGAGCAGTGGGCAGAGTCCAAGCTTGAGTGGTGGCTAGACTCCAAGTTGAGCCAAGGTAGAGGACAGAGGTCAAGCTGGAGGAGAAGTCCAGAGCCCAAGCTGGAGCGGAGTAGTTTCAGTGAACAGACCAAGCTGAAACCAAGAGACTGGAGGTGGGTCCAAGAGTCCAACCCCAACCGCAGGGAGGGGTCATGGGATCAAGGAAGATAGTAGAGAAAGTAGGACTGTGTCAAGAGTGTGAAGCTGGAGGTAGTGGAGTAGTCAAGAGTCAACTCCAAGCTGAGGCTGGAGCTGGAGCCCGGGTCCAAGCTGGAGCAGTCAAGTAGTTCCCAGAGTCCAAGCTGGAGCCCGGGTCCAAGCTAGTGGGCAGAGTCAAGCTAGTTCCAAGGTCTACGCTGAGGCCAAGGTCGAAGCTGGAGGTGGTGCCAAGAGCCCAAGCTGGAGCAGTGGAGAAGTTTAAAGTGAGAACCGAGAGCCTGTAGTAGTAGTGGTTAGAGACCAAGCTGGAGCTTGTAGCCAGAGTCCAAGCTAATTCCAAGGTCGAAGCCGAAACCAGTGGAGTGGTGTCCAAGTCCAAGCTGGAGCAGTGGAGTGGTGTCCAAGTCCAAGCTGGAGCAGTGGAGTGGTAGTCAAGGGTGGAACCAAGATTCTTAGAGCCCAAGTCCAAGCTGGAGCTAAGGGCTAAGGACCAAGCCGAGCCCAAGTCTACAGCACAAGGTAAGGGAGGGTGAGGTCACCAAGCTGAAGCTAGGTAGAGAGTCCAAGCTGGTGGTGAGAGTCGAAGTCCAAGCTGGAGGTGAGAGTCGAAGTCCAAGCTGGAGGTGAGAGTCGAAGTCCAAGCTAGCACCTAGGTCGAAGCTGAAACCAGTGGAGTGGTGTCCAAGTCCAAGCTGGAGTCCAAGCTAGAGACTGGAGCAGTGAAGCAGTGTCTGGAGTCCAAGCTTGAGCTTATAGTAGAGTCTCCAGAGTCCAAGCTGGAGCAATGCCCAGAGTCGAAGCAGGAACCTAAGGTCCAAGTTGAACCAAGGTAGACCAAGGCCGAAGCTGGAGCAGTGGTTAGAGTCCAAGCTGAGGCAGTGGAGTGGTGGTTAGAGTCGAAGCTAAGGTCCAAGCTGGAGCTTGTGTCCAAGGTGGAGTCCAAGGTGGAGCCCAACTTGAAGTGGAGTGGTGAGCAGTGAGCTGACTCCAAGTTGAGCCAAGGGAGAGTCTGGAGTAGTGAAGTACAGTGTCGAGCCCAAGCCTGGAGCAGTGGTTAGAGTCCAAGCTGGAGGCCAAGCTGGAGTCCAAGGTCGAAGCTTGAAGTGGTTACCAGGGTCCAAGGTCGAAGCTTGAAGTGGTTACCAGAGTCCAAGTTGGAGACAGTGAAGTAGTTTTCAAAGTCGAAGTTGAGGTTGAGGTCAGGGTCCAAGTTGAGGTTGGTAGAGTAGTTTTCAGAGTCGAAGTTGACCCCAACTTCACTATGTTAACTATGGCCAACTTCACCTCTTCCTAACTCCACCAGTATCCACCTGGACCCACTTTTGAGGCTACAGGGTGACTCGTGGAGGCCTGCTCTATACACTAGGAATGTGGTTGAACCCTCAACTTCAATTTTTCACCTACTATCGACCCTCCCTCCGGTCGGGTCATGACCCCCAACTTCACTATGTTAACTATGTGAAGTCTTAACTATGGTCCAACTTGGACCCACCCTAACTTCTTCAATTTCGAACTTGACCTACTTTTGAGACTATGGGGTTACTGGTGGAGGCCTGCTCTATACACTAGGAATGTGTTTGAACGCTCAACGTCGAAACTGCGCGAACTCATTCAGTTCTCAAGTTCATCTAATTCTGAGACCACAGGGTTACTCCTGAGAGTCTCAACTATACACTAGTAAGGTAATTGAACCCTCAACGTCGAAACTGCACGAACTCATTCAGTACTTCACTTGAGTCAATTCTGAGACTATGGTTCGACTCGCGGGGGCCTCCTCTATACATTAGAAATGTATTTGAACCGTTTTGGGCAAGTTTCAAAAGCTCACTAACTACTCCTAACTATGGACTCTTAACTATGGGAACTTCACCCTTCTCCAACTCACTCAATTTTCACCCCCACTTAATTTTGAGAATATAGGGTTACTCACGAGAGTCCACTCTACCACTCAGGAAGTTGTTTGAATGATTTTCAGCGAGTTTGAAAAGTTCAAGAGAGCCGCAGTGTTAACTATGGGGCAACTTTGAACCTCTATAACTTCCTCAATTCTCACCCCCACTAACTTTTGAGAATACAGGAAGACTCGTGGGAGCCCAGGCAACACATTAGAGTGGTGGTTGAAGTGTTTTGAGCGAGTTTGAAGTCACTAACTATGGCCACTAACTATGGACTCTTAACTATGGCCTACTTGGGACCTCTATAACTTCTTCAATTTTCAAGCGTATCTAATTTTGAGAATACAGGGTGACTCGTAGAGCCTCAAACTAAACACTAGAAGTGTATTTGAAGTGTTTTCAGCGAGTTTCAAAAATTCAATAGAGCCCCGGTGTTAACTATGGGGAAATTTCAACCCTCTCTAACTCCTTCAATTTTCACCCTTATCTAATTCTGAGACTACGGGAAGACTCGTGGGAGTCCCTACTACCCCTCAGGAAGTTATTTGAACCGTTTTGAGCGATATTCAAAAGTTCACTAACTATGGACTCTTAACTACTGTTAACTATGGTGACTTAACTATGGTGACTTGGCACCTCTCTAACTTCGTCAATTTTCAACCTCTGTTAATTCTGAGACTATGGGGCGACTACTGAGAGTCCCCTCTATACACTAGAGATGTAACTGGGCCGTTTTGAGCGAGTTTGAAAAGTTCACTAACTATGGCACTAACTATGGTGACTTAACTATGGCAACTTGACACCTCTCTAGCTTCTTCAGTTCTCAACTTGACTCAATTCTAAGACTACGGGAAGACTCGTGGGAGTTGGAACTACCCCTTAGGAAGTTATTTGAACCATTTTGGGCGAGTTTCAAAAATATCATAGAGCCACAGTTAACTATGTACTAACTATGGCCACTAACTAGTGTTAACTATGGGCAACTTCAACCCTCTCTAACTTCTTCAGTACTTCACTTGAGCTACTTTTGAGACTATGGTTGGACTCGTGGAAGTCTGGACTATACACTAGGAAGTTATTTGAGCCGTTTTGAGCGAGTTTGAAAACTTCACTAACTATGGTGACTTAACTATGGCCAACTTCGCACCTCACTAACTCCCTCAATTTTCAAGCTCAGTAAATTCTGAGACTATGGGAAGACTCGTGGAGGTCCCCTCTATACAGTAGTGATGTATTCAGACCGTTTTGACAGAGTTTGGTCACTGACTTCCAATCCCTCCCTCCGGTCGGAATTGGGCTATACTAGAGCTCCCTCCTCCAATCCCTCCCTCCGGTCGGGATCGGAGTCGGGGTCGGTTACGGGAGTATCCCCTGCGTCACCAACTGATACCTATCATATATCCTCGTCGACAAGCTCTCCCGGCTCTGCGCAATCAACCGCTCCACAAACACCTCCGCCTCCCCCTCATCCAACTCCAAGTGCAACCTCCGCACATCCATAAACGGCGCCAACCTTTCCCACCCCCTCCGCAAATCCCTAAAACAAACCTTACACGTCTCCACAAACAACCCGTACTTCTCCCCCAAAATCTCCACGTACTCCCCCGTCAACTTAAACGGCGCCGCCTCGAACGGCCCCGGCGCGCGCCCGAGCACAAACCCAAAATCAATATGCACCACATGCCCCTCCCCGTCCACCATAATATTCCCATTGTGCCGGTCCTTCACCTGCATCACGTAGCACAAGATCGAGTAGCTCGCCAACGACACCGCAAAGTTCTCCACGTTGCGCACGTACGCCTTGAGGCTCGTCGCGCGCTTCACCGCGTGGATGCTCAGCGCGGCAATCACCTCCACGAGCGCCGTCGTCGCGCTGATCGGCACCACCCGCATCTCCTTCACCCACCCGCGCGTGTACACCCTCGCAATCATGCTCACAAGCTGCGCCGCGCGCGCCTCCTCCACTATCTCCGCCGCGGTCTTGACGATCACGCACGCCAAGCTCCACCCGGGGTACCGCCCCCACGGGCTCTGCGCGCGGATGCGCGCGCGCCGCTCCGCGTACGTCTCCTCCGCGGCCTCCGCCCGGAGCGACGCCACGAGCCGCTCCCGGATCGCGGGGTCCGTGAGCTGCCCGATCATGGCCGCGGCCACCACCGTCTGCGCGGCCTGCGCGGTGCTCTCGGGGCGCGGCGGCGCGCGGAAGGGCTCGCCCAAGTCGGCCTCGTCCGCGAGCTCGGGGTCGCCGCGGAGGTACTCGAGGAACAAGAGAAACGGCGCGCGCTCGGCCAGGCTCAACACCACCGCCTCGGGAAGGCGCACGATCTTGTGGTCGACGAGCTGCGGGATGTCCACGCCCGCGCCGGGGAGCTGCTGGTTGAGGAGCGCGAGCTCGGCCTGGAGCGCCGCCAGCCGCGCCTCCTTCGGCAACTGCACGAGCCGGTGGGAGATGTTCTGGAGCTGCATGATGAACGTGGTCTCGCGCCGCGTGTAGCCGGTGTCGGCGCCGGCGAGGGTCGAGCCCAACTCCTGCGCGAGGATGGGCGCTATGGTGGCCCCTGGTAGGGCGACGCAAGTGGTGTACGCGGCCACCGCCACCGCCAGGAGCGTGTACCGCGTCTCCTTCGCCTCGTTGTCGGTGAAGAGGACGTGCTGGAGGCGCGTGAGGAACGCGCGGAGCGCGGGGAGGAGCGCGGGCGCGATGTTGGGGAGGATCGCCTGGCACCGCCAGAAGGTGACCACGCTGAAGTGCGGGTGCGCCACGGCGTGCGCGAGGAGGAACGTCTCGAGCGCGCGCGAGCCGCGCGTGACGAGGTCGACGAGCTGCGGGATGTAGAACTCGAGCTCCGCGGCGGGGTACTCCTGGAGGCGCTGCACGAGGCGGTGCTGCACGGCGATGTTGTCGTGCTCGCCGAGGAGCTGGAGGCAGCGGTGGATGGGGAGCCCGGGCTGGGTGATCTCCTCGAGCGACATCTCTGTTAATATTCTTCCTTTTGCAAAGGTCTGGGTGTCAGTCGATAGCGGAAAAGTTGGAGAGTATGACTGTGGCTTGGCGTGGGGTGAGCAGCGATATCGACTGTGTGAGCTCAATCCAAAATCTTTATGTCAATGCAGCTCTTCCAGTTCTCAAGTTCTGAAAAAGTGCGAGCTACTATCGAAAAGCCCTGCTTCTGAGCTTTGTTATGACACCAGCAGCTGCTACTAAGGTCTCGTATTGGCGGAGCTATTGAAGTTTCAAGTCGGGGGTACTTTTGCCACTGCCTTATGAAATTGTTGTCTTTTTTAGTGTCCAACTTTGAGTTTCCCTAACTCACTCAATATTCAAGCTCTGCTCAAGTTCTTGGTTTTAATCGACAGCCGAACAGCTGAATAAAATGATAGTGATAGCTGTTGCTAGTGATCAGCGATATTGACTGTGTTATTGCGTGTGCAAGTTTTTATGACAATGCAGCTCCCTCAATTCTCAAGCTCTTTAAACGATCAAGGTACTATTCGAAAGCCCAGCTCTTGCTCTTTATTTTGATACCAGCGGCTGTTCGAAAGGTCTCGTATTGGGTGAGATATTGAAGTCTCAAGTGGGGGCTCTTTTGTCACTGCCTTATGAAATTAAGTCTTTTTAGTGTCCAATTAGAGCTTCTCTAACTCGCTCAGTTTTTAGCCTTTTTTTAAGGTCTGGGTACCAATCTGGAGCTAGTACGCTGAATAAGATGATTGTGATAACCGTTAGTGGTGAACGGCGATGCTCGCGATGTCCTGGCGAGTCTAAATCTTTCGCGTAGCCTAACTCGCTCAGTGTTTACGCTTTCTAGATGGTGTAAATTGAAGGTGATAGCCCTGCGTTTGACCTTTATTTTGGCACCAGCGGCGTTTACAACGGTCTCTTAATGGGTGAGTTATGGAGGTTCCAAGTGGGGGCTGCTTACCTTGAAAATTTGTAAAGTCTTTCTTAGTATTTTTTGACCTCCTGTAACTCGCTCAATATTCAACCGTTTTTCAAGTTCTTGGTATTAATCGAAAGCCGAGCAGCTGAGTAAGATCGTAAGAATAACGGTCCGTGGTGAAGAGCGATGTGTGCTAATTTAGTGCCGGTGCTAGTCTTTATGTCAGCGTAAGTCTCCCAGTTTTGAAGCTCTTTATATGATCAAGATATGGTTGGAAAGCCCTTTATTTGCGCTGTAGAATGGTATAAGCAGATTACCGGTGGGTAAAGTACCGGTGGAGTTATCGAGGTTCCAAGTGGGCTCTTTACCTACTTCTTTGAAAATTTGTTGTCTTTTTTAAGTGTTTTTTTGGCCTTCTCTAACTCGCTCAGTTTTCAACAGTTTTCCAAGTTCTCGCTACCAATCGGGAGCTGAAATAGTGAGAACTTTGATAGAGATGGCGTCTGCTTGAGACCGGCGATGGTCGCAATGTTACTGCAAGAGCAAGTGTTTACGTCAATGCAACTTTTTCAGATTTTAACGTCTTCTTACGATGAAGAGATTGTTTGAAAGCCCTGCTTCGGAGCTATATTTTGATACCAGCGGCTTTGCGAAAGGTCTCTTATTGGATGAGTTATCGAGGTTTCAAGTGGGTGCTACTATAAAAACTTTTTTCAAGTCACTAGTGTCTTTTTTCTTAGTATTTTTTGACCTCACCTAACTCTCTCAATATTCAAGCTCTGTTCAAGATCTCAATACCAATCGATAGCTAAAATAGTGGGGAAGCAGCTGCGAATAGCGGCGGTTGAAGAGCAGCAATATTGACTATGTTATCCCAATCCCAAGTCTTTATGCCGATGTAACTTTCGCAGTTTCAAACCTTTTCAAATGCTGCAACTTGAGAATGACAGCCCTTTGTTTGCTCTTTATGCTGGTATAAGCAGACCTCCTTGAGGTTGAGTATTGGTGGAGCTATTGAAGCTTAAAGTGGGGGCTCTTTACCTACTTGAAAAAAATTTGCTAAGTCTTTTCTTAGTGTTTTTTTGAGCTTCCCTAACTCTCTCAATATTCAACCGTTTTTCAAGCTCTCGGTACCAGTCGACAGCTCAAACGCTGGAGAAAAGGATAGTGATAGCGGCTTTTAGAAATCAGCTCGGTGCGCGATGTTATTTCGGCTCAACTGTTTATGTCGATGTAACTTTCCCAATTCTCAAGCTCTTTACACGATCTAAATACTGCTGGATAGCCCCTTGTTTGGTCTTTATTTTGACACCACCGGCTTTTGAAAATGTCTCGTATTAGAGTTATTTCTACTGACTTTGAAAATTTTGCCAAGTTTCTATGCCAATTTTGACGGATTCTAAGAGTTTCTGTACCAATCTAAAGCTAAGACGCTGAATAATCTGACAGTGATGACAGTTGTTGTGAGAGGGGTTCTCTGTGTTATTGCGGTGCTAGTATGTAACTCTCTCAGATCTCAACCTTTTTAATTGTTGTAAGTTGGAGGTGATAGCCCTTCATTTGAGCAGTATTTTGATATAAGCAGCTTTGGAAAAGGTTAAGTATTGGCGGAGTTATTGAGGTCTAAAGTGTGCGCTCTTTACCTACTTTGAGAGTTGTTGTCTCGAGTCCAACTTTGAGCTTCTCTAACTCGCTCAGTTTTCACGCTCTCCTCAAGGTCTCGGTACCAATCGACAGCTGAAGAGCTGAATAAGATGATGGTAATAACTAAAAGTGATGAAAACCAATATTGACCGTTTCACGGCGGATGCAAACTTTATGTCAATACAGCTCTCCCAATTCTCAACCTCTCTGTACGATCAATATATTTTTTGAAAGCCCTTTGTTTGCTCTGTAAAACGGTATAAACAGCTTTTAAAAACGTTCAGTATTGGTTGAGTTATTGAAGTTGCAAGTGGGGGTGCCTTTACCTACTTGAAGAAAATTTGTTAAGTCTTTTCTTAGTGCCCAACTTTGAGGTTCCCTAACTCGCTCAGTTTTCAACCTATTTTTACGATCTCTATACCAATCGACAGCTAGGGAGCTGAATAAGAAGATGGTAATAGCCAAAAGAGATGAAGAGCAATATTGACTCTGTTACTGCGTGTGCAAACTGTTAACGTGGGTTCACTCCCTCAGTTTTTACGCTCTTTCTACGATCAAAATACCGTTGAACAGCCCTTGGTTTGCTCTTTAATTTCGTATAAGCAGCTTTTGAAGAGGTTTAGTATTGGTGGAGTTATTGAAGCTCCAAGTGGAACTACTTTAAAAAAATTTTATTAAGTCTTTCTACTGTCTTTTTTCTTAGTAGTTTTTTGAGCTTCCCTACCTCGCTCAGTTTTTAACCTGTTTTTACGTTCTCGGTACCAATCAATAGCTAGAGAGCTGAATAAGAGGATGGTAATGCCGGTTGGTGGTGAGAAGCGATATTGACTCTGTTGCCGAAGGTGCAAAATTGATCTCAATGTAACTTTTTCAGTTTTCAAGCTCTTTACAAGATCAAAATATTGTTGAAAAGCCCTGCTTCTGAGCTTTATTTTGATACCAGCAGCGTTGACAAAGACTACGTATTGGCGGAGTTTTTGAGGTTGCAAGTGGCTGCTACATTAAAAAATTTTTTGTTAAGCCGAGGGGGGTGCTTTCCAACTAGTCCAACTTTGAGCTTCTCTAGCTCACTCAATATTCAAGCTCTGCTTACGTTCTTTATATCAATCGACAGCTACAAACCTGAACAAGAAGATAGTAATGACGGGGGAAGGTGAAGAGCGATATTGACTCTGTTAGCCCGACTTCAACTTTTATGCCGGAGTAACTCCCTCAGTTCTCAACCTCTCTACATGATCCAAATATTGTTAGAAAGCCCTCGTTTTGCTCTTTATTTTGGTATAAGCCGATTGTCAGGGGGAGGAGTATTGGTGGAGTTATCGAAGCTGCAAGTGGGTGCTACTTAAAAATATTTTTGTCAAGCCGAGGGGAGTGATATTCTTTGTGCCCAACTTCGAGCTTCTCTAACTCTGTCAATATTTAAGCTCTGTTTACGTTCTCGGTACCAATCGACAGCTAGAAAGCTGAATAGAATGATGGTAATGCCAGTAGGTGGTGAGGAGCGATAATGACTGTGCTAGCCCAGTCCCAAGTTTTGTCTCAATGCAGCTCTCTCAATTCTTAGCCTCTCTTTACGATCAATATATTGTTCGAAAGCCCTGCTTTTGAGCTTTATCTTGGCACCAGCGGCTCTTACTAAGGTCTCGTATTGGTGAAGTTATCGAGGTTCCAAGTGGGGTGGGGACTTATACCTACTTTGAAAAAATTTGTTAAGTCTTTTTTTAGTGTTTTTTTGAGCTTCTGTAACTCGCTCAATTTTCACTCTTTTTTAATTCTAAGACCACAGGGTTACTCGTGGAAGTCTCCTCTATACATTAGTAATGTAGTTGAAGTGTTTTGGGCGAGTTCAGTCACACTAACTATGGCCACTAACTTGGACTAGCTATTATTTTTCGAGTGGCTCAACTTGACGAGTTACCTTTCTTACTAATGTTTCTCGCGCGGTGATTCTGCGCAGATTGGTATAGGCGGGAGCTGAAATGGAGCACTTTTCAGTGTCTGTCAAGGTTGGGATTTTGTAAATAAATCCCCCCGTGAAACAGTCACACGATACTTAACTGGACTTAGTGTTGTCGTAGTTTTGACCTTAATGTCACACGACACTTAACTGTTTTAGGATCGGTGTCACACGACACTTACCTAAGTGTGTTAGTGTCACACGACACTTGACTGTTATATCTTAGTGTCTTACTCTTGTGTCTTAATGTCACGCGACACTTACCTGGACCAACTCTTGTCTTAGTGTGTTAGTGTCGCATCTCAGTGTCATGTTTTTTTGTGACACTATACTAGTGTTAGTATGGTGTTAGTGTCTTAGTATGGTGTTAGTGTCGCATCTCAGTGTCATGTTTTTTGTGACACTATTAGTGTTAGTGCCTTAGTGTGTTAGTGTCGCATTTTAATGTCATTTTTGTTTGTGACACTGGTGTCTTAGTGTCAGTGTCGCGTGTTAGTGTCATTTCTTTTTTGCGACACTCGTCTCTTAGTGTCAAACTGTTAAGTCACAGTGTCGCATCTTAGTGTCGCGGTTTCTATGACACTGCTGACAGACTGTTAGTGTCGCATTTTATGTCTCGTTTTCTGTGACACTGCTGCTAGTACTCTATTAGTGTCTTGTTTAGTGTCTCGTTTTATGTGACATTGGTGTCCTAGTGTCCTAGTTAGGTGTTAGTGTCTTGCTTTAGTGTCTCATCTTTTGCGACACTGCTAGTGTTGTGTGTTAGTGCCTTGTCTTGGTGTCTTGGTGTTGTATGAGTGTCGCATTTTAATGTCGCGTTCTCTGTGACACTGGTGTCTTAGTCTGGTCATACTCTTGTCTTAGTGTTGTGTGTTAGTGTCTTTTTTTAATGTCTCGTTTTATGTGACACTATACTAGTATTGGTGTCGAGTTTCAGTGTCGCGTTTTTTGTGACACTATGTCTAAGTCTTGTGTTAGTGTCTTACTCTTGTCTTAGTATGGCATGTTAGTGTCGCGTCTGAGTGTCTCATTTTTTTTGACACCAATATTGACACAGTGTTCGTGTCTTACTCTTTCTAGTGTCTTAGTCTTGTGTTAGTGTCGCGTTTCAATGTCGCATTTTATGTGACACTGATACTTATACAATGTCTTAGTGTCGCGTTTAATGTCCCATTTTTCGCGACAATGGTGTGTTGGTATGGTGTGTTAGTGTCTATTTTTAATGTCCCATTTTTGGTGACACTACTAACACTGTCTTCGTGTCGCACTTCAATGTCAATTCTATTTTGCGACACTGCTAGTGTGTTAGGCTTGTGTGTCAGTGTCTCGTTTTAGTGTCGCAGTTTTTGCGACACTGGTGTCTTGATGTAGTCTTAGTCTTGTGTTAGTGTCTTACTCTTGTCCTAGTTTCTTAGTGTTAGTGTCTTAGTGTTGTGTTAGTGTCGTATTTAGTGTCATGTTTTTTATGACACTGGTGTCTTACTCTCGTCCTAGTGTCTTGTTATATGTCTCGTTTTAATGTCATGTTTTTGGTGACACTGGTGTCTTAGTGTTGTGTCTTGTGTCGCGTTTAGTGTCGTATTTTTTGTGACACTGCTAACACTGTGTTGTGTCTCGTTTTCTGTCGCAAACTTTCACGACACTTAACTCTTAGTGTCTTAGTGTTTAGTTAGTGCCGCGGTTTAATGTCATGTTTTCTCATGACAAAACTACTAATGTTAGTGTCTCGTTTGGTGTCATTTCTGTTTGTGACACCAATACTATCACAGTGTTAGTGTCTTGGTCTTGTGTGAGTGTCTCGTTTCAGTGTCGCATGTTTTGTGACACTGCTAGTGTGTGGGCCACTCTAATCTTAGTATGGTGTGTTAGTGTCTCATTTTCATGTCCCATTTTCTGCGACACTTACCTGTTGTGTCCAAGTCTTGTGTTAGTGTCGCGTTTAATGTCATGTTTTTTGTGACACATTGTCTTAGTGTTGTGTCGCGTTTAATGTCATGTTTTTTCGTGACACTGCTAGTGTCAGCGCTACCAAGTGGGGGCAACTCAACACCACCCTAACACCTTCAAATCTCATCCTTTTCTAATGTTGAGACCATGGTTAGACTCGTGGAACCTCAAACTAAACACTAGAAATGTATTTGAACCGTTTTGGGAAAGTTTCAAATTTTCAAAAATTGGCACAGAAATTGGGTGAAAACTACTCTTAACTTAACTATGAAACTCTTAACTATGACCACCCTAACTTCTTCAATTTTCTAGCTAAGTTAATTCCAGCCTCAACGCGTGAGATCAAGATATAGTTGGAAAGCCCTGCTTCTGACCTTTATTCTGGTACCAGCGGCTTGGAAAAAGGGTGCGTATTGGTGGAGTTATCGAGGCTACAAGTGGGGGCTACATTAAAAAATTGTCTTTCTTAGTGTATTTTTTGACCCCCCCTAGCTCCCTCAATTTTCAACCTTTTTCCAAGATCAAGCTACTGCATGAAAGAGAAAAGCCGGGAGAGTACAACGCTTATATATTCTAGAGCTACTTCCTAACTTTAGAAGATCCCCCCCTGGAGGCTGATCTCCCCCCCAACGGCGATTTCCTGTGCGGCGCTCCAGGTCCCCCCCGGCGGCAACACCACCATCGTCGCGGCGTGGCCCGGCTCGACACATATCATCTCATGAAACCCCTGCTTCGGCGCAAAGTCGGCCATCGCCTCGGCCTTTTTGTCCCACGGGTTCCACACCACAACATCGGGCAAGTTCTTCCGTGCAAGGGAGAACAACACCCGGCCCTTGTCGAGGACCTGGACGGTGCGGTCTTCAACTCCCACGTACATCCTATCGCACTCTCCAGTGATGGCCACGGCGGGGGCCTTCTCGGTGTACCCTGCGTTCACCACACGGTCGTCGCAGTGCTGCCCGGCGAGGTTGGTCACCAACACGTCGGTGATATCAGGGACCCGCAAGTAGGTGTGGAACAACCACTGGAAGTCAAACTCTTGCTCGTCTTCATTCTTGACATCAATGGCCATGGCTAGCTTGTCGTTGGCGAGGGTCACGCTCAAGATAAGGCTGAACTTGTATGGCCAGTCGCTCCTCCCCCCGGCGAGGCCAAACTCAGCACCAACCGGGTCCTCCGTGGTTTGCCCTAGGAGCTCCCACTCGGCATCCCTGGCAAACCCGTGCTGCGGAAGCTTGGCCGTGGGGTGGTGCTCGTCCTTCTGCTTGCCAAAGACCGGAAACACAAGCGGGATGCCGCCACGCACGGGCCGGGAGCCGTCCAAGCGGGCCCCCTGTGAGAGCCACAACTGCTCCTCCCCGTTGTTGACCCAGGAGATGACCGTGGCGCCGTGCTTGAGAATGGTGGCGGTGTTGTTGCCGTGGGTGATCACCACCCTGTCGTTGAGATCGTCCACCGGCATTAAAGAGGGAGTGGAGAAAAAAAGTAAAAAAAAAAAACAAAGTTATCAACATGCTTTATACCCAAAGGGGCACCCTTGAGTCCAACACCAATGTGCGCACCAGCCTCCACAGGCTACGTCATCACAAGTGGTCCCCGGGGGAGGCCATCCACTACTCCGTGCTAGCTTCTGTGTTGCTCCTGGTGTGGACGATGTACCCCGCGCCGACCCCCTGGAAGCTCCTCGTGCTCGCCGTTTTCACCTTGCTATTGCTTGTCCCCCTCACTAGCCAGTTCTTCCTCCCGGCGCTCCCTGTGTTCGCCTGGTTGGCACTCTACTTTGCCTGTGCCAAGGTCCCCCCGCTGTGGAAGTTGCCCATCACCGTCAAGGTGCTCCCCGCGATGGAAACGGTGCTCTACGGCGACGACTTGTCCAACGTCTTGGCCGCGGCCACCACCACCGCCTTGGACATCCTCGCGTGGGGGCCGTACGGGCTCTTCCACTTTGGCGCGCCGTTTGTCGTTGCCGCCGCGGTGTTTGTGTGGGCGCCGCCGACGTCCCTCCAGGCATACGGCTTTGCCTTTGGCTACATGAACCTCGCGGGTGTCATCCTCCAGATGTTGTTCCCCGCGGCGCCGCCATGGTACAAGAACCTATACGGGCTCCAGCCGGCGCGCTACTCCATGCGCGGGTCCCCAGGCGGGCTCGGCAGGATCGACGCCATGCTCGGGGTGGACCTCTACACCACCGGGTTCAGCACCTCGCCCGTCATCTTCGGCGCGTTTCCCTCGTTGCACTCCGGCTGCTGCATCATGGAGGTGCTATTTCTAACGTATGTGTTCCCGCGCGGCAAGTACGTATGGTTCGGCTACGCCGCGTGGTTGTGGTGGAGCACGATGTACCTCACGCACCACTACTTTGTCGACTTGGTCGGCGGCGCCGTGTTGTCGTTGCTCGTGTTTGTCTTTGTCAAGTACAAGTACTTGCCCAAGGTGACGGGCAGAAACAGGTGGTCGTATGCATCGTTGGAGTATAACACTTTGGAGGGTATAGAGGAGCAATAAAAGGCAGAGTTTATGACTGTTTCACAGTGGGGTTTCACCGTGAAAATCAGGAATTGGCTGAACCTCGAAGTAGCCCCAATTCTGCCGAGTCTTCAGAATTCCCTCTATGGCTAGATTCCAAGCAAAACCCATCTACTCAAAAATCCACACCCTGTGTTGGTGTTGTCCCATAGCTCCTCAAAGTTTGGCTTGTTCGGTGTAATCCAATGAGACCTTGCACGCGCAACCGTCGGGCGACTGTAATTTTTCTGTCAACTCTCGCTTCATCACTTTTTCGGGCGCACTTCCCTTTACACGCGGCTCAACAATTTCCCCCACCACGTGACCATCTCACTGCCTATCCCTCAATCAGTTCTACGTCTCTAGCGCCTGGTTTGCTCAGGTCCAAACCATGCAGAAGGTGTCGCTAGCTAGAGATTTCACGTTTTGCCAACAATTGCTAATCTCGAGGTAGGTGGCTTCCCAGATGCATTTTTTCCAACTACACGTCTATGAATGATTTGAACCCTCTGTACGCATTGTTTCTTCTGAGGAGAGCAACATAGTTTTTTGTTTGGCGCGCCCCTGAATTCAACAGGTAGAGAAAGTATATCTAGCCATGGATCCATCTACACCTTTTGCTGCAGGACAGAAATGTAATCAAGGGCCTTTCACTGCCAACGCCACAAACTCAGCAGGCTCTACCTCAACTATTTCTACCTCGTAGAAAACTCAACCAAAGGTACCAGTGAGCGCTTCTCAAAATGATACCCACGCATGCACGACCAGAACTTACTCACCTCTTGCTCACTATTGTTACCAAAACACTAGATGAGTGGAATGAACCCACATTCAACTACGCGGTAACTTGTACGTGGAATGGGCTGGTGAGGTTAAGGAACACGCTCCCTTCCTTCCCCCTATCTGCTCGTATCACATGCGATTCATTACTGAAATCGTCTACTCCTTGAACATCAATTGTAGTCAGGTCTGGTGCAATTTAAATGATTTGCCATTTGTAGGAGCGTGGCTCTGCTGGTTCTCGTGTACCTGGAGGACCCTTTAGGCAAAATCAGTCTGCAGGGGCGAAATGGGGCTTCTGGAAATAGTTAAAATTGCATGCAGCCGCTATTAGTTCAGTGTTTGAATTTGGGGGAGAGGCCGAACGACGGCGATAGAGGAACACCTCAATCACACCCTTGTAATACATTTTCTGTAAAGTGTGTTTGTAGGGCTAAATCGATTGTTCAAAGTGGGATCTACATGCGTGGCTGCGTTGTGTGCCCCCCACCACCCCCTTTGGAAACGCAGAGACCCCTGGGTATCGTAGTAGCCGGAGATGCATGAGCTTCTAGAAATAGACAAATTGCTTGCACCAGAACAATGTTATCCTCATACGAGTTTAGCGGGAATACATCAAGGAACAATCAAGTTCGTAATCAGAAAAAAAAAAGAGAAATATCTCCTCGAAGAATAAAGCCAGTTAATCACTTAGGGGTTTATTCAGACGCGTTTATGATGTTTCCTAGACTCTTGACGAGCTTATCGCTTGTCCCATGGAGCTATATATAAAGGTACCCACTTGTCCCATGGCTTGTGGCTTCTGTTAAAGATCAGAAACATCATCTTTAAAAGAACAAAAAACAACAACAGCACTATTCTCAGCCATGAAATTCATCTTGCTTGCCATCTTAGCATCTGCCGCTTTAGCCGTCCGTGAACATGAGATCAATAAACGGGATTACTACCACATTGATGCTTCGTTCAACACCTCGGGCACAACAATTGTCCCAGAAATTCCATACACCTACACCAATGGCACTTCATTGAGCACATCTAGCTCGATTCCATTCAACTCCTCCACCACCAACCATTATACAGTGGATTACCAAAATGGAGCCGCTTTAATAGGCTCGGGCTCGTTGCTTTCCTTGGTCCTTCTTTCGTTGATGTAATTCTAGTTCCCGTTTAGATTTTTTATTTTTTCTTTAGTTCTAAAACGACGATGCATTGGTTATTCAGTACCTCGTAGTATCATCTCTCTACTTTTTTTTTGCAACCATCAGGTCAACCTGGGCCCTTACTTTTAAAAGTGAGTATGCCGCAGGAATTTCAAACTGTCAAGGAAGTAATTGTGTTCCTAGTTCATTGTGTATGCTCAAAGCATCCGCCTTTCTATGCAAATCGTCCTCATCCGACAGGTGACCATCTTGATGTTTTACTTTCGAGACATGGTAGATGACAATAGCAGTGTCTCATGCTGGCGAATCCTTCGCCTCTGTGTAATATCTTTTCGATATGTAATTAGCAACTACCTTGTAACAAGACATTGACACGGCGCAAATAGTTCAACTTGATAGATGAATGATGAAATTCTACACCAGTTTCTATTTTTTTTTTTGTTTCATCACTTGTCGAGAGTTCAACCGTTGCAACACTTCAACTCATGGCTTGAATCAGTACTATTGATGAGCACTTTGCACGTTCACGTTGGTTCCTCTTTATCATCTACAAATTTTGCCAGGATATATATACTTGTTTTATGTCATGAGTGAGGCCCTATAATCCAAAACTCGAAAACATCTCCCAGACCCCGCCTCTCTGAAATAATAATGAAGAAAGAGTTGGATTCGGTCTAGCCCCTCTTGTTATGTAGCTGGCACTAAGGTAGTCTTCAACAATAGGTCCAAGCGCCATTTTCGTCGCGGTTGAAGACCAGCAGTAACCATTTTTTTGGCACGAGAAATCTTAGATTTTCTGGTTTATAATTTTCACAGCCAGCACCTTCAAGATGGACCGGTCGGGTCTCTGCTACACCTGCTGATGATACATCTTTTAGTGAGAATCTGAGAGTGCCTGCTGAGATCTCTGGGATGATTTCATCACATACATACACAGACTCTCTTTGAAGAACGTCGACGACAAGATACACCAGATTTAGTGACCTTCACCAAGAAATGCGTGCAAAATGAGTTACTTTTGTTTGAGTAAAAGAGTGCCATCTATTAAAGCGAAACCAGTGGTCACCATGGATGGCTCCACGATTACCAAGACTCTACATATGTTTGGGGGGGTGAAGCCTTTGGCTTTTCAAGATATTGACATATCCTTCCTACTAACATCGGAGATTTGCCAACCCGACAGGGGGGTTTTTTTTTTCTCAAGATTCCATCGAAACAGCTCAAGAGAGATTTGCAAATCTCTCTAAATCTTCAAAAAGAGCTTTTGACACTTTTCTTACACCTAGACTCCAGTTGGTTGGAGCCGCAACTGTGGTGGTGGAGAAGCTTTTTTCCGCTGTTCTTCTTTTTCTTTCATATATATAATTCTACGGTTAACGTATTATTTCATTGGCTATACGAATACAAAGATGGGTCTAGTTGCAAATGTCGAGGTTCTTCTGCTTTAGTTTAGTTTATGGTCCAAACAGGCAAGTGGCATTTTATTCACTTCGACGCACAGCAGTTAAAAAGAAAGAAAAGAAGAGCAATTAGCTGTCCATATGGTAGCACAGCACAAAGCTCGTCAGTAGGGGGGTATAGAAGTTGGAAGTTAGAGAGAGAGCAATCTTAACCCTAGAAATATACAGTCAACTTATCAACTGCAACAAACGAAGTGCAGCAAAAAAAGAAAAAGGCGGCCCTGTCCACACAGTTTGAAATTGGATGGTTTTCATTCAATGGGGGTTATTCCTATCTAAAATAGGAAGCTAAATTCTAAACAATTCTTATTGACTGGCTGGCTGGACTGGTTAAATGACCGACTGATTGAATAACTGACTGACTGTTCTTTGGCTTTATTCTTAATCGCAATTTACACTTTTTTTGAATTCAAGTTTAAAATTCCACAACTTGGGTGACCACTTTGAACGATTGAAGTTTTTTCCTTTATTTCGACAGTCCAGGTTATCACTTTCATCTTCCTCTTCATCTATCCTTCTATCCATTTCCAACTCATATTCAAATGTCGGAATCAATTTGGATAAAATCGCCTCCGAAACCAACTCCTCAAAGCAAATTGAAGGAATTGGCCTCTAGTTCAAGCTGGGTTTCGCCATTTAGAAGCCAGGCAGAAGATGAAGCTGCCATTGCCAAAAAGAAACCCAATTTGCATGAACAGTTTAGACATGAGAACAAGATGGAACATATAAAAGTGCCCGCAAAGTTTGCTCACCACCCAACCTTGGAAGCTGAGGCGAAAAAGAGCAAACAAGCAGCAGCAGCAGCAAACTCCAATGCCAAGGCCAAGACAGCAGCCCCTGCTGCGAAAAAGGAAGAGGCGGCGGCAGCAGCCAAGAGCACTGAGAAATTGGTGAAGCCCGCGGAAGTGCCAGCTGAAGTGCCAGCAGCCTCGAAGGAGGAAACGAGTGGAGAAGAAAAAGCCAAAGAAGTTGAACAGAAGCTCGAAAATGAAGCAAAGGAAAAGAAAATCACCGATAGAGGGGAAGTTGGAGAGGAAAAGCCCGTTGAAAAAGAAAAAGAACAAAAGAAAGATCTTTTGGATGGGAAAGATAAATCAAAGGACTCCAAAGGGCCCGAGACAGAGGCCGGTGAATTGAAGGACAAGAAAGTTACTTCAACGGGGGAAAAGGAGGCGGAAAAAGCCATTGCAAAAGCAAAACAAGAAACCAAGGAAGATGCTGCTGAGGCAAAGGAAGAGATCACGGGGGTGCAAGATGAAAACGAAAAGTTTTTGCAAGGTGATGACAACATCGAAAAGCAAGTCAAGGAAAGTCGTATCGAGATTCCTGCTGCGGCTGAGACTAAATACCAACCCGTTGAACTGCCCAACAAGGAGATCTTGGAAAAGTTAAAAGACAAGCCTGTCTTGTTGAAGCGCTACAGAGAGCTCAATGCCACCGCTATCGGTGCAATTGCAAATGACGTTGATGATCCAAAGAAGGTGATTGAGTTGGGTTCCGGCTTGAGAATGACGCAAGAACAATTGTTGGATCTCGCCGCCAAGAGAGTTGCCCCAGTGATTACTTCCATCAACCAGGAAGTCTCCAAAACGAGACAAGAGGACGAAATCAAGAGACAGCAAAATCTTGAACTCAAAGTCAAGAAACACGAGGGGAAATTGAAAGAAGATTTTGACAAGTACCTGGCCAAAGTGGTCAAAAAGAAGGAAGCTTTTAATCAAGAAATCGAAAGGAAGTTGACCAATATCAAAAACTTGACCAATACTTCAAACAAGACTGCCGAGGACTTTGACAAACAGACCAAAAAGGAGATTGAAAATGCCAGAAAGGAGTTTGCAGACCGCGAGGAGAAGGCCGCGGCTCAGCACGAGACGAACAAGTCTACACTCGAAAAGAACCACGAAGAGTTGCTTGCCACAAAAAAGCAAGAATTGGAAGACTCCAAGACATCGCAAGAAAAGACAACTCAGGAGATAGAAGAGCTTCAAGAGAAGAAGGCCGACTTGGACAATAAAAACACTGAATTGGCTGACAAGATTGAAAAAACGTCCACCGCCTTGAGTGAAAAGAACGTCAAGTTGGATGAGCTCAGATCCCAGTATGAAACCCACAAGAAAGCCGTTGACTCGAATTTGGCCAGCTCAAAAGAATTAAACACCAAGATTGACAAGTTAAATGGAGACCTTGATGAAAAGAAGTCGAAACACAAAAGGTTGACCGCTGAGGTTGCAACATTGGGCGCTGCCATTGGTGCGTACGCGACCAAATTGGGTGACTTGGACTCGGAAAAGAAGGAACGGAGCCAAAGATTGACTGATGCCAAGCAAAAGAAGTCCGATTGGCAGAGCCATAAGGATGCTTTGGCCGACGAAGCCGCTAGAGAACACGAGCGCCAGAGAGCACAGGCTACTCAAGAGTACGAAACCAGAAAGCATCAGGAGCAGTTGGAAAGAAAAAGGCAACAGGAAGAAGAGGAAAGACTAGCTAAGGAAGAAGAACAAAAGCAAGCCAAATTGAAAGCGGAAGAAGCAAAGAAACAAAAGGAAGAAGAGAAACGCCAGGCTCAGTTGAAGGCAGAGGAGGAGGAAAAGAAGAAGCAAGAAGAGGCAAAAGCAAAGCAGCTTGAAGAGAACAAAAAGAAAGAAGCATCTGTAGCTGTTGCTATCAAAGACAAGGAGGCTACCCAGAAGAACTTGGAAGATGAAAGAAGCAAGCAAGATTTGCTTTACCAAAAAGGCTCCTACAAAGGCGACGAGGCTGGCTATCAAGCGGCACAAAAGAATAGGTTGAGGGAAGAGATTACCAACTTGCAAAAGATTAAAGACTTGAGAGAGGAGAGGGCAACCTATACTGGCGAGGATCCCAAATCCGCTGAAATCGATACCTTGATTCTGGAGAGGGAAAAAGCAATCGAAAAGTTGAATAGAAAGCAGGCAGAGGCAAAGAAAGCCGAGGCAAAGAAGGCCGAGACAAAGGCATCTCCCAGTGTGGCTAAAACTGCAGGTGGAGCAGCTGCTGGAGGTGCTGCGGGAATCACCGGTGCAGATTTTGCCAATAAAAAGTCGGCAGAAGCACCTGCTTACACTGAGACCCCAAAGTCAAGTGCAAAACCTGCTGATACAACAACAGGAAAAGAAACTTCAAAATCTGCTGTTCCAGAGATTCCAACAGTGCACAAGGACACTGCCAAGGACTATGATGAGAAGAAGATTGCTTCCAACTACGTGAGCCCTGAGGCATCCATTCCAAAAGTCGAGGAACCAAAGAAGGAAACTAAACCTGTCAACTCTGTCATTGCTGGTGACACTACCGATAGCTACGACAAGAAAAAGATTGACAAGGACTATTCTGATCCAAACGCTTCTTTCGGCGACTACAAGCAAGAAGAGGAGCCAAAGTCTAAACACGTTGGTGGTGGTGGTGGTGCATCACTGGTTCCTATTGGCGCTGCCGCTGGTGCTGCAACTGGCGCTGCTTTTGGGTCGACAAGCAAAAAAGAGCCAGATCAGAACGTCGCCGGATCTAAATACTTGGCATCAAATCCTTCCACTTCCACTTCCACAGCTACAGCTGCACCATTAGGTGACACCACAGTTCGTGGTGTGAATGCCAAGGACACTGGATCTCAGCAGCAACAATCCGCCTCGGAAATAAACCCAACGAAATCGCGTGCTGACGACGCTTCTTGGGAAATACAATCCGTTTACGAGATTATTCCGGAGTCTGAATTTGAATCACACAAGGCTGATCCAGACTATTTTGAAATCAGCGAAGAGGATTACGACAAGCATAAAAAGTTGGAGCAGAAAGTCACACTTTTCGAGAAATTGTAATGACAAGCGCTTCCCCCCCCTTCCCCCTCCCCCAAATTTTATAACCTTTTGTCTTGCTTTGTTTAATTTCTTGTTCTCCCTTTTTCTCTCTTTTTTTTTATTTATTTAGTTCTATAAGATTTTAATACTGTTGTCAAAATGCAATAAAATGTAGAGTGCTCTAATCAAAAGTAATCTTTTTACCAGAGGACTTTACTATTGCAGCACTCGCTCTCTGAGCAGAAGCCAAAGCCACAGAGGATTTCTGCCTCGTTGGCTTGTGCTGCACACGCTCACGGTGTTGCACTTTTTGCACTTTTCTCGGAGGTTCCGAGTAATCTCGCGGTTGATCCTCAGGTTCAGCTCGCGAAACAGCACGCGATGCGGTTCGCGTTTCCTCTCCGTTAGAGTGGCTCTTTGGTCTTCGCTTTGAGCGGTCTTCACCAAACTCTAACCTCAATTTTCGATTGAGCATCATTTTCGTCAACTTTGATTCCATAGCTGCAACTGCGCCTGCTTCGTTCTTGAAATCAACAAACGCAAAGCCCTTGCACTTGCCGGTGTCCTGGAACGTTGCCATTCGTATTTTGGCTATTTCTCCACAATGTCTAAAGTGTTCCTCCAAATTATCCTGAGTAGTGTCAAAGCTCAAATTACCCACGAAAAGTATTCGGCTCGGTGGGAGCTTGCTGCTCTGGGTGGTGGTGCTGTCCTTTTCGGGTCTTCCTTCGAATGAAGTTGCATTTTTTATCAAAAGGTTCCGGCCGTTCAAATTCGACTCGCTGAGCTCGATCAACTGCAGCATCTGCTCTTCATTCTGGACATCGACGTAGGCAAATCCTTTGATTTGGTTGTTTCCCTTCAGCGGAATGTTGACCCGGGTAATGTTTTCCTCCTTGACGGGGGATTTAGCAGTCAAGAACCTGATCAAATCCTCTTTCGTAGTGTCAAAAGAAAGATTGCCTATCCAAACTGCAAATTTTGATTTCGAAGACCCCTCCGACTCTACCGGTTTCTGTTCTATCGGCTCTTTAATCTCAAGTTTTCCTTTCTTGGCAAGCCGTTGCTGCTTTTTGGAAAGAGGAACGGAGGCGTTCAAGTCAATCTCCAACTCTTCTGCAGAGTCGTCGGCTTTTCTCTTGCGAGTGGCATTAGGTGTATCTGTCGTTGCGCTCATATTTTTGTTTGAATCAACAGATTAAGAGGTAGTTTGGAGATGTATAGATTATCATACCCAGCTCATCTCGTTTCAACCTTTTTTAGACTCCATCTGGTGCGCACGCAATACATTTTTTTTTTTTTTTTTCGTTTGGTAGACTGTCTCTTCACTCCCTCGCTCTATATAAACTCTCTCAACTATCGTCTACAAACTCGGTCCACAACCACTTTCGCCACTGTTCTCCTGCCTCTGTTATTATACTGTCTATGAAATTGATCTTGTGCTTGTTATTGTGGGAGTCATTTGAAATGATGATGCTATTGATGGGGTGCTCCTCCGTCGGCAGCGGCAACGGTGACGTAAATGTCGATGTGGAAGCGGAATTCGGTGTCAATCTTCTCTGCTTGTTGCTAAACTCGTAGGACTTTGAAGGAAGCCTCGAAAGAAACTGTCTGATCTCGTGCAGGTCCAATTCAACCAATGTATTCTCCTTCGATTTCAACAAAGATATCGATATGAATATAAGCGCCACGTGCGGGTCGATGCGCGAAAAAGGGATCGACAACGTTGGTTCCTCCGTGTCCGAAGCGGGCAATCCTGACGGCGAAGTTGAAGCTGCTTGTCGAAATTCCGTCTTTGAAACATGCAAGTTATCGTCGAGCTCCTTCACGAGGTCCTTGAATGAGTTTCTTCTAGGATCCAAATACTGTTCCTCGGCTTGCTCGGCGCTCACCGTCCAAAAGATGTCGGGACCTAGTTTTTCCAACGTGCTCCGGTTCACGTAGTTTAGCTTCTCGTAATAGTAGCTAAAGTTGCGTTTTGGGTTCTTGAGCCTCCACCCCAACATAAAGTCCCATATTCGGCCGCGATCGTGCTTCGACCATACTTTGGTGCCGCAGAACTTGAGCCACCAAATCAACCATTCGTCGTCCAGAGACCCAAATTTTGTTAAAATTTGCTCTTCGTGAAAGTATTGTGCCAATTCAGGAAGCAACTTGCGAAGACAAAAGATGAAAAACGACACCCTTTCTTCAATCGTTCCTCCAGTCACCGGTAATGTCGTTTTGTTCAACTGGAGGCTCTTTTTAGATCCATTCTTGTCGGCTGAATCACATGTCTTGGCATCCTTTTTCTTTCGATCTGTGGGCTCGGGGCAGTGCAACAAGACCAAGACTAGCCTCTCGTAAATTTCATGAAAAGACATTGACGAAGAATTTTCAGTCTTGTTGATCAAAGTGTTTAAATATTCGCCAAGACCCGGGACGTGGTCTATATAGTGTGAGTAGTCATCCAATACGCTGCATGTCAAAGCGTTGTGCGAGGACTTTTGCTCTCTTCCTACCAACACCCATGGGGTATTGGGCACAGGAGGGAACCATTCTGCTAAATTCAAAGCCATCCACGATAACGACGTGTCGTATTTGATAATTTTGCTCCATTTCATGGTGAATTTCAAAACTGCATTTTCAATCGTCTTGATGATTTCTTTTTCCATACTAGTCATTTCTATCGCCAGTGACCCGTAGGTGCGCTGAATATATCTGGCAATGTCGCGTTTGACTTTGCTTTCAGGGTCGGCGGCACGGTCATCGCCGGCTACTGAGCGGCTCTGATTGGCGGCAGGTGTTTCATTTGTTGCATTCTTGAAAGACAAAGACAAAGAAGTGTCCAGGTCATTGGCTTCGTTGATGATATCGCTGTCTGGTTGGATAAAAGGGTCTAGCACAAACGGGTGGAATTTTAAAAGAATTGGCCAGACTTTGAACCTGAGAAAGGGAGGAATTCCCTTTTGTCTTGCGACTAGTGCCAACCCATGGTGGTTTTTCAGATTCAAATACTCTTTGCAGAGATTAAAGACTTCCAAATCGTAGTTGAACGACGGTTTCAAGTCTTGACTTGTTGCGGTTTCGATGGGCAGTTCATGTGCAACATCGTCGCGTGTGACCGTGTTTGTAGCAGCCATACTGCTTTGAATCTTGCCAGGCGAAAGGGCCGCAGCTGAACTCATTTGGGAAACTTCTTTTAGACCAAGTAACTCAAGTGCTAGCAATACAAAAATAAAGTGGATAAAACTTTTGTCTCAAATTCTTATTCTATGTGGTATAGAATTCAGGGCAATTGATTTGTTATTTTGGTTTTTTTTTTTTTATCCAAATGAATCGAAATTTTGAAACCCGGTTAAGACTTCAAGAACTCGAATCGAAGCGGTACAATTGAATCCTAAAACATGATTGAATGGACGGTTTGGCAATCTAGGGATAGGAGATACTTTGCAAACAAAAAAAAAAAAAAAAAAAAAGAAAAAAAGGTAATGGAGTATAATGTAGGTCCTGGTCCAAGCTGTGGCAAGTGGCCAAATTCAACTTGCCTTGTGAAGTGAAAAAATGGAAAAAAAAAAGGCCAATATCTGACCCAGTCGTCTATCTGGTGTTAATGGGAAGTAAAGCTTTGTTGAAGCAGCTGATGGATCAGATAAATATCCGGTTGTTGCTGTTGTAGTAGTAGTCGTAGTTGTCGTCTGACCAAAAAAAAGAATCATCGGAAGTTTTTTTTCCTTCTGTTGTGGGTGTCAGTGCAGATCACGAGAAGAGGCAAACGCAGAAACAGAAATTTCTATATTTGCTTCGGGCTACTCCACACCACCCACACCTCACGTCACACTCGCTTCAGCCACAACGAGTTCAGGGCTAAAACTTCAGAGTCAACCCCCATGCATTGTGTTTTGGCTTCCTACTGCAACCTATCTAGGATCTTTGCTGTTCGGAAGTGTGAAACAGCGTGAGACAATGAGAGGGACTCTAATCGCTAGTGGTTTTTGAGCAGTGGTTTGAGGAAAAACCACTCTAAACACTCTTCAAGTAGACACCAAAAAAAAAAAACTTGAAACCCCTAAATAATGCGTCTTGTATGATACTTATCTTTTATAGGGTTGGTTCTTGGAATAAACCGATGAGTTTTCGCCGATAGGGCTGGACATTGCTATCTCAGGTGTCTGTTGGTTCTGTTTTGCAACAAAAAGAGAAAGAAAAAGAAAGAGGTCATTTTCTGCAACAAAACCCTTTTCCCACCAGCCACGAGAAAAAGTGGCAACACTTTCAAAAAGACAAGATGTATGTACTTGATTTCCTGTGAGAGCTGAAACACCTAGATTCCTTACGATTCGCCTCTGTTCTAGAGACACGGTCCATGTTAATCTACAAAAAAAGTCGTAGCTGGAAAAAAGAAGCTGCAAATCAGGGGAATGGAATGCTCTTTCAATTTGAAACCCTCGCCCATAGAGACTATGGTATGAGAAGCGAGTGGTCAGTAGTGATTTCGACTTGTCTCGGTTTGCCAAGATTGAAATGAGTCTAGCCACCGCCTCCCAGAAGTAGAGGCTATTTCGTGATGCCTTTCTATGCGGTACAGGTAACATCCGCCTGGCGGAGTGAAGAAGATAACCACGGACCGAATCCAGAGAGCATTTCAATAGATGACCCAACGACATGTCAAAAGAGAAGCTCAAGACTTTTACACCGCTGCTGACACTGCTACATCTACCTAACCTGCTACCCCTAATTTTTCCAACAGAAGTTGAGACTCGAGATAGTCGCAAATGAAGATCGTCAAAGTTGTTGAATTTCTTTTTCTTTTTCTTTTTTTTCTTTTTTGAGTGGATTTTTGTTTCCGTTTTCACAGTTGAACCGGGGTGCTGAGCGGGACTGTTGAGGAAAGAAGGGAAAGGGGGATAAAGGAAGAGAAACAACTGTACTTAGTCAGCATAGGTCTTCTCCCTCGAGAACTGGTGTCATATCTGGAGCAACCATATGCGCTAAAGAGCTGATTATGAAGTTGTACGAGAATGCCAAAAGTCAATCGAGCGATGCTGATGATAAATTTGCATCGGCTGTTAAAAGGGGAGTTACGATTGTGGACAGCTAGAACAACAACATTCAGCCTCGTGACTTGCGACCTTTGTAGAGTTAATACGCTGTACATTTAGATTTCAAGAGCCATGGCGTCATTACTGACACCACTGTAGTAGTAGCAGTGGTAGTGGTGGGAGCTGGTTTCAAGATAGGGGTGGTTGTGGGTAGATGATAGTGGTAGTGTACTTTGGCAGCAACGATTCTTAGCGCCAATAATTCAACCAGCAATCAGTATAAATACCCACTCGATTTTCGCCACCCTCTTTTACCAATACCTGTTCCACCACAACAACTATATCACAACTTCAAACAACAATACACACAAATCAACAATGCAAATTTTTGTCAAGACATTGACCGGTAAGACCATCACCTTGGAAGTGGAGTCTTCCGACACCATTGACAACGTCAAGTCCAAGATCCAGGACAAAGAAGGCATCCCACCAGACCAGCAGAGGTTGATTTTCGCCGGTAAGCAGTTGGAAGACGGCAGAACCTTGTCAGACTACAACATTCAGAAAGAGTCCACCTTGCACTTGGTGTTGAGATTGAGAGGTGGTATGCAAATCTTTGTCAAGACATTGACCGGTAAGACCATCACCTTGGAGGTGGAATCTTCCGACACCATTGACAACGTCAAGTCCAAGATCCAGGACAAAGAAGGCATCCCACCAGACCAGCAGAGGTTGATTTTCGCCGGTAAGCAGTTGGAAGACGGCAGAACCTTGTCAGACTACAACATTCAGAAAGAGTCCACCTTGCACTTGGTGTTGAGATTGAGAGGTGGTATGCAAATCTTTGTCAAGACATTGACCGGTAAGACCATCACCTTGGAGGTGGAATCTTCCGACACCATTGACAACGTCAAGTCCAAAATCCAGGACAAAGAAGGCATCCCACCAGACCAGCAGAGGTTGATTTTCGCCGGTAAGCAGTTGGAAGACGGAAGAACCTTGTCAGACTACAACATTCAGAAAGAATCCACCTTGCACTTGGTGTTGAGATTGAGAGGTGGTATGCAAATTTTTGTCAAGACATTGACCGGTAAGACCATCACCTTGGAAGTGGAGTCTTCCGACACCATTGACAACGTCAAGTCCAAGATCCAGGACAAAGAAGGCATCCCACCAGACCAGCAGAGGTTGATTTTCGCCGGTAAGCAGTTGGAAGACGGCAGAACCTTGTCAGACTACAACATTCAGAAAGAGTCCACCTTGCACTTGGTGTTGAGATTGAGAGGTGGTTTATAGATTATAAAAGAATGTAGTTTATACGAATAATGCAAGATGAGGAATATGCGATTACTTCTTATAACTTGTTAAAGATACACCACTTCGAAAATGGACTTGTAGATACATCAAAGTTTTCTCACTCGCTCTCTAAATATATACATGTCCTATATTCCAATAAAGCACCTCTAAAGTCTCTCATCCGTTTTGTCTATCGATTTCAGCCCTTACAACACTAGATCTTTCCAGAGCCTTAAATTGGGCTAGGCTGTCACTGATCAAAGTCTTTGAACCAGTAGACTTGGCAACTTTTTGCAATTCCTTTGAAAACCTGATAAGCTCGATTTTGACACTATCTAGTTCTTGCAAAGACAACAGTGCTTGGGCAAGAAACCTCCACAAGTCGACAAAGTCATCTTCAGCGCGTGGTGAACCATCATAAAGTTCGCTCAACAACCCTTGCGCCACTTTGGACGCCTTGACTTTGGTTCTCCAAGTTCCATGTAAATCGGGATTAAAGTACTGCTTGATGGTTTCGCATGCAAACGCTAGGAATTGCTCACGCATTGTCACAGCCAGGGGAACAACCCTTGCAAAATCCTCCATGAGCTGTAACCGTCTCTCCTCTACAGAGACTGACAACCCCTGTTCCAATTCCATTTCAACATCTTCCATGTCGTCGTCGTCGTTGTTGCTGTTGCCATTGTTGCTCCCTTTCATCAACTCTTTTGCAACGAGTCCCTTGACAACTTCTAGGTAAACTTCTGTTACCTTCACGCTTGATATGTTATGAATAAATTTACCACAGCTAACGACAGCAAGTCTTTGATAGCGAGGGTTTCTGCGCTTAATCTCTGTTATCAACGAGCTCTCAACTTGCTCCAATTTACCACCCTCGGTGTCTAAAAATGCTTTCGATGCAATGGCAAAGTCAACCAAAGCTTGCAAAAGAAACTCTTTTCCATCCCAGGATTTCCCCTTGTTCGATTCAAGCAAGAGGTCGAGGAGACTCTCGGTGGCAGATTTAGACAACGGGTTCATGCTCAGCAAAGCCGTGCACACGCTTGTCAAGGACTTGGCCAAAGTCACCCTGATTGCAAACTCATTTGTCTTGATGTGATCCTTAGTATAGTTTAAAATTTCAGTCACATACAACTTGACCGAGGACTGGCCGGTGGCGTGCTCGGTCCATTCCCTCTCGAAATTCCGTCCAACCCTTTCAGAACCATCAAACTTGCCAATGAACGCCAACGGCAAAAAGGCAGACGCAAATGTGCTGAATCTTTCCCCCGCATACTTGGAGACGCTCTCGCTTGCAACCGACGCAACGAACCTCGACCTTTCGTCTCCTACTTCCTTTGGCTCGAAATAAAGCTTTGAAATCTTGTGGGAGTATCTTTCCACAGACCCAAACAGCGCAAGACGACAAATGTACCCGGCAGCTGCCGCGTAGCAAACAACGACAGTCTCATTGCGATCTTTGAGTTGGTTGGAAGCCATATCCAATAATGCGTCAGCGTGGACTTCAACAATCTCTTTGTGGTTCACCACCAACGAAATAAGGACTTTTGATCCACTGACTTTTGACGGCAAACCCACGCTATATTTGATAGCGTAGTGTAGCCGGGATAGAAACTTGGGCATTAAACTGGAGTCCAATTGCGAAAGCAAGTAATCGATTGCATCCATTAGCAGCGAGTGGCCCACTTGTTTGAGTCTGTTGGCATCTAACTCGTTGTTATCGATGTTGTATTTGGAAGCATTCAATGCCAAGTAATTGACAATCTCAGGCTCCATGCTTGAAAATTGAAGTATGAAATTCTCAACCAAGACGGGGATATACGGCTTGAGCACCTTGCTTTTGGTTTTGCAGAGCTTTAGAATAGTGGTGATTGAAAACTCCTTGACGTCATTGGAATCGGACCCAAGTCCTTTCCGTCCGAGCAAGAACTCAATCAACCCACCGAGCAAGTTTGTGGCTTTCTCGTCAATTTGTTTCAGCTTCTCAACGCGTTTGATCAAAGACGATGCAAGCGACTTTGTCAACTTTGAGCCTTCATTGCGAACGCTTCCTTTGATATCGTCCATGACTCTGAAACTCGAGCCCCAGATCTCATTCAAATCGTCTTCGTATTTTTGAAAGTCCACTACTTGCAAAAGGTCATTCATTGCCGTTGTGCTGGCCTGCCGTGTTCTCCACTCCTTGTTCTCCATCCCCTTGAGCAACTCACTTAGAAACTCTTTGAAATTATTATCAATAACTTTGCTGGAGTCCTTCACCAACGATTTCCAAAGCATCTCCATGGATTGCGAAACGCTTGTGTATGGGTCGAATCTGTACCTGTATAGTTTAGGAAGAAGCCTTTTTGAAAAATTCTCATTCTGGGATAACAACTGGTCCAACGAAGATTGCGCGAGTATTGACTCGAGCCCATAAGCAATGCCTCTCCTCGAGGACCAAAGGGCGGAGGACTTTGCCACGGACATAAATTTGTAGACAAGGCTCGGGTCACCCGCTTCTTGAGCCAAGTTGAGCACATCTTTGTAGGTTGAGATGGATCCGTCGTTTGTTCGCATCACGTCTGCCTCAAAAAGTTGGGTGTCGTTTTGAACACTGCCAGCAGTATACGCGCTTGTATCCGATTGCGTAAAGGATTTCAACAACGACTTGACTAGCCCCTCCTTTAGCTCTGCTCCACCTTGCTCATAAAGCAAACCCAACCCTCTCGATGCTGCATCTTGAACTAGATCGTCTTTGTCAGCAAGAAAGCTCATGAAGCGCTGTTGAATCTCAAAAGCCATCTCGTCGTTTACAGGAAACAAGTGCCCACAGTTTTGAACGAGTTGAAGGAGCCATATGCAGCCAGCTCTGCGAAGTGAAGGCTTTGTGTTTTTACATGCAGTCAACACCGCATCCAATATGCTCTGCAATCTTCCCTCCAGATTGCCACTCGTAGCTCGCGTCTCAACAAACCTTGCATCTTGTTCTAGTATTACAAGTTTTGAGTTCCACCCTCCTCCCACTAAAGCCAAGGCCTCCCCTGCTGCAAAGATGGTCTCTACGTCTTTTGAGTTGTGATAGTTGAAAATTTCTTTCTCATCCTCTTCCTCCTCTTTCTCTTCCGCGTCCGTTATCAAAACATCTGCCCGTGGCTGCTTCTTTGTCAAACTAAAATGCCCCAACAACAAGACTGATTTCTCGTCAAATCGCTTAAGCTTGGGCTGGATTTTTGATCTCACCTCAGACACAAAGCCATGTCCGTTAGTCTGTGGTCCCAAAGCGCCGTAAATCGTCAACTGGATAATTCCCGTCACTGCAAAACCAAAAGATCGCGGCCCGTCCAACAACACGAGGAGATCTTGAAGCAACTGATCCATGGAGTTGCCGGTGCTTAGACTAAAAGCTTCACGCCCCACGAGTCTGGAGATGAGATAGCATCGTGAAAGCGCCGACACATCCTTATATCTACTGTTCTCCAAGGATCTGATTGCGTTCAATACCTCACCTTGGTCGAATGAAGGTTGACTAAAGACAATTCCGAAAATCTTGCACAAATTCACGATGCATTTTTCGTCAATTGCGTTTTCGACCAAGATGCTGACAAGACCGCTTGCTGCTGCTGGTATACAGTGAGCAACCGATTGCGCAGAAGCAAAGCTTAGTAGACGAGCAGTAGTCATTGCAGCCTTTGCATATCCTGAAGACTTTCCACCGCCAGCCCCAGCCCCAACCGAATGGAACTGCTCAATCAAAAAGCGGATGCTAATATTCAACACAGTGGACACCCCTTCACTCACGTCTACCTGGTCAAGCTTCTCAACAAGCAACCTCCTCACCTTGAGGTTCGTTTCCAAAGCCTTTTCGACTCTCAATGCCCAATCCTGGTCCATAGTGACCACCGTTTCAGCATTTTTCACTGCCTCCAGAACTAAGAGCCGCTCGGCAAATTCGATTGCAGTGGGAAGTGCAGAGTATATAGATGGGTGCGAAAGCAGTTTCGCTTTTCCAACTTCATCAGCGAGAGCCCGGGCAAAGCTATTAAAGGATGGAAACTCAATCTGCTTGGACAGAGCTTGCGTTTCAAAGTTGTAGAGTCGAAATAGATGAGAATCCAACCCATTTCTCGACTCTTCATTCACCTCTGGACCAAATTCAGGCGAGGAAGCGAGCACTGATATCATTCTTGCAGATGAATCGCTAAAAGGGAAAGCAGAATTGACGAGTTTGACTAGGATGGATTTAGAAAAGGAGGACGAGGAGGAGGTAGTGTTGTCGCCCGAATTCAACTCAGCTAGCTCTTTCCATGCCCACATCTTCAAATTCGTCTTGTTTTCCGTGCTAATCCCAGCGATGCCCGTGGTCAAACCTGTAAGAGCGTTTTGGACACTAATACGGATGTCTGCATCCTCCTCGTTGAGGGATTTCAACAAAAACGGAATATATAACCACTCCGAAGCCATGATCTGCGGTGACACTTTAAGGATGTAGCCCAAGAGCTCATATTTCGATTTTCTGTCGGCCATGTCAGAGCTCAGAAGGTTGTGGGTCTTTGACTGCGCAAGCTGCAGCATCAAAGTGTTGGCAATCTCATTCGCAAAGCTGTTGAGCTTGGCATTGTCTCCTCTTTGGGCCTGGGTAACTTTCGGAATGAGTTCATAAACTAGACGCCGCATTTTCCGTTGTGCTGATTTCAACGCGTCAAGCGTCAATCTTGTTACCGAAGAGTTTTGAAAAAAGGAGTCGGATCGAATAAGCTCCCGCAAAATGTTTAGCCTCAAATTGGCCGATAGCGGGAGTTGCTCGTCCAACTTGAAAAACATGTCAATCAAAAACTCGTGCAAGAGAACGCCGCCCCATATTACCACTTGGCCGAGTTCTCGTGCGGGTTTGGCGTTCAGTTTCAACGCTTTCGAGTACTCATCATGAGAGTCAAGTGACGGGACTGACGCGGCCACAAGGAAAGGCAAAACACACTGTTCCAGCGTAAAAGATGATTTCAAAAACTGGAGCAAGTCGAGTTTCGCAACAGCTAGCGCGGCACCGTCGCCGAAAGTGACACCGGCCTCGGTCGTGAAGAAATTAATGTCGTTTTCGCTTAATCCAGCCTGCAAGCTCTTGCCCCGGTCTGGCGAGAGAATCAAAAACTGGCTGATTTTGAAAGCCAAAAACTGTTCATTTGAGCTGCTCAAAAAGCGATCCTGTTCCAGCTGGTGCTGGGTGCGGCCGTGAGGATCCAGTTCGGGAGCTTTCCACCCTCTCAACAGCTTACAAAGGATGCTAAACATTCTTGCAGCAATAGTCGACGGAAGAGTCGAGATGCATGCAGCAATTGACGGCACGAGCTCCCATTTTTCCTCTTGACTGAGCCTCTCGACGCCCCTCGACAAAAACAACGCTGAATATAGTTTGACAGATACTGTGTCATTGCCTGGCGCCGCCGAGGAGGATTCATTGATTTGATTGATGAGGGCCTTGACTGGTAGCCGTATAGTTCGAGCCGAGGAGATTCTTGGAATAATGTGCTGTATCATTTTCAAGACTAGTTTCCGTGCCTCTGGGTGGGGGCTGGCCAACTTTAAAAGCACAGGGGCCAAGTACAAGCCTAGCGTACTTTCCAATTGTCTATCATCTTCGGCCAATGCAAATTTAAGCTCCACTCTATTCAATAGAGTCAATTCCTGTTCGGCCATGTTGAAGGGAAACAATATAACCCGTTCTTTTCTTTTCAGTGGTGGTAACGGTGGCGGCGGCGAAATATTAGTGAAATATTCGCGAGGAGGAGATTTTGCGCTCTCAAAAGTAAAGAAAAGAGAAAACAAAATGCAAAAAAACCACCGCCAAAGGTCCATTTATTGTTTCAAGAAAAGTAGGAAAAGAAAGGACTATTTTACTATGTATTTTTATACTCTCTCAAGATTACCGGTACCGAGGAAGGTGGCAATGACCCAACCTCCGTAACGACTTTATTGATATATTCCGGAGGAGTCAAGTCGTACATGATGTTCAAGATATTCAAAGCGGGCGCAGTTTTCCAATCACTTAAGGGCTCCTCGTTGTCACCGGGCACTTCCTTACCTTTCTTGTCTTTCTGGGTGTCCACAGTTTGGCTAAGAAACTGTTCTAGCGCGGAAAACTTTTTGCTTGGGGCTTGCATGATGTTTGTGTTTTTGATCAAGTCCTCTGGGTCTGCTAGCTCATTCGTGGTCACCGAGTCCAATTGCACTTTATCTGAGAATTTAATGGACTCGCAACACGTCAAAACTGGGATATTTCTGGTATGGCACATCATCGCAATCAAGGCCGTGCCCACGCGAGCAAAAAGCCGCCCGTTGGAAAGCATGGCGTGGGCTCCCAAAAACACGCAGTCGACATCTTGCAACAACGTCGACGACAACGAGTTCAAGAGCGCATAGTGGACACTGATATGGCTTTGCGTTATGGAGATCTGCACATCACTTCCACCGACTTTGCGGCGGCCGACTTTGCTGGTCAAGTTTTTGAACAACTTTTTACCTTCAAAGAGCGGTCGGCTATCAACGATGATTAGGTTAAACTTTTTCCCTTGCTCAAGTACACAGTATTCAAATAGTTCCTCCAAGACGTGCGAGTGTCCATACGTGAGCACGGTGGAGCCCGAAACAATGTGCTTTGAAGCATTCTCAACGATTAACTGGTCGGAGAGGGTTATCTTTTCCTGGATGAAATTGTCGATGCTCTCACGCAAGATTTCCTTTGCCATTTTGTCATTTACGTCGATCGAAATGTGCGATATTTCCTGCTTGAGCCATCTGATTGCGTTCCCCATGGACACCGACAACGGACGACCAGACTTGAGGTATTCAATCTGGTGAGACAAATGCCCTGTTAAATGACGTGCCAAAGTCGTATTTTCTGGCGTTTTGTAGTCCTGAATCACCTCTTTAAACGCCTCCAACATCATACGCAATCTCGCCGCCGAGCCAACAATTACAAAGCTGGAGTATTTCAAAGTGAGCGAGAGAATGGCAGGATGAACAATGTGGGGGATGGTTGACGAGGATGCGTTTCTTTGCTCGCGAGTCTCCAAGTGACCAAACAAATGAGGGACTTTCCGGTCATCTTTGATCAACGTCTGGTTCAATTGCTTCTTTAGGTTTGACGCCGTTGCTGCAGAGTTTGGTTTCTGCTTCTTCTTTTCCATCTTCAATTCCGCCAGACGTTGTTGCTGCTCAGCTGTGATTCCGCTCGCTTCTTTTTGAGCTGCTCTCTTGGCGGCCTTTTCCCTCTTCTTCAACTCCTTCAACTTCTTATTCGACAACGCTTCCTTGGCCTCGGGCACGCTGGGCGTGGCTGTGGCTGTGCTTGTCATATTGTTTTTTTTTTTGAGCCACTATCCGATGATGATGGAGGGGATAGAAAGTGAAGCAGTTGTGACTGGGTTACTTTTGGTTCCGTTTTTTTTTTTTTTTTCATTTCTAGATTGCGCTGCCAAACATTGATCCACCCTATCATAGATTTCGCTTTTCTTCATCAAGGAGGATAGTTTCAATTGAATAGTCATTTCCTGACGCCGATCAAGGAGGCCATGTTAGAAAAAAAAAGTGTATTCTAGAAGCGTACCCAGGGAGGACGACAAATACCTGTAAAAAAAACTCCTTTTCATTAATTACAATCTATAAATTACTTGGGTCAATTGAATATTCTTTTGCCGACTCCTTACAATTGCAGCCGTTTTGTAGTATCGTATAATCTAACAATCTTGTCTTGGTCTTGACCTTCGACCTGCGAGAAAGCAAAACCTCTTTGTTTCTTGATTCTTTGCACTTGCCTCACTTTTCGAATTGCCTTTTGAAACTGCTCCATTCTGGGTCTATGGTCTTGTATGTTGTACTTTTGAATTTCTTGAACATAGTGATAGCTTTCAGGAATGTAGCTTCTCTTGTAGTACTTCCAGGTAAAGTCTCTGAGCAAGCACAACACGGGAATACCAAAGACCATGGCCCAGAAGGTGAGTGAAGGGTAGGTGACGGCCAATACGCCTCTGTACTCGTCTGACACGTTGATAAGCGGGGCTATAGTGGCGTATGCCGGGTACCAGCAAAGCCAAAAGATGAACGAGCCCGGGATTGCAATCAACGTGAACTTGGTCCACATGGTAACAACCAAGGCTGCTTTCCCCAAGGCTGTTAATGTACATGTGGTGTACACTGCAACACCCCACGCCCAATTATCAGTGGTCCTGCCGCTAGACAAGACGTTTCCGTATCTGTAGATGAAGAACGAGGTCAAGAAAATAACGGCCGAGTGATAAAAGCCGTTAATGATCCAGCCCCAGAATATCGCCACATTAAAGAACTTTCTTTGCTGTCCGAGTTGGTACAATTGTGGATAGCGGTCGAGCAATCTCGCACTTACAAACTGGTCAAATATCCCCAAAACTAAGGGGGGCAAAACCGTGAATAGCACATTGTAGAATGTCAACGTCCATGACTCGGCAATCGACTGGCCGGAAAATCCGTTTGCAAAAACAAACCAAAACTGGGTCATGTACAAAGTGATGTTTTTGTAGAACGAGTACAAAATGGCGGTGGAGATCCGCTGGTAGGACCAAGACCCATGGACAAGAAGCAATTTTTTCAAGTACTTGAACTGCCCGATGGAAATGTCTGCGCTTCGCGCAGCTTGCATTCCTTCCATACCACTGATACCGACACCTACATGGGCGGCTTGTATCATTGAAACGTCATTGGCCCCGTCTCCAATAGCTAAAAGCAAAGACTTCTTCTTCTTTCGCTTGACCATTTTAACAACTAATGCCTTTTGCAAGGGGGAGACTCTGCAGCAGATCACGGCCTTGCATCTGCTTCCCAACTCGATAAATAGATCCTCCAAGTCAGGTTCGAGGGCAAATCCCAAGGAGTGGCCGTCGATTATCAACGCAAGCGATGACTCGAGGGAGCCGTCGTCCACGTCAAACTGGTGCTCTTGTATCGCGGTCAATTTTTCCTGGAGATTTATCTTTGTGTCGTTTTTGGTCTCTTCATTAATGATTAAAAGATTCATATCTTCGCTCAAGAGCTTGCACGACATTCCAATGTTGATAGCCGTCTCCTGTCGGTCCCCAGTTAATACCCACACCTTGATACCCGCGCTCTGAAGGGTATGGATGGTTTCAGGAACGCCATCCTGCAATTTATCCTCGATTGCTGTGGCCCCCAACAAGAACAAGTCAGTCTCAATCAACTCCGCCACCGCGTCCATCTTATCGCCTCGGTCCTGCAACGACGTTGAGGCTTGATAATACTTGTCAGACCACTCCTGGTACTCCTGCTGCGATATGATCCGTGATGCGATACACAAAGTTCTCAACCCTTCGCCAGCAAAGTCCTCCAAGTGTCGCAAGGTGGCGTCGACAAAGGGCTGCGGCTCGCTTTGAGAAAGACGCTCCAAAATGACCGTGTCTGCACCTTTACAGAATAACCGTATCTCTCCATCGGGGCAGCGGAAAATGGCCGACATTCTCTTTCTAGTGGAGTTGAACTCGCATATGTTGAGCAACTCAAATTCGGATTGTGTTTTGGTAAGAGTGTTTTCAATGGTGACAGTTTTGGGTCTTCTGATTATGAATTTGTAGCCCAAATCGGCGGCTCCTTGCACTAGTGCTCCTTCATCGGGAGACGCGGCTTGGTACTTGACGTTGGACCCATTCACCTCCGGTATCACCGTGTGGCAAGTACTGAGAAGCGTCAAGAACTCGTTGATTATCGCCGATTGCTGTGAATTAGTGTCGGACAAGATCGAATGGAGCTCTTCAATCGTGTGGTAGCCAATCTCTACCCCTTCCACAAATTGCGCTTGTCCGTCCTCTGGGATTTCCTCGGTGTAACAGTGGCCACCTATGGAGCATGCTTTGAACTCCATAACATTCCGCGTCAAAGTCCCCGTTTTGTCACTGAAAATGTAGTCAATCTGTCCCAACTCTTCAACAAGGGACGAAGTTCGTACACCTGTCGGGGTATCGGTCTCCTCGTAGTACATATCCAAGTCACTGCCAATCATGAATGCCTGGTAGTACTTGATCAACTCGACGGTGACAAACAACGAAATCGGCACCAAGTTGGAAAACAAAATCCAAAAAGTCAACAAGTCCTGGAAAAACAACTTGGCCATGGACGTTCCTTCCAAGTGTAAATAGCCCAACTCGCTCTTGTCAGCGGTGGTCTTGATGACGTTACCAATGGAGGAAATCAATGCCAACACTATCAAGACGCAAAAAAGCGCGATTATTTGGAGATTAATGATTCTCTCCACGTCCGTTCGCTTGATTGGCGTAGCGGTGGCATTTCTCATTAGTTTGGTTTCGTGCCCGGTGAATATAACAATACCGATGATCCATTGGGTGTTTCGCAAAGTTGCACCTCTCAACAACAACTGCTCTGGAGATAAAGGGATATCTGCTCCTCTTTCAAAGTTTTTCAAATTGCCCTCATAAGTGTAAAGGGAAGAATTCGGCTGTTCAGAAACAATTTCAGCATGAGACAACCCTTGGACTAGATCGCCCGGGTTCTTCAAATGTGATGTTTCGGACCTTGCTTGTTTGATTTTCAAATTGGTTTCGCCATCCAAGTTGGCAGTTTCCACATAGCACAACCCTTCTGGTTCAGAAGAGCTAATTAGTACCAAGTCTGCCGGGAAGGGCTCTTCGTTATTGACCTTGACTACGTCTCCAACTTGCACCTTCACCCATTTTTTCAAGACATAGTCGTTTGTGTTTGGGTCCAACACTAGCACCTTTGTATTATTCAACTCCTTGTCGGCATTTGCACGCTTGATGTCTTCTGAAATCTCCTTGATGGCCGATACCAAGAGCACAACAATCAATGTTCCAATGGTGGTGTAACGGTTAGTTGGCGAAACGTGCGGCACTTGTTGTATGATTGACGTGAACAAAAAGAACAAGTTGGCGTATTTGCTAAATTGCTCAAACAAGAACTTTGGTAAGAAAGTGGCAAAGTTGTACTTGGTGGTTGAGATGTGGTTACCGTAAAATTTCGATCCCTGATTCGCGGCATGGTCCATGATGAAGATTTGCCGCGGGATCGTCAGCCTCTCATCGTGGGTCTGCTTTTTGCCCGTTAGCGTGTTTTTTATTCGCCTAAACATATGAGTTATATCGAAATCTCGTGGCTTGTCCTCGTTTATATTCATGTACTCGCCCTCATTCCGAAACAATCGTTTATTCGCTCTCAAATCGTTGTCCAGGCTCAATTCTGAATGTTGAGTTCCATTCAACGGGGGCCTGGTGCGATGATTTTGATGTGCAAATGGCAGTGCATCATCATCATCTCCGTCTCCATCTCCGCCTTTCCCTCTCCTTGCCTCATGTTCTCCTCTTTCTCTTTCTCTTTCGTCGAACTCATCGTCCTCTTCATCGTCTGATATGATAAACTGATCGTTGAACGGGTTGCCTATGCTGTGCACGTGAGATGAGTTGATCTGCGGATACTGGCGTCGTGGATCAAAAGTCGCATAGGGATTGGAAACTGTATCCATATCGATCAAGTCGTTTTCATCATCGTTAAACGGATCACTGCTATGGTCACGGTCACGGTCATAGATTGTTTGATTGAATTTTGACATTGGCTGTCGAGAATTCTGGTAATGACAAGCTGTCTATGGTTAAGCTCTCGTTTCTTCAAATGAAAACTGATTCTCAAATACGTATTCTGTGCAATTCTAAATAGCTGTAGGAAAAATAGTATTAAGCAGTAGTAGTAGTAAGAGTATCTTGCGGTGAATGTGAAAATTGCAAGTGAATGAACCAGGGGTTGGGTGGGTGGTAAAGAGGAAAGTCAAAGTCAAAGTCAAAGTTAAAGCCTCTCGCTGTTCTCCAAAGTCCTCTGTTTTCGTGTGTTTTATCGTCTGTCCATTGATTCTTGAAAAATCAAAAAATAAAATAAAAAAAAAAATTGGCTCCAAACCAGGAAACAAGATTGACTCAGCTCATTTTTCAAGACAGGGCCCGTTTGAAGTTCCTCATAGGAAGAGCTTAGAAAGCAGAAAAAGAGAAAGTGAGACCTGAGAGAACAAAGAAAAGATGGCGGGAGAAGCTATAGCAAAAGACGCAAGTAATGCCATTGCATCGTTGAAATTGTTGACCGACGAACAAAGGTCAAATGCGTTGCAAGAGATCCATGACTCGCTTCAGCAGCAGAAAGAAGATGTGCTTGAAGCCAATAGGAGAGATCTAGACAAGGCCAAGAAGGACCAGCTTTCTTCTTCGTTGATCAAGAGATTGGATTTATCGTCTCCCGGAAAATATGACGCGATGTTGCAAGGGATTTTGGATGTTGCCAGTTTGCCAGATCCACTTGGGAAGGTCACCCTTGCCAAAAAATTGGATGATGGGTTGACTTTGTACCGTGTCACGTCTCCGATTGGTGTGCTATTGATCATATTCGAGAGCCGACCAGAAGTCATTGCCAACATAACCGCCTTGGCGGTAAAGTCGGGAAATGCTGCCATCTTAAAAGGTGGCCGAGAATCGTACCAAACTTTCAAAATCATGAGTGATATTGTTAATGCGACATTGGCAAACAAGACGGATGTTCCAGCTCGAGCAATTCAGCTTATACAAAGTCGCGAGGATGTTGCTGACTTGTTGAACCAGGACAAGTATATAGACTTGGTGATTCCAAGAGGGTCAAACGAGTTGGTGAGGAACATCAAGGCCAATACAAAAATACCAGTTCTAGGACACGCAGACGGTATTTGTTCTATTTATGTCAACTCGGATTTTGACATGGACAAGGCCAAAAAGATAATAGTGGACTCAAAGACAAACTACCCGGCAGGATGCAATGCAGTGGAACAATTACTACTCGATAAGCACATCCAAGGTGACAAGGTCAAGGAGATTCTCGGCTCACTAGTGGAAAACAAAGTGACGCTTCATGTGACTCCAGATGTACGAGAATTGACCCAGGATTTGGATCAGACTTTTGTCAAGGATGCTGTAGACGATTCATTTGATAAAGAGTACTTGTCGTTTGACATATCGGTCAAATTTGTTGCAGATGTTGACGATGCCATAAACCACATAAACCAACATTCATCCAAACATACCGAGTCCATAGTCACTGAAGATGAAGCCGTTGCAAACAAATTTTTAAAAAGTATTGATTCTGCAGGAATCTACTGGAATGCTTCGACTAGATTTGCCGATGGTTTCAGGTACGGGTTTGGCACTGAAGTAGGTATCAGCACAAACAAAATCCACGCAAGAGGCCCCGTTGGCTTGGAAGGGTTGACTAGTTATCAATACCATTTGAGAGGTGATGGGCATGTTGTTGGCGACTATATTGGTGGAGGCGGAAATAAAAAGTTTTTACATGAAGATATATAGCGACAAATACAATGAAGCTTGAAACATGAGATGGGCGCATATCTAGTTGGTAAATCTATAGAAAGGGGGAGTAGCCGACAAGCAAAAAAAAAGCGAAAAAAAAAACGAAATAAAGAAAGAATATGTTACTCATTCACTCATTCACTCATTCAAAGATGGCTTCCTTAAACTGTTGGTAATCTCTTGGAGGGAACTCGGGGAAGTACCCAATGATCTTGTCAGCATCTGAGTCCTTGAAAGTTAGAACCGACCATTGCTTCAAAGTAAAGAAGTCAGTAAGTGTTTTGATCCAATTCATTCTGGTTTCAATGGTAACTAAATCATCGTCAACAAGTTTCTGTTTCCTCAATCTTGATCGAATCAATGCCAAGTTTTCAATTGCCCTGTTTAAGTCAATGTTGACAATTTCATTTGCAATGTTATCCTTGATCATTTTGGATAATCTTGGTGATTTGCCATTGGTGCTTATCATGATTTGTAGATTGTCTTGGTTAATCATGCTGCCAAAATAGAAATCACACAATGGTGGTTTATCAGCTATATTCACCGCTAATCTCAATAGTTTACATTGGTAGTAGATTTTGGTGCTCAATTCGTAATCATCAATGCAGCAGCAAACACAAGCAAATGTGTCGTTGACCAATCTCGAAATGTGGGAATAGTCTTCTGGAGTTACGTGTTTGTAGTTTAGCTTGTTGTTGCCATTGCCATTGCCACTTGTGGTTTGCTCATACATGGTTAAATCGTTGCCCGCGGGATCGTAGTTACGCTGGATCAAGCGATATAGCTTGCCTTGCTTGTTCAAGTCGAGTATTGAAGGATGCACGCCTTTTGTCAAGCCTGTTATAACTGTTATCTTTGCTTGAGCAACGATCAAATGGTTGATTCTGGATAATGCCACCTCCCCTGATCCAATAACAAGACAGTGTTTATCCTTAACCTGCCACGCCAATAACAAAGATCCACTAGCCTGTTTGCTCATCTTTACATGTGTCTGGTATTGGGCGGTTGAAAGTGCTGCCTCGAGTGAAGTAGCAACAATTGTAGTTGTAGCTACAGCTATAGAGGTTGCAAAATGTGAGAGAAAACCGGGAGGAAATATAAGCAAAAAAAAAAAACATACACAACAGCTCCCACCACCAACTTGAATGGTGATGAACTTCACTATTGGGAAATATGAATGTGATCCTGAGCCTGTATCGCTTACTACTGATAGCAAGGGATCAGCACGTATCTGTCTATATCCATATCCCAACTTGGGGTAATTTCTAGTACGTGGTTGTTAATTGCAAGACGTGTTTTATTTTTCCCGTCTCTTTTGTTTCTCGAGAGACCGCTACTACTAACGGGGTACCACGAACGGGCCGGCAACTTGCTGGATAGACCACCAACTGTTGTTGTTTGACTCGTGGCGGGGGTCGTGGTAGGAGTCGTAGTAGTACGAGGCTGAAGAATAGAATCACATGCACCAGCATCATCGTCATAACCGCTGCCTTTTCTAGGCATATGAGGGTGGAAGGAGGGAAAAGAGAATGGAACTTCATAGTAACTCTAAGGGCAGCTCTGCAAGCCTGCCGCCGGTCTATATGGTAACTCGTTAAACACGGCTTGACTTGGCTTTCCCCGGATCTGGGCGTCGGGGATGTCTGGTACGCGGTGAACATTGTAGATTGATCAATTCCACTGACTCTGGAAACGTTCCCGTGTTCGTTGGCGCTCATGCTACACTGTACTTGACCAGCAGTACTCTTCTGGCCCCACCCAAAGACTTGCAGTATCCAGTAAGATCTACTTTTCTCAACATCTCCGCCAACACACCGAACTAGCCATAAACTTGCTTGGTTGGGGACCTCTATGATGAGACTATATCACGTGATCGCGTGTGTAGGTTATGTCGTTTATTATATTTCCGCGACATGACCTTAAAATAATATTGGGACACTGCTACATCGAGCTCGGTACTCACCACCTACTACGGTAAGTGCCCTGTTCCAAGCCAAAAGTGTAAAAGGGTAAAAGGGTCACAGCTAGGGTGCTTGTATCACAGATGCTGCTACTGTTACAACTGTTACTACTACCAATGCTACTAGTAGTAATAGTAATAGTAGTAGTTCTGAGTACATGAGGGAATAGTAGGTGACACTGTATTGGCGGTAACGGGTGCAACTACCAAGTGTCTATGACTGCTATCAGCGCCAAACTTTCGGTAGAAATAAAAATTTTTAATACACCAAAAAAGATTTAACAACCGTAACCAACCATCAACCAACACAACTTAAACAACTAACATCACGCCGACTTGACTTGCCATCGCCAGTCTTCCAACTCATACATTGGATGCCCTTTACTCCATAGATCAGCACTACTATACTATAAACCGAAAAAGAGCATCAACAGCAAGCAAAAACAGATTATCATTCATTCATATACGCAAAAAAAAAAAGCAAAAAAAAAAAAAGGCAGCAAAAAAATTACATGAACTACTAGATACTCCTCAAAGAACAAGAATAAGCAGCAGTAGCAGCAGCAGCAGCATCGTGATCCAGAAGAAAAAACAGATTTTCAACTAAAGGGACTTTTTCGTCATCAAGCCAAACCAAATCTTGTTTTTTGTTTTTTGGTTTTTTTTTTTTTTTTTTTTCCGTTCTTGACCTTGTATTCTCCATTATATCCACACTGTTCTAATAACCTCCCATCCCACGAAGAAAGAGAAAGATATGAACAATTTTGCAAGAGCTGAAAGAAGGAAATCCATGGCTGAACGCAGACCGAGCACTTCATATACCCCGCCTGTTATTCCTCACTTGGCCGGCTTGGAAAAGCCACAAGATTCGTATTTGAAGATCGACAATTGCGATGTGTTGATATTAGGTACCGGTTTACAGGAGAGTATATTAGCTTCTGCTTTGTCATGGCAAGGGTCCTCGATTTTGCACATTGATAACAAACCATATTATGGCGACTCGACTTCCACTTTAACTATTGAACAATTGAAAAAATGGGTATTGGAAGTTAACCAGGGCAAAATCCCTCATTTCCAAGATGCTCAAATCTATATACCCGGTGGAAAGTTGAACAACCAGTTCAACTCCAGGGACTATGGCATTGACTTGACCCCCAAGATTATGTTTTGTCAATCTGACTTGTTGACTCTACTTGTGAAATCACGCGTTTATCGCTACTTGGAGTTTCAATCGTTATCGAATTTCCATGTCTTTGAAAATGACGACTTTCAGCAAAAGATCAATGCAACAACCAAGGAGGATATATTTATTGACAAGTCACTTTCGTTATTGACCAAGAGACACTTGATGAAGTTTCTAAAATTTATCTTGATGGACCCAGATTACAAGGAAAAGATTAAACCATTTGCAAATCAGCCAATCCAACATTTCCTTAACCAGCAGTTTAAATTGGAAGAGGCTCAAATCAACGAATTGGTTTATTCGATTGGATTAAGTTATAAAGATCAAATCAACACAAAGGAGTCCTTGATCAAAATCAAAAGATTTCTTTCGTCGTTTGATGTATATGGCAAGTTCCCATGCATGATTTCGAAATTTGGAGGGCCCGGCGAATTGGCTCAGGGTTTTTGTCGAAGTGCTGCAGTTGCTGGTACAACTTATAAATTAAGCACGAATCTAATTGATTTTGACCCTGAAACTAAAATTGCCCATTTCGACGATGGTTCCAATATCAAAATTAATGAAAAAATTGTTGTTTCGCCAACTCAGTTGCCAAAGTTTTTGCAATCGAGCTATAACCAAGCAGTAGAAAATTTGCAGCCTCATTTTGTGACAAGGTTGATAACTATAGTGAGAAGAGACTGTAAAGAATGGATGTCTCTTAAGGAGTCACTGGCAATTGTTGTTTTCCCACCTCATTCTTTACCAACTGATAACGAATTTTCTGTTCAAGTTATAATTCAAAATGGCGGCACGGGTTTATGTCCAGAGGGCCAATCCATATGGTTTAGTCAAACGGTAGAGCAAGACTTGGGCCGAGCCAAGAACGATCTTGAGTCAGCTTACATCAAGATGGAATCGTCACTTTTAAGGGAATCATCAAACAATATTGACGAGCTACTCGATGAGACGGACTTTGCCTTGAACGCACAAGGAACTCCCATTTTGACAAACTCGTTCAAGTTGGGCTCGCATTTCCAGAGCTTTGTGCCCAAGGAAACCTTGGAAGTTGTTTGCAAATTGGGATATGTGGAAAAGACATACGTTGCCAATGACTTGTCCAACATCTTCAAGCCATCGAGCAAAAACAATATAGTCTACAAGGATATACCAGACGCCCAGAATGAGATCATATTCACAAACACACCCAGTGCAGAGTTATCTTACGATGGTGTTATAACAGACGTTAAATCAATATACCAAAGAATCACGGGCACAACCGATGACTTTTTCGATGTCGATTTCGAAGATGAAGAAGATGAATATGACAAAGCAAACCAGCCAATCATCCCACCAAAAAGATCCTCCGTCATTGGAGGCATAGTGGGCGGCGGTTCAGGAACCAGCTTGGCTGCTTTGAGAGAACAACATAATGAGAATATGAGTGACAACGCCATCGCAAGCGATGAGGATATAGACGACTCACACGAACCTTTTGGTGCTGAGGGTATGGAATTGTAGATTGTATTATATACGACAGAAAATTTAACTCGCAATGGACCTTGTTCTGAAATGCGGTTTGATTTTTTACTTTTCATTTCATTTCGTTTCGTTTCATGTGTAAACTTCACGTAAAAAGGAAAGAAGAAAAAGAATAAAAAACAGATTAGAGCATTTTAATTCCGTGTTTTAATTCCGTGTTTTAATTCCGTTCCAAAACCTGCGTTCTTTTTCTCGCTCCCGCTCTCTCTCATTACAAGTATGCAAACACCAAAGTCATGAGCGAATTGAGCAAAGCCATCAAGACTGACGGCCTTGTAAAATATGCCGTATTTTTGGTTGACGTGCGGCTTGATGATGAGGATGATGATGATGATGATGATGTTGACGACGTAGTTGACGAGCTGCCCGAGTGTGAACTATTGCCCTGTCCACTCGTTGTCGAGTTCTGTCCACCTGAAGACGTTGAGTTTGAGCTTGAGTTTGTTGAGTTTCTATGGCTGTCGGTTAGTCCGAGACCCGCAGCATCAATCTGCGGTCCATCTTCTAGCCCGCCCATCCAGCAGTACTCCCTAAAGCACTTCTGACACTCTTGACTTTGTTCCTGGCCCAATCGCTCCTGCTGTCTTCTAATGATGGCACACCCAACACAAACCCCCCACTCGGAGTCTTCTGTAAAGTTTTTACTGGTCATAACCTCGTACCCGTTCTTGATTGTCCCTGCTTTTTCGGCATTATCATAAGCTAACTTGAAAGTTGAAAAATTTGATAAATATGACTGGTGGTTGTTGGAGATGTACACTACAAGAGGAACATCGGTCTCATTAAGTTTATCATCATCGTGCCACTTGACCAAGTCCGTCAACGAGGAGGCATTGCAGCCAAAAAAAATGGGTTTATCTCCAAGACTTTGGTCCAAAAACGTCGAGACATTGGGCACAAATGGGAAAGGTGTTCCTTTGCCTTGATCAGTAAATTGCCACTTATAAGTGGCTTCAGCACAAGTGCCGTTTGGCCAATTCTCTCCAGTGTCAGCACTATTGTCAAATGCAAACACAACATCCACGCCTCTTTCCTTGCGTATTAACGGGTAAAAGGGGACATTTTGCGCATCCTCGCCACCATCAATTAAACTGAGCGTGTGATTATTCCCCACGCTTTTGATGCTTCCATATGTCGACTGGTAAAAGGGGTTCGGTTCATATATGGCAACATCGTCGTTGTCATCGCTCAAATCCTGGAGAACCAGTTCCAAGACTGGTTCTAAAAGTACCCCAGCGTCATAATCACTCAAGTGTAGAAACACCTGGTTGAAAAGCGACGACGAGGTGCCCATGATAAACCCCCCATTATCAAAGTTCCTCACGCACTGATCTGCATTGCCGTCTTCAATGCTCGATCCAAGATACTCGGTATCCACAAACGACCGCAACGAGTTGTCAAAATTGCCAAACTCATAAGCTGAAATCTCAACAATAAAAGTCAGATTCAGATCGACGGCACTGTCGTCGTAAACTTGGCCGTTTGCCACGGCAAAGAAGTAAGGCATACTATGATCTTTGAACGACGTGAAATTGCGAACACTTGACCACGTGACATTGGACCCGCCGCTTTCGTCATCAAAGAATTGGTGGCTTAAAGCTCGGCCCCACAAATCAGTAACGGAAGTCTCAAACCCGGCCTCATTCTTTGCTACGATCGAAGTACCGATACCGGTGTAATATTTCGCCAACGAGGCAAGATTCATACTCGATGGATTCAAAAGCGAATCCTCAAGTTGCCAGATCTTGGCCGAGCCATTGAGCACGTCTTGAACCGATATCCAGTTGTTCAAAACCAAGCTTCCAACGAGCCATGAGCCTCCAGAGAGCCCAGATATGTACGTTGTAGATTGCAAAAGTCCCCCTAGTCCATTAGTGTTTGAATCGGCAAGTCTGTCATCTAAAGCCAAGATTGACCCAGCACCAGCTAGCATGGCCCGGTACCCACCACCGGAGAATGCCAATCCAATCGTGATATTATGCTCGTGTGCATTATCGTTGATGAACGAATCGGCATCAAAATCGCTCATATTGACCCGGTTCGCCAAAAAGTCAACGAGGTGTTTGTTTGTCAATACCTGCTTCGACCACACGTAATCCTCCTCCAATTCAGACAATCCATCCGCTTCTCGAACAATCGAGTGGTTGGGGCATGTAACATTCACGGGACTATAAGGGTTAGAAACTCCATCGCCGTCGTTATTACTCTCGGTCTCGTCGGTGGTTTGAGCAGTTGACGCAGCAGATGAAGATGACCCTGACCCCATGGTCGATGCTCCCGTTGAATTCAAAGACAGCGGGCTCTTGGCAGTGTTTAAGCCGCCACCGCCGCCGCTGCCGCCGCCGCCACTAATACCGAGATCGCTCAATAGGCTCAGTAAAAAGTCTACTGTGGTTGCAGAAGACGAGTTCTGTTGCGTTGTAGTGGAATGTGGAACCAGCGACAACGTGGCATTCAAATGCTGAAGATCTGAAGACACGGCGGACACGGCGCTCAGAATTCTTGAAGAACCCACGGCAGCGGCACTTGCGATATGTGTTGATCCCAGGGATGCAGCACTCAGAGCTCGCAGAGACACAGCCGAGGCAAAACTGAGGATGTCTGTAGATAACTGAGTAGACACAGCAGAAGCAGCACTTGCTGCTTGCGAGGTGGCTGTCGAGGTTTGAGTCGAGACCGGTGCTGGAGCTCTGCTACTTGTAGCGGTCGTTTGTGGCATGGAAAGAGTCGATGCTGCAGTCCCAAATAAATTCTGATACCATGGTTCGCTTGTAGACAGAGCTGTATTCAGCGACAAGCTAGTTTTCTGGCTTGGCGTCGGTGACGGCGATGATGATGACGATGATGACGATGATAAAGTCGATGTCGCTGCTTGGAGTATTTGCAACCACCAGGGAGTTTGCGTAGGCGTGGCTCCTACTGTATTCTGCGTCTCTTCGGCATTAACGATGGTTAATGTCGAGGCTAGCAAGATCAACTGCAACAAGTGTGGCGATTTCATGGCGTCTTTCCCTGGACCCGCACCATCAAATATGAGAATGAACTCTCATTTCTAGACGATAGGACCCTCTATATCTATATATATACATTGGTTGTGGTCATTTTCTTCACTTCAAGATACCTTCCCCAGGTCATCAAATGGCGAGAACGATGGTAGATTTAAGTTGCAATGCGCCTGCCTATTTTGGAGATTTTTTGGCAGTTGCTCTGCGCGGATTAGTCCATTTTGCAGCCATCTCTTGCTGCCATTGCTGCAGGAGATTAGACTGGGTTCCTGCGAACTTCAATCGAGAGAGGGAGAAAACTACATCTTGCTCCTCCAATCCACGTTTTCATTCTGATTACTATCAGTTGGATTTGGCCTTCTTATTGATACGACCTTCGATGAGAAAATGCTTGGAATTCGAACCTAGGGCAAGTAGCACTGGTTGGTTAGCTATAAATTGCAATATGATGGATGCCTCCTTCCTCCCCTCTCCCACTTGGCTTCGGTTCAGAACAGGATGTTAGAAAGTGGTACGTTTGTACTCCTTCTAGGGACTAAGGCAGGTAGCAAACTATATAAGCCACTGCGTATATGGACATTTTCTCTTATTCAGCTTCCCGCTCGGAACAAGATGCACTGGAATGCCGACCATCATAGTCGTTAGCGTTCAACCAGTATCAATAAGAATCTGGTCACGTCATTTATGTGAAAGATCAAAAAGATTAGCGCACGTGCAAGTCACGTGCATGTACACTTTTTTAGGGTATCAATAGATGTGACTGCACTGGTCGTGTACTTGGTCTTGGTTTTGTTGCGAGAGCACCAGTACCATGAAAAATTACAAGACCCACCTTCCCATCTGCTTACACGGGCCAGTTGTATACTTTTGGAGAGCACTGAGCAGTAAACCAATTTACTTGACGAAGAAGTCCATACATTAGACCTAATATCGTATCATTATGTCAGACGTTGAACAAGATCAAATCGTTGAAGAAGTTGCCGTTGAGCAAGAAACCACCGCCGTTTCCATCGAAGATGCTTTGAAAGTTGTCTTGAGAACTTCATTGGTTCACGATGGTTTAGCTAGAGGTTTGAGAGAAGCCTCAAAGGCTTTGTCCAAGAGAGAGGCTCAATTGTGTGTCTTGTGTGACTCCGTTACTGAAGAATCAATCATTAAATTGGTTGAAGCCTTATGTAACGAGCCAGAAGAAAAGATTCCATTGATCAAGGTCTCTGACGCCAAGTTGTTGGGTGAATGGGCTGGTTTGTGCCAATTGGACAGAGAAGGTAACGCCAGAAAAGTTGTTGGTGCTTCATGTGTTGTCGTCAAGAACTGGGGTGCCGACTCTGACGAAAGAAACATCTTGTTAGAGCACTTTTCCCAACAGTAAATTTAGATGACCTTTTGTATGCTTGTAATATAACGATCATTTTAATCCTGAACTCGATATTTAAAAAAGCAAAAGTAGGAACGCATTACATCTCTGTTGAGAGATCGCGAATGCAAATACGCGACCTTTTGCATCAATGTCTTAAATCGTAAAGAGAAGAGTAGGAGAAAGTTGGAGGTACAGAGGGGGGATGAAATGGTCTCAACTAACTGCCCGAGAAGCCGATTATCATTGGCCTCGGGCTCTGTTGGGAAATTTTGGAAGACCGCGTGAATGTGGCATGCACCTTAAGTATAATCAGGTTCATGTTTTTGCCAATAGTCAAAAATCACAGTGAGGGTCGCTTCGCTATGCCCTAACCAAAGACAAGGGCCTGTAGAGTAAGTATCATTTGAAAAATTCTTAAAAAACAAGGAGGCCTCCCGTCGTCGTCGTCGTTGGTACCACCGCCGTCCTTTCCCACCTAAATCTTTTAAATTAAAGGTTGTAAGCGTCTGTAGCAACGACACTCCCAAAGTCGGCAACGTCTTGACATTTGGGGGAACAGCTGAAAAGAAGCTAGAAAAAAAAAAAAGAAAAATCATTGAATCTGAATAGTGACCAGTATCTGTACTAATACATATATTACCCAAGTGGTGATAGATTTCTCGTAGGTAAACTCAAATGCAACCGCTCCGCTCCGCTCGCAATGCACCCACCCCTTCCCTCGGTGCAAGCAACTACCCCCCCCCCCCCCCCTCTCTCTCTCCTGGTGCTTGTGGCTGGCTCTTAGTGCTCGTCATTAACCAAGGCCATGATCATTCTGTACAAGTAAAAGAAAAACATCAACAAATGGAAACCCAACTTGAGGAAACTTTCCTTCTTGTGTTTGGATAAAGTCCTGAAGATCTCAGTGGCGTCCAACAAGTGGTTCTTTGTGTAGAACTTGTTGGCGTTGTAAGCAAGCAATGGCAAGTTGAGCAAGAAACAGAACCAGTATCCATTGAGCAAAAACAACAATGTGATGAATGCATGCAATCCAGCTTCCGGAATGAACCAGGGGTTCAATTTATTACACAACTCAATGGGATTGATGTAGTCGCATTCCAAATCGGAATACATGATTGTGAAAAACACTTGCGAGAACAAGTTGACAGCATTCACAATGACTGCAAGTATAAATAACCTACATCATGGTCGTTTGTTGTTAGTATATCATGTGTCTTTTTGTAGTGCTGCAACATCTATCAACTCCTTCCAAACTGTGGAATCAAAAAAGCAAAAAACAAAAATACTTGTGAGCTTGGAGATTTTCCTGGTACATACCATCCTTCACCGTTCATTTTACAAGATGTCTATCAAGTGGAAGGGGATAGATGAGGAATTGTTGTGGTGGTGTTTGGATGATAAGATATTGGAATTATCAGATAAGGAAAAAACGGACATCCAAATCCAATTTCGACCTTGATTTTTTTTGTTGTTTTTCGTTTTGTTTTTTCTTCACCATTTTTACTTTGCTCTTGATATGAAATTTTTGATTCATTGAGATTGCGCTTTTACACAGCGATTGTCAAACAGATCAAAGATGTTGATGATGATGATGATGGAAAGAGATAGAAGGTCAATATTGATGGAACTAGAGTATTATCTGCTTTTTTTTTAAAAAAAAAAGGCTAATGTCTACAGTTGGCCACTTCTCTCAACGCATGACAAAGATAATCACCGATGCAGACCTCCAGTCCAATCTCTTCATCACATTCAAGAGGGAAAATCGAAACGTCCTCGTACTCAAGCACATTTTGCCACTGTTGTCCTCTGAACCAGCTTCGTACGACGACAATGGTCTTGTCTTGAGCCCAATGGCCAATTTTGACAAGTTTACCTTTCTGTTTACCGGTCAGTTCAAAAGCAAAAGCAGAAGCACCAGCGGAAGCACCAGGAGATGCACCAGCAGCGGTGGTAGTACTCTCGCGTACTTTGTTTGTTGGCGTATGCTTCAAAGGGTTCAGGGATCGCCCAAATTTCAACATATGGCCGCACTTCTCCCGCAGGATCGTTCATCTAACCCGTAATCTGAAAATTCTTCGATGTCCTCACCGACGCTTTCTTTTCCGCCCGTGTCAATTGCCTCCTGATGAGATCTCGAGTTGATCCAATTTTCAAATTTGACTTTGGAGTCACTGAGCTGAATCTCTTTCCCTGCGAGGCATAATTCGAAAACTTCAGAAAACGAAACTTCCGAACCCGGACCCTCACCCAAACCTTGACAGGGGTAGTAGGCCATTACATTCTAGTGGAAATGACCATGGATTATTGATAACAGCAAAAAATACCTACCGCGGATGCCTAGAAAGCGTGCGCATGGAAGATAGTTGCAGAAAACTTGAAAAACTGAGAAAATGAGAAAATGATTGATCAACTTTCAATAATATATATATATAGAGCACTGATGAACAGTGTAAAGATTGTTCCAATTTGGTCTATAGACAAGTCAGAATAGACGATAAATTCAACTAATCACGGTCGGGTCGAGCTTTGCTGTACTGTGGGGAGGAAAATAACGACTCAAACTCTTGATATGCAGCGTTCCGCGTGTTGTTGTTCACAACAATACCATCCAAGTATCGCAAATTATTGAAATACAACTGCGAGACGCAAGCATACCGTCTTCTAGGGGCAATTTCTGACTCTGGAAGTTCGTGCAAGTCATTTCTCTCCTGCCACTCCCCAGTTTGGTCCAACTCGTCCAACCGGTTGTTGAACGTAACAATGTCCTCCACGGCTTCTAGATTTATAATCATATCTTCCATGCTATCAGCAACAAACAAATAAGGGTACATGCCTGCAGTGACTGGGTTAAGTCTCAAATCTAGTTTGGTTATGGAATGTCTCGAGTTCTTGAGAGAAGCAGCCAACTTTTTAAAGTCGGCAATTCTGTTATTGACAAGCGATAGCAGCCGCAAATGCTTGGCCTCTGACAATGGTGCCAACGATTCCAACAGATTGAAATTGAGCACCAAGTCTTGCACATTAGGGAAAGTTGAGCAAAAATTTAAAGGCAACGTGGCGAGATTCATTGCAGTCATTGAAAGCTCGCTCACGAATTGAAACAGCTGGCAAAATAAAGGGTACAGATTACCAGAAATGTCGAGCTTTCGGACGTCACCGAGATGCCGAAACATTTGACCACTGAGTGACGCCATGTGAGGTTGAGATTTCATCGACACTTTTTCAAGAAAGTTGCGACTGGAAATGCGAAACGACGCAATGTCGTTTCCATCAAACTTGACGCACCGCAACTGTTTGATCTGTGAAAGATCCAACGCGGTCAACTTGTTGCAGTTGACTTCCAATCTGCGGATCGCGGTATTTAAACATTCAAACAGCTGCAAAAAGTTTTCTGACAAATCGAGCATTTTCAAATTGGGGAACCTGCCGATTCCAGTCACCAGTGTTATTTCGTTGCTTGATAAGTTCAACAGCTCTAGCCTCTCGCACTCGAAGGTAGAAAAATCGACTTTGCCGTGGAGTTGGTTATTGGAAATGTCTAGCGTGGTCAAATTCGGCAAGCCAGATAAACCGGAAATGTCCCTGATGGCGTTGCGAGTTAACGTGAGCGTTGAAAGGTGCAAGCAGTGCGATATGTTTGCCGTGGAAGTGAGCCTATTGCTGTCCAAGTTAAGTACATGCAAGTTTGAAAGCTGTGTAAATGCCGTTTTATCTTCAATCGCGTTCGCAGCCAAATTCAACTCAAAGAGGCGTCCCGACGAGAGTCCTGCCAAGTACCTTAGTTCATTGTTTGACAAGTTTACCTTTGTAAGCGAAGTTAAAATAGAGTCAAGACCTTTGACGTTTTTGAGATTGGACGATGACAAGTCAATTGTTTTAGTTTTTCTCCAGTCTTGGTCGGACCCCACGTCGAGAATATCTGTAATCACAGATATCAAATGCTTCTTAGACTCGGAAAAAGACACGTCCACCATCTGCGACAATCTAGTGATTTCGCTAAACGAACCTTCCCGGCTCGCGTTCGACAACGAGGATGGCGTTGGTTCGTAGAATGACACTTCCAAATTGGCATTGGCATTGCGTTTAGGTCCATGATCTTTGCGTAAGATGCCTGCTGACTCAACAACGTGAGTGGTTTCCACCAAGTCTTCAATATTGTTTAAAGTTTCGTTTTGGTCTTTTGCTTCTTTGCTGCTCCATTTGCCAGTACTCTCATTGAAAACCATGTTTCCACACTCGAGTGGTAAATCTGCTCCAGGCAATACTCTCCCTAAACGAACGGGAGACGTCGTGTAGAGCTTGAGCTGCGACCTTGTTTTCCATCTCAAGGGAGGTGGTGGCGAAGCACGACTTTCGTCAAGAAGCAGGTTCTCCGCAGAGTCCGACTCGACCTTTTCCAAGAAACTTTTGGCTCCTATCGGCGACTGACTTTGCATAGGCTGTGGTGGTGGTGGTGGTGATGGTAGTGGTGGTGATGGTAGTGGTGGTGATGGTCGTGTTGGTGGTTGCAATGGTGGTGATGATAACGGCACTGAAGCTTGCGGTGGGAATTGCTCTTGCACAGTTTCGCCTTCGGAATCGGTAAAACTGTCCTCGGTGAAAGTTTCCTTTTGTTCTTGCAAATGTTCTTGTTCAGGTGGAACCTTGTGCATCTGCCCGGGACCGAACTGAGAGCTTCTCGCGTCGCCAGGGTAGTTGGGGTTGGACGTCGACTCAAAGCTTTCCCTCGTCATTGCAGTATAGTCCTTGGAAGAGTTGCCCTCCTCGGGCACCACCAACTTGCCCGGCTCGCTTTGATCGTCGGAGCTGTACCCAGTCGTGAACGATGCAAAATCATTCTCGGGAACATCTTGAGTCTCTAGTATCTTTTTGGGAGTCGAAGTAGCTGTGCTTTGCGAAGGGATTCTACTGTTGGTGTCTCCATTACGAAAGCCTCTCTTTTTCAAATTGTAAAACACATTGTTGGCATTCTCAATGTACGACTTGTTTGTGTATGATTTTGTCCTTGTAAAGTCCTTTATGTTTTTGGTTTTTGGTTCATTGAGTATTTGGAAATTAGGTCCCAAGGGAGGCTTGGTGAGCTCGTTCAAAAAGTGCGAGGCAGTCGGCTCCTTATTGCTCTTGTCACCGTCTGCATGTTGAGCAGGTGTATTCTTATTAGATTTGGAATTTACATTTTGAAGTAGGCAGTTGAGCTTTTGCTTGGTGAAGGTGTCATAGTTATCGCCAAATAGTTTCAATGGGGATTTCGCGAGTGGAGATGCTGTGGAGTCGTGTTCTTTATTATGGTTGTGGTGGTGGTTGTTGTTGTTGTTGGTGGTGGTGTTGTGATTGTTCTCCGATTTGTTTCGGCTTCTAAACGTTCCCATCGGTGTCGAAATGATTGAAGATGCCGATACTTCCTTTAGTGATGAATCTTGGAAAATCTGGCGTAAATTCTTGGAAGCGGGACTTTCATGTTGGGATTTCCAGGGGAAATTGTCGTTCAAGACAATATCTGAATTGTGAATCATGGTGTTGTTGGAGTGGTTGAACGGATTCATTTCCATCAACTGCAAGCTTCTTTTCCCAAGCGAGATCCTTCTTTGTTGTTGCATATCCTGCTGCATGCTGGCACGTTGTGAATTTTGGTGGCTTTTAACCAAGTTTGACAAGTCTCCTTCTTCTAGAATGTTTGTTGTGGGCCATTTCTCCTCCAACTCTTCGGGCATCCAGTCGGGAGTATTATTGTTCGTTTGGGAATTGGAAAAATTGAGGGAGCGGTCCAAGCCAGATGTCTTTTGGCCCTGGTCATCTTCGTTTACTGGATGATGATGATCAGCAACTGATTGCAACAGATCTGGCGAATAGTGGCCGTTGTTGCGGTTCGGGACCTTGATATCGGCACTGGCACTGCTATGAAGAGCAGTGCTTCCCAATTCCTTGGACTTGGCATTAGGGTGGGACTTGTATTTAAAAGTATTGGGCACCGACACTTGCGGCTGTGGGTTTTTATTGGCAACGGGAAGAGGTTCATCAACGGAGTTTGTGCTTTTGTTTGAAATGAAGCTTTTATTGGGCTTGTATGTTACCCTTTTTTGGTAAACAGACTGCTGTCGTGGGGCCCTGAATGAAACCGGCTTGACCACATGCGAGAATTTCTTGCCCTTGTTGTTCACTTTAGACCCAGGTTTAGGCTCCACTGGGGCTCGAGTTTCCAACTGACTCGCAGAGACAGCGTCGATGGACATCTCTGCCGTTATCCGGCAGAGATGTTGTTCGTCTTGGCAGTGTTTGGGAGCGCTAGAGCTCAAACTTTCTGTCTTTGAAGTTGAATTGCCGCCCATTAGTGAAATGTCATTTTCCTTGAAGTTATCGGACTGTTGAGAAGGAGAATCCGCGTCGTTTATTTCCCCATCCATAACAGCTCGTTGCTGGATGTGTCTGTACGGTTGAAATTGTTTTTCTTGTGGTCCTTGTTGCTGTTGCAGTTGAACAGCTGCTAGGCTTTGAAATGAGTTAATTGGATTTTCCATTTGACATTGGCTAGAAGGTTTTTGCAAATGTGTGTAAGAACTAGAAGAAGAGGTGCAATTTGGAGTATCTTTTCCTATGGTTGGTGGTGCTCAGATATAGTCTGTGTTTGTTTGTGTTTGTTTATTTGGTGTTTTGACGTGTGTCTCTGTGTGTGTCGTGTCGTAAAATCCACGACATTTGCTTGCGCGTTCTTTGTCGCCCAGCGGGGCACGTGACACCATTGCAAAAGATTATCTACCAGTCCGCGTATAACAATCTCGATCTGTTAACCTAGACTGGGTCCAATGGCGCGGTTCGGCATTCTCGAAATGCTATATACCATTGAGTGCATCCAAGACCAAATCTTCCGGTCTTAGCAAGAGTCCTTGACATTGTTAATGAGAAAACTTCTTTTTTCTATTATACCCAAGTGGAAGTAAAAAGAAAATTTCGCAGTAAATTCAACCGATAACCTGATTTCCGATAAAACGAATCAAAGTACGAGCCTAGGCCGTAATTTTTTGTTTTCCTGTTCTCTATTCAATGGCGATTTGTAGTCCATGACCACCTGGACCAAGCAATAAGAGCTACTGTGGAAGGTGCCGCAAGAATAGTGTGGAAGAACAGTGTGGAACAAGTTTCCTCCCCCCCCCCCCCCCCGGCGGAATAAAGGGGAGTTGCTTCTGGCGGAAACAACTGGGGGGGGGGGGGGGGGGGGGGGGGTTACAATTAGGGGCAATTTAACTGGCACCCCCTTTTTTTTTTTTTCTGCCGATAGCAAATTGATCAAATAGTAGAGGAAACCTTAGAGCCTCCACAAGATGATGATCAGCACAGGATAAGCATCTGGCTAAGCTCTGTCTACATGTCAATTTACCATTCCTTGCAACAAAGATGCCAGTTCTGATTAAACTTCTTTTAAAAATAAAAAAAAAAAGAAAACGGGAGTATGGGAATCTGGGAATCTGGCGGGGGTTTATTGACCGTGGAGGGTTGGTGGAGGTGATCACCTGGTAGCAAATAGACGCAACCATACTACGACAATCCCCCAGCTAACCTCTACTACTCAACTTTATACAAACTACTCTACTACTTGGACAACAGGAAGAAAGAGAGGAGCAGTAGAAGTAGAGAGTGTGTGCATGAGAGAGAAAGTGAGACAGAGCCGGTAGAGAGAGAGAGAGAAACAAAGAGAAAGAGAAGTCCTGTTGGTTGTGGCATGTATAGTTAGAGAGGCCCCTAAGGGTACATTGTAGGTGCGATTGAGACTGAGATTGAGGATAAATTGAGGATATTTAAATTACATAGCACTTTTCTGGTGGAACCGCTCTAGTGATTGCTGAACAGACTTTTACTTCCAACCACAACTTAAACCACGGAGTGAAACCTACCGTTTCTGAAAATAAGGCTTGTAAACGACGGCATTCAGCAAAAGCTTGTCGTCACATTCTTCTCCCCTTTTGGCCCTTTTCTTTTGGAGTTATCTTGCAGAAAACCCACAATTTCGACATTTCATCAATTGGTCAGGTCCACCACGTTCTAAAATATACTGCTGAATAGATAGATATATATATCTCCACATTTGAATACCAATTTAAGCAGAGCTATAGTCAGAGCCATTGCCTGTTATATATATATATAAATACTGTTCAACATTAAAAAAAGATGGATTATCCGCCTACTGAATCCAATGATTATCATCAATCGTCACAGCCAATTGATGGTAGTTCAACAACTGATAAGAGCACCATCAACAGTAACAACAAGACGCCACCAACTAATCCCGGCAATATAGCGCGAAACACTTCGACTTTTAAAGCAATAATGCACCCACATACTATTTCCAGTACCGCAAGCCACCAACATCAACAAGAACAAGAATTGTTATCGGATTATACTGTACCAAATCCACCTGTTTCAACTCAACAGTCAAATGCTCATTTGCGAACGTCATCGAATACAAATACAAATACCAGCTCTACTACTACTGCCACCACAACAAATACAACGACTTCTCCTTCCTCCTCATCTGATCCCTCACTGCAACAGCAACAACAACAACAGCAGCAGCAGCAGCAGCAGCAGCAAGAAGAAGAGTTTGGGTCAGGTTCGGATCAACCACGTACGTTATGGATGGGTGATTTGGATGCATGGTTGGATGAAGACCAAATCACTCAGCTCTGGTGGAGCATATTACAGAAAAAAGTATCCGTTAAAATCATCAAACCAAAGACGATCAAGTTGGATTTAATTCATGACTATCACAACCAAGGGATGACGAATTCCGGTTACTGCTTTGTTGAGTTTGAGACTTTTGAAGATGCCCAGCATGCCTTGAGTTTGAATGGCCAGTTGTTGCCGGATATTGCTATGCCGCTGCAACAGCATTTACCAGATAACCCCAACAATCAAAAGAAATATTTCAGATTGAATTGGGCATCGGGCGCCACATTGAGTGCTCCCATTATCCAAATGCCCGAATTTTCATTATTTGTTGGTGATTTATCGGCCTCAACAACAGAAGCCCATTTATTGGCGTTTTTCCAAAAGAGATTCCCCGACTCGATAAAGACGGTGCGAGTTATGACTGATCCGATATCAGGTAAATCGAGATGCTTTGGCTTTGTTCGTTTTACAAATGAACAAGAAAGACAAAGAGCATTGGATGAAATGAATGGGGTCTGGTTCGCAGGAAGACCGTTGAGAGTTGCATTAGCAACTCCAAGAAACACCAATAGTTTCAATAGAAGATTCAGCAATCCAAATGCCAACAACAATCAAGTTATAGGGGTAGGAGGGCCATTTACAGCAGCAGCAGCAGCAGCAGCGGGAGGAGTCGGAGGACCACAACCACCACAATCATCACAGCCACCGCAACCACCATTACCACCACATATTTACAACCAACGACCTTCGGCAACAGACCTTTACAGAAGAGATCTGGGTAGCCATCTAGGTCCCGATATGATGTTCATTCCACCTGTCGGACCACCTCCCAATGCCATTGGAGGAAGCCCTCTATTTGGCTACTTCCACCATCAACCTAGTTTGGGACGATCACCAAGTTTTGTATATCAACAGCCAGATACAAAATCTAGTTATTTGGGATTGGAGTCGCCGGAGTTTAACCTGCAATCGTCATTTCAAACCCCTTCGCTACCTCTTCTGCAAGTGCCAGGAGGACCACCACCACCAGGGGCGCCAGGGGGACCGCCAGGGGGACCGCCGGGAGGACCGCCGGGAGGACCACCAGGAGGACCACCAGGAGGACCACCACCCCAAACTGTATTCCCACTCCATCTTCGATCTCACCAGCCTCAACAAATTCAACAACTGCCGCAGTATTCGGACCCGAACAACACCACAGTATTTGTTGGAGGACTTTCTTCTGAAGTCACCGAGGCTACGTTATTTACATTGTTTAAACTGTTTGGTAATATCCAGCAAATTAAAATCCCGCCCGGTAAAAACTGTGGATTCATCAAGTATTCGACTAGAGAAGAAGCCGAAGAGACAATTGCCGCAATGCAAGGTTTCATAATTGGTGGCAACAGGGTGAGACTAAGCTGGGGAAGAGTTTCAGCAAATAACAAAAAATTCCATCAGCAGCAGCATCAAGTAGCTCAAGCAGCGCAGTTGCAAGTGGCAGCTGCATTGTCCATGGGGATGGATCCATCAAGCGCCATAGCTGCCGCTGCCGCTGCTGCTGCAGGTGGATATCCTGGCATTCCGAGTCAAGAACATTTACATCACCCGCGCCATAGACTTCCCTCTCAACTGCTGCTACATAGTACCGGAGGAGGGCCACTTCCTCCCACAATGACAGTTGCAGGTGGTCCAGGTCCACAAATGCATCCTCATCCTCATCCTCATCCTCCCCACCATCCTCATCATCATCCTTCACTAGGAATTCCATTACATGGACAGCAATACCCTCAGTATCAGGACTATTTACATCTGTTGCCTCCACCGCAATCATCGGATGAAATCGAGTCGCCAGATACAACTACAACTACAGATCCAATTAGAACGTCGATTGAAAATGAAGGTTCATATGATACTACGCCGATTAAACCAAACAATTATGGCAACTCATCCAACCGATTTACTAATTCCAATGGTGACTCTTTAGGATACGGTAATGACACTGCTAGTAGTCAGCTTCAAGAGAATTTGATTAATTCCTTGGGCCAGATGAACTTGAAAGATGATGAGAATAATGGCGCTGGCGCTAATGAGCTTGAATAAATAGATTTAGAAGATTGGTCTGTAAGTAGGTATAACAGAAAACCATCAACATAACAAGATACCAAGATATCAAGATAACACGCCACTTGCAACGCTTTGATGACCGGACAAAGTCGATTCCACCGTTCAAAGAGGGACCGATTCAAGCAATACAAAGTTAAAAAAAGAAAAATCAAAAATCAAACTGTTTTGAAACATATATAGAAAATAAAAGAGACTCGAATAGCAGCAGCATCAACAACACCACCAACATACTGAAGAAACAGAACTGAATACAAAATCATCCACTTACCAAAAAAAAAAAAAATTAACCAAAAAGCCTAAGTTCTTTCACCTCTCAATCTTCTAGCCAATTGGATGTCCTTCTTTTGGATAGTGACTCTCTTGGCGTGGATAGCACACAAGTTGGTGTCTTCGAATAAGCCCACCAAGTAGGCCTCAACGGCTTCTTGCAATGCGCCGATAGCAGAACTCTGGAATCTCAAGTCCGATTTGAAATCTTGGGCAATTTCACGAACCAATCTTTGGAAGGGCAACTTTCTAATCAACAACTCGGTGGATTTTTGGAAACGTCTGATTTCTCTCAAGGCCACGGTACCTGGCTTATATCTGTGTGGCTTCTTGACACCACCTGAAACTGGTGCCGACTTTCTTGCTGCTTTGGAAGCCAACTGTTTTCTTGGGGCTTTACCACCCGTAGACTTTCTTGCTGTTTGTTTGGTTCTAGCCATGACTGTTTATCTGATTGATTGATAGCGTGTATCCAGAAGAAGAAGAAGAAGAAGAAGGAAAAGAAGGAAAAGAAAGAGAAGTGGGAAGGAACGAGGGCAAAAAAAAAAAAAAAATTTGAGGCAATTTAAGAGCAAGCTCGAAAGAGGCGGAATCGCCAAATGCCCTATCTATTTGGGCAGTTTCAGGTTTAAGACAGCTGCTCATAAACGATGCCGAAAAATTGGGCAAGAGAGAAAGAGCGAGAAAGAGAGGGAGAGATTTGGGGCCCCCCTTTCTTGTTCTTCTTCTCCTCACACGGAATGCGAGAGTGGAACACATGGGACCCGAATAGGGAGACTTTGGGCGAGACTTTGGGCGAGAGTGCGCGAGAGTGGGCCCGCCCGCAACTCGCGCTCCCCATGCGTTATTTTTTCTTCTGCCCAGATTGCGCGGTCACGTGCGCCGGACTTTAACATGCGGCGATATATATATATATTCGGCAGGCCTATCGTAATTTGTCAAACACAGTAATACTTCGAGTGAGTCCGAACAGAAATGTGGTGTCAAAAATACATATATATATATACTAGTGTCGATTGAGTTTAGCCTAACTTCTATACCATAACCTAGTTATTCTTGTTTTCATCATTTTCTTTTGTAACTGGAAAACACCATACATCAAAGCTTCGGCAGTGGGTGGACATCCAGGCACATAGATGTCAACAGGCACAACTCTATCGCAGCCCCGGACTACCGCGTATGAATAGTGGTAGTAGCCTCCTCCGTTGGCACACGAGCCCATAGATATGACCCACTTGGGGTCGGGCATTTGGTCGTAGACTTGTCTCAAGGCAGGCGCCATCTTGTTGGTCAAGGTTCCAGCAACAATCATGATATCACTCTGACGTGGCGAGGCTCTAAAGATAATCCCCAATCTATCCTGATCGTACCTTGGGGCTGAAACGTGCATCATCTCCACCGCACAGCAAGCCAACCCAAACGTCACGGGCCAAAACGAAGATTTCCTTGCCCAGTTGGCAATCGAGTCCAACGACGTCAATGCGTAATCTATGGGGCTTGTTGCGGTTTTCTGAGACATCAAGGGAAAGTCTGTTGGCAATTGCTGTGGTGTTAATTCCTTCGATGAAACATTGCGTTTAAATGTATACGAAGGCAACGGATTGAGCTGGCTTGTGGCGGGAGCAAGCAACCTCGTTTGCTGCTTTATATGAGGCAAGGCTGCTCTTTTCGTCAATGAATGCATCTGATCTGATCTGTTATGTATGGAAGGAGGTGGTGGGTATTTCTGACTATGGTGTTTTGAAAAAAAAAAAAAAAAGTTGATGACTTCTGTTATGGCTCTGTATAGTAAGCAAACCAGTCTATATATATGTATATATACGTAGTTGTTTTTATATATACACCGTTATCCCGCTAGCTCCTTTAAACTGGCTTGAATGTCAAGATGATGATGTCTATTCAGTTGGCTTCTCCTTGAGAAAGAAAAAGAGACTGTGGGTGGTTGCTGTAAATAATCAACAAAAAATACTGATTGATTGGTTAGTCGGTTAATTAGATCACTTGTAGTGTCGCTTTTGTCCGAGTGTCGTGGATCGTCTGATTCGCGACACTCTGGTTTTACATATAATGGAACGCCCACCAGCCAACCAACCAGCTAATCAATAAACTAAGGTAGATGTCAAGCAGGGGAAGTGGCTGTTAGCCCTCTTATCACCTGACACATATGGTGGCAGTCCTAAAAAGGCGACCTTGTAGCCTCTTTATGTTTCCAAAATTCCATCAAGATATTGCTCAATCTTTCGTATGATGTTCTCCTTGACTTCATCGGGTACTAATTCCTCGGCCTTTGGCTTGATCAGAGTATATAGCTCGTTCAAGCTTTTTGGCCTTTTCGAGCTGGTGTCGTTCCCGTTTGATAGTTCTTTGTTTGTTATCTGTGCCACTTTATCGTACCAGCCACTCTCGTAGAGCTGCAATTTTAGCTGTTTATTGATTAGTTCGTAGTTGCCAGACGATATCAAATGATCTTGGATCTTGAATTTGATTTGGTTTATTTCATCTTCCTCTTGTCTTGTCATTGTTTTATGGATTCAGCAGTGAAATGCTTGATAGTGTTGACAACGGCTGAAGATGATTGAAAAAAAAAAATGAACCCTGCAGAATCAAAATGTCAACTGAATGAACCCAGCACTGATTGGTCACTTGATGCCACGTTGTAAAATGCGTATACTGACCTACGTTGCGGGTGGTATGCTGTGGCGGTTGTTGTTGTAATGCAAGTAGTTCAAACACTCTCGGTGATAGCTATCCTTGTGTGGATATCATCCCGTAGCAATATTTCTGATTTGCGCTTTCAACACATTTTCTCCACCTCTTCTCTCACTTCTTCTTCTTCTTCAACAACAGCAATCCATCCATCACGTTACATGCTAAGAGGGTTGATAAGAAAAAGGGCAATGTCAACAACACCGATAAAAGGATCACCGTTCAAATCCAGAGTAGTGTCAATCGAGCCACTAACGCAGGGGAAATGGATTCAAACGAGGAAAATCGACTACACGGACCCCGCGGGTTCCAAAAGAGTATGGGAAATGGCGGTTAGAACCTCACGGTCGGAAGCCACCAATGTCGACGCAGTCTCCATAGTGTCGATACTACACCACCACCAGAAACCAAAAGAGTTGGTGCTAGTTAAGCAATTCCGCCCTCCGACGGAAAAAGTCGTTATCGAGTTGCCTGCTGGTTTAATCGACCCCAATGAAACCGTTGAAACTACAGCCGTGAGAGAATTGGCCGAAGAGACTGGCTACCAGGGCCAGTTTCGCAAACAGTCGCCCGTGGTGTTTAGCGATCCGGGATTGACAAACGCCAACATGGTTTTAGCCTATGTCGATATCGATCTCCACGACCAACGCAATGAAAACCCAAAGCCTCATCTTGAAGACAGCGAGTTCATAATCACATTTACCTTACCCTTGGACAATTTGCTCAATGAATTGGAGCAATTGTGCGAAAAGGAAGGTTGCACTGTTGATGCGAGATTATACCACTTTGCCATGGGGCTAGAATTAGCTAAAACTCAATTGTAAGTTTAGTTTTGGTTTTTTTTTTCATAGAGTTTCATAGAGCTTTTTGCTTTTGCAATACGCAGTTATCTCTCTGGTTCAAAGCTGACATGGCCAATGGTGTGGTCCCGCATTTGTCAAGCTTGGCCGGTTGCCCGTTGCCTATGTACGTAGTAGTCGGGGTAGTCATTAATTTAGTGTTTTCTGGTGCAATTTAAATTCCCGTGATGTATCTTGATCACAGGATCCCTTGCAATTTTTTTTTACCCCAATTACCCTCTCATTTCACCATTTCAGATACACCTCCATTTGTCAAGCTGAACCTCAAGTTGTCACTCCAAAAGTAAATACAAGAAAGGGCCATGTCTTCAGAACTTTGTTGTTTCTGTTTAGGTGATAATACAGAAGTGCCATCATTCGGTTCCACTCACGACGCTCAAGATATGTTGAATCCATGTACAACATGTTCGTTAACATGCCACCGCAAATGCCTACTCGATTGGTTCAACACTATACCTTCGGATAAGTTGCATCTTATCCATGCTAGGAAAGTGGCAACGATAGCTCAAATGAGAAGTCTCACTCGAGATCACTTGGGCGATATAGGCATCGGCTCACCTCCCTTGAATAATCAAACTACAAATATTCGAATAGATATATCGGCTCAAGGCTTAGAAAATTGGATTTCAAGCTTTACCGGAGGTAGAGCTAGTGCCGACTCTCCAGCAGTTGAACAAGAACAACAACAACAGCAACAACAACCGGTCCCGAATAACGACGGCAATGGCGATGGCGAGGGCGAGGGCGAGGGAAACAACGTCGAGTCGGTGCAAACAGGAGACGATACAAACACCAGTCATCAATCTCCTTTGAATTTCGACGACAACTCAGTATACATCCTTGTGCTGTGTCCTCAGTGCAAGAAAGACATCATATTTATAATGAGACGCTCACAACTCCTAACCCTCCAGTCGTCAATCAAGGGATGCATCACCAACATGGTGAAATATGGCGGAATCTTTCTAGGAATAACGTCGGCAGTCACGGGTGTGGTTTCCATGGGCTACATCGGTCTCACCACGGCTGGTTTGAAAATGATGGATAATATTGTCCCTGGCCCTATGCTAGTGCGCATGTTGACAAAAAAGGCGTTGTTGGGTTCTCAAAACTCATATACTTCACTATCGAGAATACTTTTTGGCAAATCGGCAAGCTATGCAGTTGACAACTTGGAAACGGCATTGGTTCAAGGACTAATTGACCCGTTAAAGTTTTCTCGCATACCCATGTTGCCAATTGTCATGTACAGAATGAGAACATCTTCCATTTTTGGACTATTCATAGGAACCAAAGCCGACGATATAATCAACGCCGTGGTGACTGAATTTATGATTACGGGATACATATCTTCCTTAGCTGACCATTCGTTGATCCGAGCCATCTCCCGCAACATCAGAACCAGCATGGCCGAAATGTTGAAAGGTTCATTCAAGTGGTCCCTTTTGAACCCCTTGAGAAAGATTAACCTCCTCACAGCAAATAGCATAATCTCCTTGATTGTGCCCTTGAGATGGGGGTATGACTTGCTCTACAGGTTGACTTTCAATCGGGCATATTTCAATCTTACCATGAAGTCGAGACCGCGTGCCATTGCAAATAGCTTATCTGTGAGCGAAATTGACCATTTGGAACATCTCAATGCCCAGCTCAATGAGATTCAACAGAGACACGCGATTAAGTTTCAAAAAATCTGCAAGAAAGTTGACGCTAAACCATCGGTCAATATCCCTGTTGTATCATCCTTTTACAAGCTTATCTTGAAGCGAGTGCTATACTATAAAGCTCTAAGCAGGCACTGGTGGCCCTATTTGGCGCTCGTGGTGAAATCTCAACTTAAATTCACTTTGGCCTGCTTGAAATTCGACTATTCTGCAACACTATCACATCCAAGTGCAATAATCAGAGGGTTGACTACAATCGCGTGGCCCGTGGCTGCCTCAAAGATTGGCTTCTGGGTACTTCCAATGTTATCAAAGAGATCAAGCGATTTTAATGGGTTACCAACAGACACGAAGGTATTGATCTCAAACATTCTAAGCTTGGTCGTGGTGGCGCTTGCAAAGGAAGCTTTGAATTTGTACATGACCAGAAAAAAAGTTGGTCAAATGAGACATATAAAGCCTTTGCACTTGAGCAAAGACGACACCCAGATCACCAAGACTTTGCTTGATGCTGCGCGGAGTTTCACATCCAACGCGAATGCAAGTGATGAGATCTTCAACTATTTAAGTGAGGATGAAATGTCTAGCTCTACGGAAATTGAACACATGGCCCATTTGAGACTGAACCTGGATCCAATGATTGACACGCAATCCCGTGATTTCCCAGGAAACTATCCAGCTTGATGTGCAATTAAGAAAGAAAAAAGAAAAAAAGAAAAAGACGCAATCTGCTGATTCTATAATGACATAGTATTTGTACAAATTAAATAAAACACATAAAAAACGTCTTCAAAACATCTTCAAAACATCTTCAAAAACATAGCTTGTAAAAAGGATAGATAGTGTGGGGGTGAGGATGGGAAATATAGTAAGTCTTGTTTAGTCCTCGTCATAATTTTCATCTTCTTCTACTTGTCTCATTGGAGGCTCGAGGTTTTCGTTTTTAGGAGCCTCTTCCTCCTCTTCGTCGTCATCTTCTCCATTAACGTTCTTTGCAACAATGGGTTCTTGAGTTTTTGCATCAGCCTCTGGTTCATCTTTCTTGACTTCGGCGGTTTCCGCCTTTTCGGCCTCTTTCGAGCCGTTGCTTCCAAGTGCCACTGTTGGTTTCTCGTCTTGAGCTTCTTTTTCAGTCTTGTCGTCTTGCTCTTTTTGTTCTTTTGGCTCGTGCTGCTCTTTTTGCTCTTTTTGCTCCACTTGCTCTTGCTGCTCTTGCTGCTTTTCTTGCTCTTGCAGTTGTTGTTGTTGCTCTTGCTGCTCTTCTTTAGCTTCTTTAGCTTCGTGTTGCTCCTTTTGTTCTTCTTTAACGTCGTGAGGTTTTTGCTCCTCTGCCGTTGACCCTTCTTTAGTCTTTGGAATGGCTCCAGATTCCACGTCGTCTGGTTCGCTAGAGCTACTCTCGGCCTTTTCGGTTTCGCTAGGCGTGTGATGAGTCATAGGCGGGGCTTCAGCAGACGATGGGGTTCCTGCTCGCGGTTGCTCAACTTTTTTATCGCTCAAGTCAACGGCCGGTGGTTTTGAAGAGACCTTGATCTCCAGTTGCAAGGGCTTTGGTGACGAGTCTCCCTTCTGCGATTCCCTCTCCGCGTTTGTTGATGTCAAGGGCGTCGATGCCTCGCTTCGTTTCTTCAAAATCTTTTCTTCGTCACCTTTATCCTCCAAATCGTGTTTACCATTGGTCTTCTGCGTAGCCGATCCCCAGCTATCGTATGTCTCCAGCGATAATCGAGGAGCCACCGCCACTTCCTCCGACTTGGGTGGCACAAGGGTGGTAGTAGTAATAGTATTCGTAGTATTGGTGGCAGTGGTAGCAGGAGTAGTAGCATCGTGATGCACCGAAGCCACATGGGAAGGAGCTGCCGATTGGTTCAAAGTAGGTTCGCCCTGGGACAACTCCTCCTTTCTCGGTGGGAGCTTGGACTCGCTTTCTTTTTGAGCTTGAAGTGGCCCAGCATTTGCTTCATTTGATTGAGGCTTGGTGTCGTTATTCTCACTCTTTACAGGATATGTGGGTCCCAGTGTCGCGCTAGCTTGCGTCTGACTTGGTTGGCCGAGAGGCGGCAAAGCAGAACCCTGGCTTTGTAAAGCCCCCGGAGCATGGTTCGCCAATGGTGGTGGAGACGCGTGCGGTGCCGAGAATTGTGCAGTCAGCGGCTGTTGGGGCAATTGCGGCTGGCTCTGTGCATTGGTTGGAAAGCTTTGGTAATGCCCTAATCCCGCTGCAAACTGAGGCTGAGGCTGAGTCTGTGGGCCCTGGGGCTGCTGCAATTGAGGGTGAGCTCGTGGTTGCTCTTGTTGCACCTGATGGGGCTGAGCACGCTGCTGCTCCTGCGGTTGTTGCTGGTGAAGCTGAGTAGGTTGTTGCACCGGATGCGGCTGCTGGTGTTGCGGCCTAGGCGGTGGATGTTGTTGTTGCTGTTGCTGTTGTGGTGGTTGTGGTGGTTGTGGTGGTTGTGGTGGTTGTCGATGTTGGTGTTGCTGATGTTGTTGATGTTGCTGATGTTGTTGATGATGTTGTTGTTGGTGGTGTGGAGGTGGTTGATGAAGCTGTTGTTGCTGCTGTTGGTTTGGAATCGACGGCTGTTGTTGATGAGCTTGCGGAGGTGCTGGTAAATGAGAAGGCTGGTGCCCCATCATTTGTTGAGGTGGCGGTGGTGGTGGTGCTTGTTGTTGTTGTTGTTGGGCCGCAGAGCTACCCAAGTGCCCGGGGGCTTGGATATGTTGTTGATGTTGATGTTGAGGAAGCCCGCCGATTGCTTGCGGGAGTTGTTGCTGGGAATGTTGTAATTCTGACTGAGGAGCACCCGGTGGTGGTGGTGCTTGCTGTTGACCTGGATGTCCCGGGTGTCCAGGTTGCCCAGGTAGACCTTGCAGACCAGGTTGTTGATTACTTTCCAAAACCATCCCTTGTGGCAATCTAGGCTGTTGAATACTTGGCGGAGGCTGTGGTGCATGAGTATTGCCTTCATTCTGATACTCAATCAATTGGTCCAATCTAGCCTTGATGTGAGGATTGCCGGGATCTAATCTTTCAGCTTGTCTGTAGGCGTCCAAGGCATCACTGATTTGATTGTTGCAAGTTTCATACAAGGTTCCCAAATCGTACCAAACCTCACTAATATAGGGATTCAACCTTATTGCTCTCGTATAAGCATCTAAAGCGTCACGGTATTGACTAATCTGGTAGTACAAGACACCAATCGAGCACCAAAAAGTTGGGTTCCTCGAGTCTCTATTGACAGCTTGTTGGAATGCTTCATAGGCGGCATTGAAATCGCCTCTAATCATGTGAACTCTACCCAAGTAATACCAAGAATGAGCATCGCTTTGATCAATTTCAATCGATTGCGTCAAGTATTTCAAAGCAATGTTTAAATCTTGCTGGAAAGGTTGGCTATGTTGCTGCTGATGGTTATTACCATTGCTCTGGCTAGGCGTTGGAGGATTAGACTCGGCTTGCGAATAAAGGCAACCCAATTGCTGCAAGACTTTTGCATGTTGAGGATTGACTTGAAGCACTTTTTCATAGGCATCTTTGGCACCGTTCCAGTCCTTTTGTTGTTCCAACACAGAGCCAATTTGGAACCAGACATCAGGCTGGGTCAAAGGCTGTGGCGGGTTATTCAAAATGTATTGGAAACATTCCAAAGCTGGCTGCAATTTACCCTGGTGTTTATATATGATCCCCAATCGAAAGTAAATTTCGTTTGCCTTGTCAAAGTTTGGTTCCAATTCCAACACTCTTACAAACGCCTCTTCGGCGTATTCCAACGAGCCATATCTATCGTACAATATCCCAATGCCATGCCACAATTTGGGTACATTTGGGTTTTCCAAGTAGTAGAGAGCACGCTGATACGCGGCATAGGCTCTTTGCAAATCGTCCAACATCAAATAGCAATGTCCCAATAAGCCCCAGGTTTCGCCATTTTCGGGACTGCAATTCAAGGCTTGTTCGTACAATTCTGCTGCTTTGTAAAAGACATCTTTTGAGCGGTAGACATTGGCCAATTTTGTTAAAATCTCGGGGTTGCTAGGCGAGTGTCTCAATGCAGAGTCGTACGAGGACAAGGCACGTTCCAAGTCGCCCATTGCTTCAGCCAATGAACCGACGCACAACCAAGTTGAAGCGGTAGTATCATTCAAGGTATTGCCAAGAGTATTTCGTGTTTGCTGTTGCTGCTGTTGAGCCAGAGCCAGAGCCAGTGACGGATTCTGAGGTTGAGATTGATTTTGTTGATTTTGTTGATTTTGTTGATTCTGTTGATTCTGTTGGTTAGCAGCCGCGGCAGCGGCTGCTGCTTGAGCTGCAGCGACTATTATTCCTGGACCCGAAGGATGCTGTTGCTGTTGCTGTGGCGGCGGCGGCGGCTGTTGCTGCTGCTGCTGCTGCGATTGGCCTGGATTGGCTAATAGCATTCCACTAGGAGGAGGAGGAGGAGGGGGAGGGGCTTGACCCACCAATTGTGCAGCTGCCGCCGCCGAGCCTGGCGCCGAGACCGCAGGGTTGGTTGCATGTAAACCCCCGTTCAAACTCGACTGGGCGGGTTGTTTGTTCCCAACAACTAGCGGGTGTGATGTATTGTACATTCTGCTCAGACCCGGAAGGATGAAATGGATTCTTTGGTTATAGATCTGGTGTTTGTCCTGGACGGATAGATTTTGGTTGTAAAAAAATTTAATTTAATTTAATTTAATTTAACAAGAAAAAAAAAAAAAAAAAAAAAACAAAACTTCGTGGTTGGAAACTGGTGACAACTTTGCAAAATATGACGATGGGCAACCGTCAAAAAACCAAAGGCAAATACGTATCCAAAACACTCAATCAAGTTATCGCTGGCCACTTGTTTGTTTGTTTCTTTCGTTTTCCTTCGTTCGTTTGTTGACTCGCACGCACGCTCTCTCTTTCTCTCTCTCTCGCTTCTTCTGTGTAGGGTAGTCTCTCCCGGAATGGACTAGCGGTTGTTTTCTCTGCCCGGAGAGGCGATATGATGATTGACTAAAGGTGAGCGTTGACGAGCCGACTATAGTCTCCGTGCAAGGGTTGTTAGAAGCAGAAGTAGACGTACAAGTGCAAGGGTGTCTTGTGTTGTCTTGTGTTGAAAAGTGAGCTGTGAAGGAGAGAAAATTACGAAAATAAAATTTGACGTCGTTGTTGGTTTCTACTTCTCCCTCCAGGCGACTCTCTCTTAACTCTCTCTCTCTCTATAGAGCCAAGTTGTTATTTGGTGTTATTTGGCGCTGTTGTTGTTTTAATTTTTTCCCTTTTTTTTTCCTCTTCTGTTCTGTTCTCTGTTCCTCGTGGTGGTGGTGGTAGTGGGCAGCGGGAATATGGTGCTAGTTTTTCTGTTGGTGCCAGTGTGTTAGTGCGAGCCTCGTTGTTGTATCCGGGCGAGCATGGGGAAGAAAGAGGGGGGGGGGGGGGCCGGAGAGTTCAGTGGTAGAAGCGAGAATAAAGAACAAAGAATTAATATTAAATTAAAAAAAAAAAAAAGGACCAGTGCGCCGTGGTTAATTTTAAGCGTGCCTCTCTCTGTATGTTTCTCTCGCCATCTTCAACAAACGACAAAGAGACAAAGAGGCCCAGGTATCCCCCAGCGCTTTTCTTTTTTCTTTTGGTTGATGGGTAATTAAAATATAGAGAGTGTGTGCGTGAGTGGATTTGTTTGATTGACAACTGCTTTTTCCAGACAATCATCCGTGTGTGTGTATGTATATGAACCAGTTCGAGCTACCCGGTACAATTACTCACCCCTCTTCTTCCCGCTATTCAGGCCCGCGAGTGTGTGCCGCGGCAACTGGCAAATGGCGTCTCTCGCTCGCTTTCTCTCGTTCCATCGGTCCCCACCGGAACAATAGAAATAGAAAAATTACGTTGAGCTGTGTTTTCCCGCCTGTTGCGGCGGAGAGAGAGAGAGAGGATATAATTTGATGACACGACACGAGATATTAACATGTGTGTGCAATACAATACAATACAATATAATATGATATATCCCACTGCACCCCCCCTGTCTTTTGCTCTGACGCGGGCGAGCCAGGGGGTGTAGAAAAATATTTATGAGACACACGGGTCACGTGTGCTCCTATCGGATATAACCACATCTCTCCAAGTATACACACACTTATATATATGTATGTGTGTGTGTATTCACTAGCGGCCCCTTGCTGAAAAGCAACTTTGGCATGACGCTTATTGCAAGTAGGAAAACAAGTGAGATCGACTCATCTACACCCAAAACTGGAGAAAAAAAAAAATTTGGTTGCCTTTTTTTTTAACCCTCTATAAATGCAATTTCTTGCCCTTTTGGTCTCTAAATGAACTGTTGAAGCCTAGTAAACTATTCAAGTCCTTTGACCATTGATTGGGGTTAGTGGCAACACACCATATGCCGTTCTTATCGTTGTAAACGATATTGTCCCCATTTAGCATTTCTTCTTCCTCTTGCATCGACCGAATACTCTGCTGCTGCTGCTGCTGTTGTTGTTGTTGTTGTGACTGTGCTTGACTGCTCTGAGACTGCTGCTTTAATAAACTCTGTTGCCGAATCAAAGTGTTGGCAACAACCGTTTCCGAGGTGATGTGCAACTCGTCTCCAGGATGCAAATCGGCTTGGCTTATCCCGTCAATGGTCAACTCGATAAAGTTGTTGCGGTTGTTTTCCGACAACTTAATCATGATATCCGAAGTGCTCGGCAAAATCAACGGACGAAACGATAACGAGCGAGGACAGATTGGCGTCAACAATATACAGGGCACCACGGGGTGCGTTATCGATCCGCCTGCAGATAGCGAGTACGCCGTAGATCCAGTTGGCGTTGAAAAAATCAAGCCATCGGCATACGTCGTTGTGAAAAACTCGCCGTCAATGTAAATGTCCAACGAGGTAAGATTCGGCAAACTGCCTCGATGTATCGTTATATCGTTCATGGCATGGATCATTTCTCTCTTGTCGCTAAACTGTTCTCGTTCAATCTTCAATTGAGAAACGTCGCCTCGGTGGGCACCGTCAACCACCGCCAGCGCCAGTTCTTCCTCCTTCTCAACGTCATCAGTCCGCAACACGTGACACTCCAAGCGATTTCTATGCAACGCCTTGGCCCGCCCTTCATACACGCTTCGAAAACACTCCATGCTGTTGGAATAGTCAAACGGAAGCAAAAACCCAAGCGTGCCCATGGCAAACGACAACACCGGGGGCACCTTAACATTTGAAAACAAGGATACCCCCTTCAAGATAGTACCATCGCCTCCTAAGGTGATCATCAAATCAATCTTGTCAATGATATCCTTGTTCTTGCCCGTGTAAATCACATGCAGGACTGACTCATCTAATAGCTTATTGACAGTGGTGACTTCGTTAACAAGCTCGTCAGCAACATCTTCATTAACGACAATGTTGACCAGGGGATACTGCACATGTAAGTGGTTGATCAACTGGATCATGGCTTCGCGAACGGTCAAGTCCCACGGTTTTTTAATCATCAAGACATTCTTGGGCGGATAGTTTCTCCAAATGATGTTGTAGAGCCTGTTATGCTGCGACTTGACGTATTCGGGAAGCCTAGCACGCGGAAGACCTTGACATGACTCCACAGTCAACATCGACTTGCGTGGCTCTCGTGACCCCATGGCCGCTTTCGAGGACATCGACCGAGTTTGAGATTGTGATTGAGTGTGCGTGGTATCTCTGGTATGTGCGCTATGCCTCGTCTGCTTCGGTCGGTTGCCAAACTTATTAACTGCAACTTTTTCTCTAAGAAACTTGAACATATATCTCTTGAGTTTGGAAACCTCCCTGGTTAACATGTGTGGAGATAGTATCAAGCATTTATTTTGTTTGTGCGTTGGTGCGCAGTTTCTCTGAGGGAGGTCACCCACTTCAACCCGCACCACACACCATACACTATCCACCATCCACTACACACCATACAACTCACTTCAACAGAAAAGAAGCAATATATCAATACAACCGGAACTATTCAAAAAACAACATGGCAATTTTCTATTTTCTTTCTTCGTTTTTAGAAAAAAAAATCTCATAATTCTACATTCAATTAACGGTACTTTATACGTCTTTTTTTCCGTTTTCCCCTACTGCATGCTCTCGTTGAGCTCGTTAATCTCTTTTATTTCCTCTTGGGTCAATTCCCCAGCTCCGTTTGCAGTCTCAGCAGCTTCAGCTTTGGCCACCTCCGTGGCATCTTCCATCTGGACATCTCCTTCTTCTGCAGCATTCACATTACCAGCATCCTTCACCACCGCCACCACCTTCTCTTTTTCTTTCTCCCTTTCTTCATCCTTCTTCTCTTCATCCTTCTTCTCTTCCTCCTCCTCGTTTTCCTCCTCTTTCTTCTCTTCCTCCTTCTTCTCTTCATCCATCTTCACTTCTTCCTCCTTCTTGTTTTCTTCCTCTTCTTCCTCTTTCGCTTCTATCGTGTCATTGCCATCTTGCAGCTGTGCTGCATCATCTATATTCTTCTCGCCCTTGTCCTTACTATCCTCGTCATAAAACTCATTGTCGGGCTGGATCTGCGCATCCCGACTCATCTCGGACCCCCCTTTAGTATCAATCGCCATGGCAGTGTCTTCTTCAACGTCCCCCAAATCCTCAGGGTCATTAGGCACGTTGTTCATCTGCACAGACGGCGCGTGTTTCGTGTTTTCTAGATTCGTCAATATGTTGGTCAAGACCTTATCCAAAAACTCGGGTGAGTTCTGATTGTACATATTGGAAGGCCTAACATCCAACGTGTAGTTGGGAGCATAGTACTCGTAGTACTCGTTATACGGCAATTCCGCGGGCAACTTGACATTATTCAACAAGCCAGACTCAAACGCCCACGTTCTAGCAACGTTTCTCATCGTGTACCCACCGCCTCCCAAGACCATCAAGGGGATATTAAGCAGCTTAACAAAATTAATACAATTTGCATGGCCTTCCATCGACAAATTAAAACAACCTAATCTGTCTCCACTAAGCGAATCGCCCCCGCACTGCAACACAATAGCAGATGGCTGATACCACTCAACGATTTTGCTGATCAACGGCTCAAACACCGACTTGTACGTCGCGTCATCAATCCCATCTCTCAAAGGAACATTGACACTATGGTACTTCCCCTTGCCCACGCCAATATCCCTCAACTCGCCCGTGCCGGGGAAAAACTCTCCATACTTGTGAAACGAGCAAGTCATCACTCTGTCGGTGGTGTAAAACGCCTCCTCGACGCCATCTCCATGGTGCACGTCAATGTCAATGTACAACACGCGCGGGTGGTACCGCAACAACTCAATGATGCCCAACACGATATCATTCAAGTAGCAGAACCCCGAGGCCTCCGACTTCTTAGCGTGGTGCAACCCACCGGCGTAATTTATGGCAATGTCACACTTGCCGCGGTTCAACCGCGCAGCGCCCTCCATCGATCCGCCTCCGCTAATGCCACAGTACTCGAACAACCCATCAAACACGGGACAATCATCACCAACGTTGAACTTGACGCTCTCTTTACTGAACAAGTCCAAGTTATCCGGTGAGACTCGACTTATGAAATCAATGTATTCATCAGTGTGGAACTGGCACATTTCCTGCTTTGTCGCAGGCTTGGCCCGATATATCTCCATCTTCTTGTATAGGCCGTAGTTCATGATCAACGAGTGGGCCATTCTTATACGATGCGGCTTCATGGGATGCCCTGCCCCGTAGGCGTAATTGCCAATATCGGCATCGTAAAAATACGCTATTCTTTTTTTCTGGTTGGGGTCGACCTTGAGCTCGTCAAACGGGAGCTGCACGTACATGTCTTCCGTTGTGTGTGTAAGTAGTTGCTGCTCTTTAAAGACTCGTGGTTAGCTGTTTTTTCCTGTATGTCTGTGTGGTTGATTGAAAGATGATTGACTCGGTATAAATTTCACAGCGACGACGACGCGCAAAACATTGGATGCACCGCTGAATTTACTTGCAAGATGCGAGCACTGAAACCTTCAGGCGGTGTGGAGAGAAAGAGAGTATGTGTGGATTATGTATTCCATTCTCATGTACATCAAAACACCAAACATGAAGCTGAGATCTTACAAACTGCACATGTATATATATATAGATATTTACATCCCCGAGTAGATTCAATTCTAGACATCTTCAATTTGAGTCTGCTCCCGCAGAGACTCGCGCTCTCTCCTCGATCTGGCTGAATATTCCCGTAACTGTTGGTTCAACTGCTCGTTCAACTCGGCATTGCTGCACCATTTTCTATACACCTCTTCATTGACTTTGAAATTGATCCCGTTGCGGAAGCCCAGGTCGGCTATTCTCACATTGACGTCGACAGGAAGCAACCAGCTCGTCCAGCTCGTGCCCAAGACCTGCTTCAAATTCTCCTTGAATCCAAGGTCAAAGATATTGGCCAACTGCTTCCTCTTGCCATTGCCGTCAAACTCGTAGTTGTAATTGTTGGCGCCTCTATAATTCCACCTTTGCTCCTGGAACTCAATCGTCGACAAGTTGCGCGACATCAAATAGACGGAAAACGACGCAAATATCGTCACTGTAAATGCAAACGTCAGCGCCAACACGCACTGGACCACCAAATTGATCGACAAGTACTGGTCCAGGTACTTATCCGAGAACAAGAAATTGTACAACACGGCTACTGTGATCGCAAACACAATCCAGCAGTAAGTGGCTATATAGCAAAGAAACTGGACGAAAAACTTGTAGTTGAAGAAGCCAATGCAAATGGCAAACCAGGGGCAGTAATGGTCCATTTTCAAGATGCATTTCCCCGAGCTCGAGCAGTGGTGTGTCCTATCCGGTTTCCAGCAGTCGCACTTGGTGCAGAATCTGAACCCCTGGTTGCCTCCAAATTTCCGTGTGTGTATTGTCATGAACTCCGGCGGCGCTTCACTCAAAGGTAGATGCTTGTTGTAAGGGTTCTCGGCGTTTAAATTGCGTATTTTCAACTGCGGATAGTCCAAGGGCGAGCCCGGTCCAACATAGATGATTTTGAAGTATGTGTATATGCATAAAAGATACAACAGATTGGTGGCTATGAACTGGGTGTAAATTTGAAATTTGGAGTCAACATATTTGGGCACGATAAAGAGCATCACTAATTGCGACCACGTTAGTGTCAAGGAGCAAAAGACTTTGGGAAATAACGAAGCTAGGAAACAGCACCATTTTTCACTGCTAACAAGCCCCAATTTCCACATGGTGTGGACTAGGAAAGTTGTCAATAGGGTACTAACTGCCTGTATGGCGGGCGGTGAGAAATAGTTTCAACTTCCTCCCCAATTTGGTGACTGTAGGTTTTTTTTTTTTGGTTCTTCTATCCATTAAGAGCTCTATAAAATCTACATTCACCAGCACCCACCAAACTAAAGATATTCACCTCCCCCCAGGGTGATTCCTCTTCACTCCGCCTTTACTTTCTGCTTCTTCTGTTGAAACTTGACAAAAGCTTCAAACCCAATTCCGCCAAACACTAAACCGACGCCTGCCCATTGCCTCACGTTAAGGTGATGGCCAAACAAAACAACACTCAAAATCATACTGAGCATCTTTCTCGTGACCGTAGCCGTGATCAAAATTATGGAATTGAACTTTTCCAAAATGATAAAGATGAAAACCTGGCCAATGGCGCCGCATCCTGCAAATACCGTAATATCGTAAACTAGCTCGGGGTATTTCTTTGCAAACGCAAGCGTGTCGTTGAACTCGCCGCACTGGAACACCAACGTATACGTCGTCGTCATTAAAAACACGAACAAATTCAACGTGCACATGAGACTTGCCCCCGTGAGTTTCTTTGCTAGCGGAAGCTTGAAAAGCTGGTCCTGCGTTGAGTTTGTGAGTCCATCGAGGAGCATGCTCCCGATCAAATATGCGAGCCCCAACGCCGTGTTGCCGTCATTGACCGTTTTCTTCTCCTTTGTATGCGCAAGCGTAAACATGGTGACCCCCACCGTGACCAGCGCCGCTACAACGTATTTGTAAACGGGGAACCGCGTCCTGTAAAGCATGAAATGCACAAACATGACGGGGATAAGCTTGCACGACTTGGCCAAAAGAAACGCCAAGTAGTCCAAATGCGCTAATGATTTATAGCCAATGGGAGACGAAACGCTCGAGCAGAGCGACACAAGTGCCAATGAGCCAAACACGTGGAGCCCCTTGTTGCCGTTCTGGGTGAAAGCGTCAAACGGAGATGACCCTGTGGAGACTCTAGCGTAGATGTACCCAACTATGGATGCAAGAAACGCCTGAACGATATTGACAATCAAGGGTGCTTTGAAATACTCGTTGGCTCCATAGGGTTTGGTGTTGATCCTTTCCTGCAACACTGACCACGTCAAGAATGTGCTATATAGCCCCAAAACACATAGTGCCAACGTTATCGCCAGTGTTTCCTTCGGCATGCTTTGCTTGGTATATCCCACATGCATAGACAGTGAGACGGTGAGACAGTAAGAGAAAGAAATATGAAAAATAAATGTGTAAAATAACAGTCTGTCAAAACATGCATTAAAAGTGGGATCGAGTGCGCAATTCGTCGTATCCGGAAAAAATTTCAGTACCACTACTATTTCTATTTATTGCGAAACATTCCGAAAAATCCACCTTTCTTTTGAGTAGCATTATCACTGGCAACTGTCTCTGGTTCTGTTTCCACTGGTTTCACCTTGTCCGTGTATGAGATGTAATTAAAAGCAATGTCAAACAAAACCGGTTTGCACAAGATGGGCTCGAGCTTCTCCAAATTCAATGCTTTCAAGCCAGCAGGGTACTTGTTGAGATCTTCAAGTGTGTACTTGGCACAAGTCAACTCCTTTGTTTGTTGAAACTCGGCGCTTATCTGGTTCTGCAATATTAATTTCTTCAACTCAACTTTGAAAAAGGCAACTTCTTCATTGTTGCTGACTTGAAAAGGGAAATCAACTTTGTAAAAAGATTCTTTTCCAGGAGCAAATTGCAAGTTTTTGTTGACGTGGTCGTAAATCTTTAAACTTTCGGCAAATTTACTGTTAAACTGGTAACATTCTGCAATCACCACATCCTTCTTAAACTCGTAGTATTGCTCCAAGTGTTGAAGCGAAAAGTACAAATCGTCGTCATTGTAAACACCGGGCAATTCTTCGAGCTCCTTAACTGTTTGTATTATTCCGCCATACAACCTGATAATGTCCTTGTTGTTGTCGATTTTGCCCGCCAACGATCCAATCAAAAGCAAGTCTCTTTTCAACTTTGTGAATAATAGATTGTAGTTTAAAAAAGTCGACAAGATGGCGCGATTCTGCTTCTGCTCCAAGTCGTCGTCGTCTTGGTTTTTTTCATTGTCTCTCTTGTGCATATCCAATATGGCTATCCATGATGCTATTATCGAGTCAAACTGGTTGGCATCGTTGTATTTCAACCACTCTTTGTCCTGGTCCAACTCTTGGACCTTGAATGCAATCTCGTCATTGTATATCTCTGCAGTGTGTCCTCTCCACTCAACCTCCTTCTTCAATTGGAGTGCCGACGACAAGTCCTTGGTGTACTTTTCGTCTATCAAGCTGATGGCGGGGCTCAAACTGGGGAATAGTTCTTCATGGCAGTATTTTCTCGATAAAGTTTTCAAGTCGCCCGCTTTCTTCAATTGCGCAGCTGCCAAGTTCAACGAAGGATCGACCAAAGTCTCAATCAACTCGGCACACAAAGTTTTGATGTAAGAGTCCTTGTCGGTATTCTCCGAGTAGAGATAATCCAAGCAGCATTTGGCAATTGAAAACGCATTGAGTGCTTTCAACCACTGCTTCGTAATGATGGATAACTGGCCGGCAATCAACGCGGCAAATATGTACACTTCAACTCTCTTTTTCGCATCTTGATCTTTTTCAGTTAATTTGATCAACTTGTTGGCATGTGTTAAAGCTCGCTTCATTTTAGTTTTCAACAAAGTAACATTTTGCGACGATTTCACCTCCAACAGGCTCTTGATCTCCAACGCGTAAAGCATGTCTCTTTCTGCAAGAAGCAACTCCAACAATCCAAACCTGTCATCCTCGCTGTATTGCTCCTGTGTGATGCCCGATGTCTTCTCTTTCGCCTGGTAGTTTTTGGTATCTTTCGTCACAATGTGCAATTCATGGCGCAATTTCAAGATTCTTTTGTTGACTCTGTATCTTTGTCTTTGGAAGTCCTTTGCATTGACCAAATAGGCACTGAGCCTGGCACCAAGCGTGCTATTTAAAGGGCTATCCATGGCGAGGTTTGATTAGGCGATTAGGTGTTTAAACAACTGTTCGCTGGTGGGGGGGGGAATTAATTTCGGGTGAAAAAAATCAAAAAAAAAAAAACACATTGTTCTGCCGCGAGTTTTATTGCACCAGAGCAAAGAAGAGATCTTCTGAGACACACTTTGCTCAAGAGTGAACTCTTGAGAACGGTTGCTTTTGGGAGGAATTGGAAAGAAGGGGGAAGGAAAGGATCGTCATTGCCAAAGAACCTTGGTTTAGGAAAGATTGCAGAGGTGTGGAGGAAAAGCTCTTGGATTTTCAAGATCTCAAACTGTGTGTGTGTGAGAGAGTTACAGCAATCAAATCGCAAAAAAAAAAAAAACGAACATTGCGGGAGCAAGTGTTTCAAGCCGGAAGAGTGAGTGTCTATGACGACATTCGAAAAGTTTAAAGTTGAGTTGTGGTTCTTCCAAGGGTTCTGAAAGTCTACGAGACTCGTTTGAAGTTGCTGGTTTCATCACTTTGACGGCAACCTATTTCCACGCTTGCTAATTCCGTAGCAAGTGGTCAAGATCTCCCCCCCCCCCTCCCATTTCGACATGACTTGTTGGGCTTTTTGTGCGGCTAGAGCAAGTTGCCATGATTTTTTCAGCCACCACACCCACCGCATCCACAACAGCTGCAAAATCGAAAAATATTCGTATATAAAGGAGCCATGAGGACGCCCGATTTTCTGAAGTAGCCATCCATTTTAAAAGCATTCCCCTATCGACTAATTTATTTTCTGCAGTTTAAAATGCCAGCTCAAGTATCAGTCAACACAAAAGAGTACACCTTGAATAACGGAACCAAGATCCCAGCTGTCGGTTTGGGAACGTGGCAGTCTGAGGATGGTGACGCTTACAAGGCAACACTTGTGGCATTAAAGAACGGGTACCACCACATTGACACAGTATGTTATTTCGTATCAAGTCCCCAAGCCAACCGAGGGGGGGGGGGGGGGGCATCCTTGTCATTATCGTCATTATGAAAACTGAATGAAAATACTGACACAATTTCTTCTTTTTTAAAAAATTTAGGCATCGGCTTATGGCAATGAACAAGATGTGGGACGCGGTATCGCAGAATCCGGGGTCAAGAGAGACGACGTGTTTGTCACTACCAAGATCTGGAACGATGCCCACAAGAACCCTGAAGAATCGCTTGATCAGTCCTTGGACAAGTTAGGCTTGGAGTACGTCGATTTGCTTTTGATTCACTGGCCCTTGTCGATCGATCCCGAGACGGAGAAACCTTACGAAGACTACGATTTTGTAGACACTTGGAAAAAGTTGCAAAAAATATACAAGGAGGGCAAAAAGGTTAAAGCTATTGGTGTGTCCAACTTCAACGTTAAGAAGTTGGAAACTTTGTTGAATGCGGAAGGAGTTGATGTTGTTCCTGCCATCAACCAAGTTGAAGCTCACCCCTTGTTGACGCAGCCAGAGTTGGTGCAGTACTTGAAGTCCAAAAACATTTACTTGACCGCGTACTCGCCACTCGGATCCGGCGAAACCCAATTGTTCAAGAACAAGGCGGTGGTTGACATTGCCGAGAAGAACAAGGTAGACCCGGCGCAAGTGTTGGTATCTTGGGCTGTTCAAAGAGACACCATTGTGATTCCCAAGTCGGTTACAGAGTCGAGAATCATTTTGAACATCAAGACGTTTACCTTGTCTGAAGAGGATTTCAGCGCTTTAAACAATCTTGCAAAAGAACAAGGTGCCGTGAGAACAAACGATCCAGAATGGTTTGATTTCAATGCATGAAAGAAGCAAGTAATAGAGATATACATATATAGATAATTGCAGACAGTGAGAGAAGACCCACCCCATATCCTCTTTTTTTGAATCATATTGTAAGATCCACAATGTCTGGTTTGAATCTGATTTTAGTATTTTTTTTCCGTTTATTTTGGACCTTTGACTTGTTAGACAATAAACCCTTTGTTGCAGCTTTCGAGATTGCTGGAGGAGTTTGGCATTTTTCTATTTCTTTTCACAATGGCTGCAAATTGACTTGCCTTCTTCGTGGACTCGCGAGTAGTTTACTCCGATAACGTGCCGAAAATAATGGGTCGGGTAATCCCTCCCTGAGAGAGACGCAATTGAAATCACGCGTCTTGAATGTAAGGATGTTGGTGTAACAACGCGACCGTCGGATAATGACGAATCCGGCTCTCATGAGCTTTAGATTTGGAATATCTAGACGGCAGTGAGTCCATGTCAGCATCCATTTGCATTCTCGGCCACTGCCTTTTTGCTTCTTGGGAAGTTGCAGAGGCAAAAGGTGTGAAAAGAGAAGAAAATTCGACATCACCTCAGCTGCCACTGGCAAACCGTGACTCCTTTTCTTTTATCTCTTCTTGACTCTGATTCAGGCTGATTGAGTCATCAAAGATGATGATGTGTTTGGACAAGTGATTTGCGGATATGAATTTAGCGCGCTATTCCGAAAACTACTCATCATAGTTGATTCAACAGACATGTTACCCGTCGGAGTCGCCAATGGGAACGGGAGCAACACAAGTGACGGCATCACGAGCGGCGCAAAGAGAGGCCACTACTGCCAATACCCTGGGAAGAAGCAACGGTCCCGGAGTCCAATGAGAGAACAAAAGAGAAAGCGCCTCTGTTGAACAGATTCCCTCCTCCTCCTCCCCCCAAAAAAGAAACAGCTGAAGATGGCGTGAGCGCTCGCGATGAAAGAATGATTGATTTTTCAATGCAATGAAGAAAGAAAGAAAAAACAAGCGAGTAGGGGCTTGCAAACTTCATAACCGTCACCATCGTCATTTTCATCATCAAATGACAGACGAGCATGGAGATACGCGCGAATTGGGCATAGAAAGCGGACCAGACCCTTTTGAATAGCTCCCGCCTTAAACAAACCCTTTTGGTTTGCACCCTTGATTCCACCGTTGTACGTGCCCCCCTCTTGTCTATCTGCTTCTCTCTCATCTGTCTCTCTCTGCCTCTCTCGGCTGTTCTTTTACCCTCTCGGTGTCCCTCTCGCCATGATCACTTAAATCCACCACCGCTCGCGCCTAAACGTAAAATATCTTGAAAAAAAAAAAGAACTGCCTTTAGAGACTCGTTTGGATTCAGCACCGTCAATGCTACGATTGGGTCAACAACAGATATTTTTAGTCGAGATCATCCTCTCGTTGGTGTTTGTGGTGTCGGTGATACTCATAGGCATAACCTTGAAAGCGCGGCAGCGGGCGCAGCTGGACGAGCTAGTCGAACACGAGCGGTTCAACTCGATAGAACTCAAGAACAATCGTCCCCTGGATATACTCAAGGTCTGCACCAACTCCAAATGCGCCATCGTCGTCACGTTTGAGTTGAACCATATCATCACGGCGTGGTCGCCCGTGGATAAGCGGAAACACATCTTGTCCAAGGACCTGTGGCCGATCCAGCATATAGCCGTCAGCGATGATGGCATCTACATCATCCTCGTCAACTTCAACAAAGGTAGAGTCTACTGTTTTGAAAATTTCAAGTTCAAGTGGGTAGAGTCGATTCCGAAAATCACCCGCGACACCAAGATCTTGGAGTCCTTTTTCAGAGTACGCACGGTGCCCGGTTATTTAACTAGAAAGATGATGAAGCGCAGCAGCTCGTCATCTTTATCATCGCTAAGTTCCCACATCAATGGCAATTTCCCACCACCTGCTCCTCAGCCTGCTCCTCACCCGGCTTCTCCATTACCCAACCCTTTCTCGCAACAACTGCAGATTGTTGAACCATCAGTGAAGGAAGACTTTGTAATGGTGTTGAAAACGGAGCTCATCATTATATCCTGCAGCGATGGCGCCGTAAAGAGCGAGCCATTGCAACCATTGACCGCGGCAGCAAAAATCACCACGCCGCGAGTCAACGATAAGATTGTCTTTCGCGACGAGCAGGGCACGCTTACCGTTGGTGTTGCCGTCAACAACAAATTCATCTTCCGCAACCTTCCCATCAAGGACGTCTACATTGGCAACCGCATGGCATCTGCTGTTGCTGCTGCTCCCGTGTCCGCCCACCGCAACCGCAACCTCAATCCACCCACTATGGTAGCCGTTAATTTCATCGGCATGATTGTCTTGGTGCAGGACTTGAATGCGCATCTAATCGACGTCTCCACTGGGGTGCTACTACGAACATTCAACATTGGCCATTTCAAAGCCGGCACGTTCAAAGTCGCCCATCTGGAACCTACGCATTGCAAATTTTGCGGATGTGTTTCCGTGCATTCGTTTTCGCTAATTTACCAAGAAGAAGACACCAACATGGTCATTGTGCATACTTTTAAAATCGACAATCTGCGATCCAAGAATAGCATATGTCTCCGTGTGGAGAGAGACCCGCGCGAGATCCGATGTTTGGGGTTCAATAGCGTCTCGGAGTCGCAATACTGGTACGAAAACATCAAATGCTGGCAGGCAAGCGACGTCAACACCATAATTGGGCTTGAAAAATTGCCACCTCCAATGTCACTGCCGAATACAACCACAACAACAACCACAAGAACCACGGACTGTTTGGATAACTACGGCCGTCTCACTTCATTGCGCCAACGCAAGAAGAAGCTGCCCGCGGTGAAAAAGGACAAGTACGAAGGGTTCATCATTTCACTAGTTGACGGTAAAAAGGAAACCTACCCCATAAACATTGAGCTGCCAATCTGCTCGCTGGCGAAGTATGGCTTCAAATCCATCCTCATCAACTTCGGAGACTCGATGAAGATTTTCTACCAGGGGACCAACAAGCTAATTGAAAATGAGCTCTACTACAACCCGGCGACGAATGGCGCCAATAGCTTGTTGTTTATCAGTAAGAGGCGAAATAGACTTTGAATACGTTGTTTTTCGATTTTTTTTTTTTGTATTTTTCGTTGTATCCTTTTTGTAAAATTAGCGATGTGAAAAAAAGAGCCATTGTAATCAAGTGTTGGTCGCAATTTGTAAATAGTGAAATAAATTTGAGAAGTAGAACCCTTGTTTTTTGACGCCGTTTGGGTCTTACAACGCCATTTTGTCAAACCCAATCGTTCAACAATCAAGCAAAACAAGTGTAAACGTATAGTTTTTAAATCATCGTCCTTGCTAGAAAATCACCCCTGGTAGCTCAGTTGGTTTAGAGCATGAGACTGTAATTTGAAATTCACCTGCTTAAAATAAGCAATCTTGGGGTCGGGAGTTCAAATCTCCCCCGGGGGAATCATTTGCTTTTTTTTTTTTTTCTCTTTTCTTCTACTTTTTTGCAATCATAAATGAAGGTGACACACTTAGACCCCGTAGACGCATTCAAAAAGGTAAAGGTGCCACCACTTACAGTCATGAGAAGTTCTCCAAACAAGTCCTATTTTCTATGTAATCTCTTTTTTCTTTTCTATTCTTTCCTTTTCTTTTTTTTACAACTATAAACATGCTATGGGAAATGCTGTGGAAAATCAAAATCCCTCCCCCGCTAGAAATTGCCAACTAACAAAGCACAGCTCCAGAGGCATCCTAAACAAGTAAACAAAAATCCTCCCCACACGATTGAACAGTGGAAACTGGGTGCCACATCAAAGCGGTGAAACAACAAATTAATCGCAATAAGATTAAATAGTAAACTGACAATCATAGCAAGGACCAAAACAATCAAGATTCCCAAATTGTCTCTGATCAAAAACTGCGAGTTTGAACCGCCTGATAACGAAGTGTTGAAGATGGAATATATTATGCCCAATTGAATGCCAGAGAGAAACAAGGAGATGATGGTCATGGCAAAGTAAATGTAGGATAGCGTCGAGTCATAGTCCATCTGGTACTTCATTTGATAGTCGTTTCTGTGCAAATAGGAAATCGGCTCCTCGTTGATAGAGTCATATCCCGAAGTGTTGTAGTTATCATTTTGGTAGACTGAGATCAACTTGGTGTAAGGGTCCAACTCCAACTCATCTTCTTCATGATAAAATGGATTTTCATAACTAATCTTGGGTGTTTTTTCCTCCACTGTTCCGCGGAATAGCCTGTTTTTGAAATTGAGCACCGACGACACGAGCTTGTTCATATGGTGATGATCGTCAAGGGGATCGGGCGAGATGCTAAGTGTTTCCTGCTCATGCGGCTCTTCAAAGATGCTGGAGCCACGCGAGTTGTGCTGGTCGTGTTCCGCGTGGGCCTGTTGCAACGACTGGATCGACACCTTGTGCTTCATGATATCTGTTGATTTTTGTCTAATAATGGAGTCTTCCTCGTTGGTCTGCTGGCATGAAGATTCAACATTTTCAAACTTCTTTAGCAAATTCAAATTTAACAAGTTTGTGTAATGGTTATTGATAAAGTCGCCGTTGGGGACAATGTTGTAGTAGCAAGAAATCTGGTACTGGTAGAAGTCAAAGCCTTTATAAAGCGAGACACAGTTGTGGTTGAGGATAGTCTGTAACTTTTTGGGTAATCGTCGTAGTATAGTCGATGAATATTTATTTTCTACAACCCCGGTTTTCAAATCGACTTTTGTCGTCAAAGAGCTTTCAAATTCAGAAAGGTTTAAATCGTTGGAGTAGACACCCATGTGGTTATGAGGGAACGGGTCCATTTGATCACGGGTTTGTGGAAATGCAACTGTATTAATATATTGGGGCTTATCAGTGGTTGATATGTCACTTTCAAAACTGAGATAAAAGCCCTGCTCTGATGTTGGATTTTCCACTCCGAGTCCTCCCAGTTCCTGATCGGCGGCAACAACAACATCACCGTCATCGTCGCCATTTCCTTCAATCTTGAACCTTGATCTTTTGAAAAAAACTTTTGATTTCGGTAAATAGTCGTTTGCCAAGATGAAATTAATGGTCTTTTTAGTTAACGCGGTTGCTGTTTGGAAATATTCAAACAATTGCAATTTAATCTCTTCTTGGTTTCTCTTTTGCAAATGGTTGAGAAAAATCTCTACAATGGGGTTCGGTAGTATGCAATATGAATATTTCCGTAAACCTCCAATTGGAGCCACGATTAGCGAGAAATCGTTTAGATTGCTTGATATGATGATGGCAGGTTCTTTTAACAAATCTTGATTGAGGTAGATAGCGGACATAAAGTCGTCCCCCACGTTTTTCAAGCCAAGATAGACATTGAAATTGAGGAGAATATCATTGGTTAGGTCGAGCGGTATGAGGCAGTCGCACTTGAAATTTTTCTTTAGTAGGATCACCAAATCGAAATACGATTCACTTGTTGAAGGAACTTGCTGGATATTTGTTGATTGTCTGCTATCATTGTTATTTTTGGGCAAGATGGAATTTTGATAATCATTGGAGGAATTCGTCGTCGAGGCTATACTAAATAACGAGTTTTTGCGATGTAAAGTGTTTGTGTAAAAACTTTCGAGCATATTTCGCTCGTATTTGACCAAATTGATGAAGTTTGTCAATTGGAGTGTTAATTTGGTTAAATCGAAATTGATGAATGCTTTTGAATCTTGAAACAAGAGGTTCTTTAGCTCGGACACGAATTTGCAGCCTTGCTTCTTGTGTTTATAGTATTTTAGAAACTTTTTAAAGATTTTTTTCAAGGCGATTTTCTGAATCAAGATGAATTTCGACAAATCTTTAAGGGCAATGGATAGTTCGATTGCTTGAAAGAATAATTCGTCAATTTCAATGAGGAAGCAATTCATGTCATCGCAACAAGCATCATTTCCACTTGCATTTCCATTTTCGTCTTCGTCGTCTCGTAGTCTATTAAACACATATTCAAGGTTTTTGAATTTTCGTGTCAATTCGCCATGTTTAGTTGCAATAAACAAATTGATAAATTCGAAATTCTCGATAAACGCCAGCCGGAGTTCATCCAAATCTCGCGAGTCCTGTTTTGTTATTTGCTTAATCCTGTATTTCAAGTCATTGTAGTCGATATTGTAGCTTTTCCATTCGGGTATTGACAAATGTTGTAAATTATTGCCAAACTTCATCTATCTTCAAGGTGCTTTGTGGGGAAAAACAAAAGATAAAAGCTGTCTTGTGTCTTGATTTGAAATGATGTGGAAATTTCTGCAATAAAGTGTCAAAGTGTGATAAATGGTAATGAGATCATACAAAGGGAAAAGTATTCAAGTATTATTGATGAAGAAAATATAGCAGTTGAATCAAATGAAAATCAAGCTGAAATGGTGGATATCAAGTGATGGTGTATCCCGTGGTTTTTTGCAAAAAAAAAAAAGAAGCTCTTCCTGCCTGGATATTTCTAGCAATGGTATAGCAAAATGTTGGGTTTGTTATTGGATAACTGTATTACACGGCAGAATCCTTGGCTATATGGTGCTGGTGGTTCTGGAGGTGGTTCTGGTGTCTCTGATGATAACGGGCCGAACTGCTGATTTTGATTGCTCTCCGCCTTTCTCTATCTTTGAATTTTTCTTCTTTATAATTTTGACTCCTCCCCCTTACAGAGCAAATAATAATGTAGAAGTAGAAGGAGTGGTGGTGTCAGTGGTGGTGATAAAACAAAAAAGATGAAGTTCAGGATGAAGTTCAATAATCTGCACAGTGTGTGTATTATGGGGCACTATGAAAGATAAGAACACCAACGACGAGTAGAAAGACAAGGAGACAGTAAAGAAAGAAAGAAAAGAAGACCACAGGCAAATAGGTCTTCACGGGGAGGGCAGGTTAGCTGCGAGTGGAAAGCAGGGGGAAATTGCGATGCTTTTATAGCTACAGCTGCTAAAAAAGACCACTTCCCTTTCCTTTTCCCTTGTCCCCTTCCCTGTACTGTCCTAGCATACCCTGCTTTGTCTTGCCTTGCTCTCAGTGTGCCTTTGTTAAAGGTCTTCTGATAAGTTACTTTTTTGAGAAGAGACAAGGGGAGATGGAGCCAGAGGAGTAGACGGCAGTGGAATGTGTAATATGGTTACAGTATAACCATAGACTGTTAACCTTAACTACAGTTATAATCTATTGTGCTACACCGCCCAACCAACTAAGCAACAAACCAAGCAGCTTGCAGCTGAAATTACACTCCCCAAAAGACCAAATGCCCCAAGCCCTTAGTCCTCAAGTCCTATCTTAAAACCAAAAGCCCACCTTGGACCTAACCATAATAGACTAATTCTTAGCACCAAAAATATTTCTATTAAATTTGCAATCGATTACCAAGACCAACACCAAGAACAACACCAACGCCAACCTGTTTTGTCCAGTTATATGGGCGATCGGTGATCTGCAAAAAGCGAGGCTGAGGAGAGACCTCAACTGTAACCGACTTCCACTACATTGCGTTCTTCAACATCCCGTTTAACTCCAACTACATCCCCCCCCTTGGAAATGAAATTGCAAAAAAAAAAAGAAAATTAAAATTAAAATTAATGCTGCGAGATGGGCTGAAATTTCAGACCAACATCAACAACAACAAGAGCCGAGAGGAGGAGACGAAGAGAGGCTGCAGTCGCCATAAATTGGAAAGAGAGTTGCCTGTGAAATTACTACCGAACCCCCGATGGAAATCGAGAGGCAGTGGAAGCTGCATTATTATTTATTCCAGTGCACTAATCCAAAATCCAAGAGATTCCCATCCCTTCTTGGTATAGTTCTACTGTCTAGCATGGTTTAAAAATTTTAGAGACAAGAAACAAAGCTCCCCTCCCCAAGCCAGAAAATAGTATATGTTCACCACCATCAACTTCACGGTAAGTTGGTTAGGCTTTGCGCTTACGAGGCAGTTTAACTCTCTCATGTGCTCCTTCTTTTCTTTTTGCCATCTACATTTGTGTCTATGTCCTTGTCTCGTCTCGGCTCGTCTCGGCTCGTTCCGTTCCCGTGGTTCACTTACGGTGGAAAATATGAGAGGTTTCTTCTTTTATAAGTGCTTATCGTCACATGACAGGAAAACCTCCACCCCCTTCTTGTCCTCTCCTCTCAGCCTAGATTCAAATTCAAACAATAACCATAGCTGCAATAGATAAATAGATAAATACCAGAGTAGTGTAGTTATAATATCCAATTCAAGATTTCTGCGTATTGTTTAGATTTGCTTGTTCTTCAATAATCCAAACTTCTGTTTTCTTTTTTTGAAAAAGTCTTCTTGGTTGAAAGAGCCAAAATGGATGCAATCTTCATCCAATACCACATCGATCTATTTTCAAAAGTTTAAACTGTAGACGTCCGTGTGGATTTGGTCTCAACCGTAGTGGTTGTTTTGGTAGGAGCAGTTCGAGAGCTTTGAGAAGGACCTTTGAGCTCAAAACTGGAGAGTCGTCGGGCCCCATCCTTGTCCTCCTCCTGCTTCTTTTTTTCATGTAGTGGTCCCCGAGCAAATAACAGCAACATCAACCTCGTATTTGGGTCTGGTGGTGTTGGAACTTCTAATCGCATACCTTTATAAGGGTTATGAGCAACATGTATACGCTAAATTGCCAAAAACTAAATATCGTGGGTAGTCTTTCTAGAACCGTGACTGCGTTATAGGTTGAATTCATCTGTCCCCCGTCGCCTTGAAAAAAAAAAAAAAGTATGGCTCAACTATGTTATAGCTCAAACTACCCCTCAGGTTTTTAATCTGTGGGTTCATACAATCAAAAAAGTGAAATTCGTCTCGAGCTGATGAGAATGGATAAAGCCGAAGATTTTCCTAAAGCTCACACGAGTCTTGAAAATTACGGTTTTACTTTCGAGAACAATTTTTGCCTGTTGCATATGTCTGAGATGGTTAAAAGGGGGGACTCGTTTATCTGAACAACTTACGCTGACCCCCTGGCATCTTCTCCCATTCTAAACCAAACCAGCGTTTCCTCTGCTGTTTGAGCACCAGTGTAAAAAAAAAACTGAGTAAGAACAGAGCCAAGACGGTTGCAGTCGACATCTTCAACATTCTCAAAAGACGTCGACAAAAAAACCTCAGTTCCAACTCACGCTTCAAAAATCGTCGGCAATATTGCGCTTTCTGTAGGGAGGATTCCATCATGCTGCCTCACTGGCAAAAGTCTCACAAATTACCATGGTTCAAACTAATAACGTACAAATACCAAATATCAGGGAGTAAAGGATTCGCCCAATCTATAAAACCAAAAGAAACTAAAATCAAGGGTTTCTTGCAAGTTCTACCGAGGGTGGAGACCAAGAAGACTGCGATTGGCACTTCAAGTCAATAATTTTTTCTCCATGGTTAGAAGTGGATTTCTTTTTTGTTTTGTTTCAAGTTTGGACCAAGCAGGGCTTTCACGAGGCATGAAATTGATTCTGACAAAAATGCCGTGAAGCCGTGAAATATTGACCAACTGCCCTCATGTCCCTAGAAGCTGGGCTTTATACCATGCATTACTATTATCTTTTTCCGGCGCTGAACTCGGGCCTACGTTTTACGGCACTTGAATTTTACTCTTTCTTCAAATAAATTGAAGAAATGAAACAAGCATGACAAATTTCAACTTGAGTTACTGAGTCCCAGGGCTTCCAAATGTCAAAGCCACTTTTTCTCAAAAGTCGGATTCAATGAGTCTCGAATTCAAGTCATCGATGACAGGCGCCAACTACAACTGCTTTCCCCTAATGTCATCCCATTTAATTTGAAATCTTTGCGGGTTTTACTCAGAAGAGAGCAAAACTGGCAAGCACGATAAACCCTTGAAGTAAAGATTTGTATTTGATCCCCCATCCCCCACCTATATTTCTCACCTTTCGCGCTTCTAATGGACTATTTACGCAAATGATACAGATACTCATTGCCCATTCATTCGACTCCATGCCCCTGTTCATTTACTATTTGATAAAATCGAACTCTGAATTCAACCAGGGGCTGAAAAATAAAAGAAAAAAAAAAGAGGAGACATACTAAACAGATTGTTTTGATAAAACGATGACATGAACATTTTAGCCCTTAACTTCGATGGTGACGACTCGATGAGAACAATCCTTGAAGGCGTCTTCATACTCAGTTTTTCTTTTTATTTTGGTCTTATTATACAAAATTCTATCACTTGTTGTATTTTCGAACAGCCTTGACAAAGACGGGAATCATGCCCCCAGTTTGCACAGCAAACGATCGATGGCCCAACACCATTAATTGGGTTCTTATGCTGCCACTATGACTGGTAATACCAACGATGTCTTCATCGTCCAGAGTGAACAATTGCTGTAGTGCAACATTCATCCTCATGGCTTGTTCATCAACGGTTTCTCTATAATCGTCTTGATACAACTCATCTTCCTCAACCAACTCCTTCTCAATTTCAAAGCCTTTCGCGCGAAATCTCTTTTCTATAATCGATCGAGTCGATCTCTTGTCGCAGGTGTGAACCCCCATTGTTTCTCTCCAGTTTTCTTGAATTATAGCAGGGTGTTTGGTCAAGTTCACGATTGGATTCCACGTATAGTATAAGGTATCAATTGCCCTCGACAATGGCGAAACATACAATTTCTTTGGAGCAATCAACCTAGGGTCCAGCTGAGCGTTGTTGGCCAACTCGCGGGCAACTAGTTTGCTATTCAGTTTAGCTAGTTCGACGCTTGCCTCGGTCAAGTTTGCATCTGGCCCCCATGTCATTTCGTCATCGCCATTCAATTTCGACCAATGCTGATTCCACGCGTCATCTCCGTATTTCAAATGGGCCACATTGTGGTATCCCGTGTAGTGACGCGACAAGTAAAGGATCTTGTACTTGGTATCGGGTGCGGAGGAAGATTGCTGGTTCAAGCGATTCAACTTGGCGATGATGTCATCCCACGAGCCAATCTTGCCGAAATTTTCATCGAGATAATTGAATGTTGTTTCGTCTGTCTGGGGGTCCGACTGCTTGAACACACCTGGCACGATGCTAAACTCCCAATAGCTTGGCTGCTGTTGTTGATATTGCGCGAGTTTTGCCAGGTAAGCGTCTCGAAACTGGCTCTTGATCTGCGAATCGAGGATATCCAACGTGTTGGGAGACGGCGACATTTTTGCTAGCCCGGAGAATACAAGTTGGTTGAGTTGGTAAAACACTTGAGCTATTCTCATAAGACAGAACACCCACACCTGCTTCCCTGGTCAAAAAACGGGGAGAAACGACAACAATCTCTTTAATTCAAAAAATTTCACAGTCACGGGGCAAAGTGAGCAGCTTTTTTGTTGATTTTTTTTTTCGCAGCCAACTGATTGAAATGGCCCTGAAGAAACAGGTATCGTTGGCACAACGATACCTGTAACTGTTACAAATCGAGACAGTGTGACTCGGACTAGGAGTTATCAGTGTCAAGTGACGTCTCCGATGAGCTGGTCGCCTCGAGGGGAAAGAAGGGGGGGAGGGAGAGAAATGCTTCGCTCCCGTGGTGGACAGGAGGGCTTCAGCCAAATTGCGGGTTTCTTAAATGGCCACTTCTAACATAATCTGTTTCTTTACGTCCTGGCCTATGAACGGCTCCCTCGCTATATACATCTTGCTGCTCTTGTTCACATGAATGGCTGTTATCTGAGTAGCGGTATTGGTGGTGGTGCTGGCGGTGTGTACTTTGGCCCAATGTTCACACGCATTATCAACAACGACAAAATCAACGACTTTCATGACAGTAGGGGGAAAAAAAAAGTTACAACTAATAGATAGATATAAAGTCGACAAGAACAAACCAAACCATTGAGAACAACCACGGGGAACCTCCACAAATACTTATTCAAGTGATCAAAAGTCTATAATTGCAATAGGTTGGTTATCTGCTTTTTTTTTTTTTTTTTTTGTTGAAAATTAACCAGATTCATTTACCAAACTAGCACCCTTTCTTTGGTAGCCAGGAACCAGTTGACCAACATTTACTTGCGTTTGCCACAGAAATTGAAGAAAAAGTCGAAAGAAACATGAACAATTTCAACGACGATTTGTATCCCTTGGCTCTCCTTATGGATGAGTTGAAGCACGACGATGTGTCGAATAGAGTCGAAGCAATGCAGAAATTGGATACAATTGCAATTGCCTTGGGGCCGGAGAGAACACGCAAGGAGTTGTTGCCATTTTTGAATGACGTTGCTCAGGACGACGAGGAGGAAGTCTTTGCCGTGTTGGGTACTAAGTTGGGCGACTTTATCCCCTTGATTGGAGGCCACGACCATTGCGAGCCCTTGATTTCCATATTGACAATTTTGGCATCGATGGAAGAGCCTTTGGTTAGAGACAAGGCTATCGACTCGTTGAACAAGGTCAGTTTGGAGTTGACTCAGGAAGAAATAAACAAGATCTTTCTCAGCTTAATCACGAACTTGACCCAGGGCAACTGGTTTCTGAAAAAGATTGCCTCGTGCGGTCTATATAAAGCAGTCATTATTCGAGTCAATGCTGAAGCGAGAAAAGACTTGTTGAAAATGTACTTGAAGCTTGTCACTGACGACTACCCCATGGTGAGAAGAAGCGCTGCTACAAATTTACCGCATTTGATTGACTTGTTGACGCAATTCACCGAAACCTCTCCCAATGACGTCAACAAAGTCAACAACGAAGATTGGGAAATCATCTCCAAAATGTTTCAGCATTTAATCAATGATGATCAGGATTCAGTTAAATTCCTTAGTGTCGACGTATTAATCTCGATTCTAGAGTTTTTCCAAAAGATTCACGAGTATAGCTTCAATTCAGATTTCTTATCCAGCGCATTAAAATTAATCAAGGACGAAAGTTGGAGAGTTAGGTATACTGCTGCTGATAGATTTAGCAAGATTGCCACGAACTTTGCCCCCAATGAACAGGATTTGTTTCAGTTGATTGATCCTTTTATCGCACTAATGAAGGATCACGAGGCCGAAGTGAGAAAAGCGATCGCGACGCAGTTGCCTTCATTTTGTGAATTGTTGACCAAATATCCACCTACTAAAGCAACAATCTTGAACAAGATCATACCAGTGGTGAATGAATTGAGTCAAGACTCAAATCATGGAGTTCGAGCATCGTTGGCATCAACCATTACCGAATTATCACCCATATTGGAGAGGCAAAACACCATTGAAAAATTGTTGCCCATTTTCCTCACCATGTTAAAAGACGATGAGCCGGAAGTGAGGCTCAACATCATATCCAATTTGTCAGTGGTGAATGAAACCATTGGCATTAATTTACTATCCACCAATTTACTTCCCGCCATCACCGAGTTGGCTCAAGATCACAAGTGGAGAGTAAGATTAGCAATCATTGAATACATCCCCAAATTAGCCGACCAACTCGGCGAATCCTTTTTCAATGATGAGCTCTTGTCATTATGCATGTCATGGTTATGGGATCCAGTATTCGCGATAAGAGAAGCAGCAGTCAATAATTTAAAAAATCTCACCGTCATTTTCGGATCTCAATGGGCAACGCTGGAAATCCTAAGCAGATTGCTCAACCAAGATGACAAGATTGACGAGGACGACAAGATTGATTACTCCAACTTTATCATCAGAATCACGTGCCTTTTCGCAATAACAAGTTTGATACCTGTTATTGACCACAATATACTAATTGAGAAAGTTCTCCCCTTTATCAACAGCTTAATCACAGACTCGGTGCCCAACATCAGATTCAACGTGGCCAAGTCCTATCTCACTTTGGTGGAATCGTTGGCTAAAAATGAACAGGCAATTGCAAACCCCGAAGAGTTGAAGAAGCTTGTTAACTTGCAAGTGCTTTCCAATTTAGAAAAATTAGAATCGGATGAAGACGTAGATGTGAGATTCTATTCAACAAAGAGTATTCAGGGAATAAATGAGATTTTGGCATGAATAGCAGAAGCTAAAAAAGAAAACAAGAAAAAAACTTTGTTGAATTAACGCCGGTACGAAAAAGATTTATATAAATTATCCACACTTGTTTCAATCACTTTAGCTTTTATAATAAGACAAACCAAACTTGCAAAACCAAAAAAAAAAAACCACAAAAGAACAATTAGCCTCTATACAAAATGAAACAAAAGGGGCTTCTTCTCCTATTGCTCAAGCTGTTGTTGCTTCTTTTCCAACTTGTCGAAATCAAAATCAAACGACGCGCCACAACCACACGCAGTGCTAGTATATGGACTATCGACAATCTTGAACTGGCTCCCAATTAACTCCTTGGTGTAGTCCAACTTGGAATCCTGCAAGATCATCAAACTCGACTCGTCCAAAACAATGCGTGCCTTAGCTCCATCACTGCCGCATCTCTCAAACACGTAAACCTCGTGCGGATCGTCGACTTCAGCGAGATACGCGTCCAAGTCAATCAAGTTCAAATTGTACTGGAAGCCATGACATCCCCCGCTCTCGACTTGGATCTGCAATGCTGAATCGTGCGCGTTGCCAGCGTGAATCTCGTTCAATTTCGCTAACGCCCGCGGCGTTATCGCGATAGCTTTGGATGTTGCGCCGTGCGTTAGCCTCGTGGCGTTGAAATCGTCCGCTTCCGTCGTCTTCATCGGCAGCTCCACCAGCAGGGTATCATTCTTCTTCTCGGGGCGCTGTTCCGAAGGAAATGCAAATGCTGAAGGCTTGAGAGTCCGCGGCTCGGATGGACCTCGTGTTGCAGTGGCGTTGAACCGGCGCAGTCTAAGCAACGCGGGAACGAGCGTTCCTCCTGCTCTTGTTGTTCTCGTTGTTAGTGCTATTGTTGACTTTGTAAGTGACAGAGTTATCATCTTGATGGATATCATCCGTAACGTCATGGTTGCTTACCAATACCGTTTGCACCGGATCTCAAGTGGTTATCTCTCCCTCTCTTTTCTTTGTCTTTTCCTTCCTGGTATGAGAATATTCAGAATGAGTTCAAATTGCACGACCTGTGTGTCGGAAAAACGAGGAGTGGTAATGACGCGACACATACATACATATATGTACCATGACGTCACGCCGAGTATCCTATACCAACCACTGCGTGTGTTGCTTAAGCTTTGGCCCTGGCGATAGCGGATGGCTGACAGGTGAGAATTAAGAGTTTAGAGTTGACAGATGAGAGTTGACCTTATAGATCAAACGAATGCATCTATTGCAATGTTCTTATGACTATGTAGAATGGACTACCGGACCTCATCATTTCATCTCCCCTGTCTCTTTTTTTTTTTTTTTCCTTTTTTTTTTTTGTTTTTTACTTGTAATTATCGTCAGAAACCCTCCACGAATCAATCAACTGCAAATGCTTCCAATCCTTCTTGTCACCCTCCATACCCCATGAAAAGTATCTGAAATAATAGAAAGTGAACGCAACCAAAAAGTACAACACCAAGTATATTCCAACGTAGACCAATTTACTAGTTGCAGAAGCCCTGGGTCTGTTGAAGATGGAAGCAAACGCATCGACTTCGTAGCAAAACACCATCATGGCAAAGTAAAGCGCGGGCACATAATGATGCACGTAGGTGACTCTGCCCATAATGACAAAGGGAGTGAAATGTAATCCCCATCCAAGCATGGGGTAGATTCCTCCCATGATGAATTTTTGCAACTTGGAGCCTTCGTTGGCAGGGAAATCGGTAAATTGTCTTTGCCATCTGACAATATAGTAAAGCGTGATAAAGGCAAATGCAAGGACACCAATTGTCGACGTCCAAGTTGTAGCTGGAGAGCCAATCATAAAGTATTTGGGCTTGTCGGGACCCCAGCCGCACATCCTGATACCAACATTCAAAGTTGGCCATTGCCAGAACGAAGAGGCCAAGTCATCCTGCTTATCGGGGTCGGGCAACAAGGCGTTATTGGTGGCCATCATTGCCAAGTTGAGCTGGATGAAATCACGAATGAATCTAGTCTTGGGCAATTTGAAATCCTTGGGAGCGGGAGGTAAAATCTCGTTTCGGTTATTTTCAAGGTTCCACCAAGTTCTCTTGTCCTTTTTAAAAGGACTCTTGTAGCATACAACTTCGCCCTGTCTGAAACCCCATTGCGGTAAAGTGTTTCCGGAAACTCCCAAATAGCACCCCAAGACTTCGTTTTTCAACCTAAACGAGGTGGTCAATGGATGCAAGCGCATCTTGTCTTCCGTACCTTGCTGGTCAACAATCTCCACAATCCAGTTATCCTTGGCATCGCCAATGGTCAAGTTACCGTAACAAGCAACCTCGTATTCGCTTTTCGAAACGGGAGCAGCGATTTCGTGGGTGTGCAAGTTTCTTCCCGTTTGAGGGTGCATCAATCTAACGTGCATGCCGTCGATGATGTACTCAATATCAGTCTTGTTGCCACTAGGGTCGTAGTATGGCTGTGGTCTGGCTCTTTGGAAAACCCAATTGTTGTTGGAGTCCTTGTGGCCATAGGTGGTGACCTGTTGTTGTTTCGAGCCTTCGGGGAAAGCTTGCACGTGCGAGTGGAGAAGACCTCCCGATAACCCTTGACTTTTCAAAGTGACGACGGAGTGGACAATCGAAACTTCTCTAGGGCCACCGCCAACGTCAGAGTTGAGCAAGTTGGCTTGGAACAAAGACGACATGTTGGCATCCCCCGTGCCCGACTTGTACAACAAGTCGAAATGGATCTTAAAGCAAAGCAAAAAGATTGCAATAGGAACAAAGATCAACCCAATTGTTCTAGCTGCCCAATGACCAGCATATTTTCTCCAAGAGATAGACCTGTCTCTCAACTTGTTGACAAGGTCGACAACTGTATAGATTCCAACCAAAGTTGTAACAAACAAACCAACCATTTTAACCGAACACACACACCCGATGGAAACACCAGTCAACAACAACCACTTCCACCATTTTCTTCCAAACTCTTGCTCTTTGGTGTTGAAATTGTGGTACCTGCTGAAACAGAAAACAGTGGAAACCGTGAAAAACAACAACATTGAGTCCAACAAGATGAATTTACCCAAGGTCACGTAGGAGGATTCCAAAGTGACCATCAAGGTGAACAACCACGTTGTCCAAACCGAGAATCCAATCTCCTTCATGGTGAAATATGCAAAAGGCACACACAATGCCGAGAATGTGGCATTGAACAATCTCATCTTGGTGTAGTCAATGTACTCCGGGTATGCTTCTCCACTGGGGAAGTCCCACGAGCCGTTGTAGCCGGCAATATAACCAGAGAGACCCACCAACATCTTGCCCAAGGGTGGATGGACATCGTGGTAAAACTCGTGCCTCAAGTAGTAGGAGCCAAACTTGCCAAAATGCGCTTCATCCCAAACCACGCTTGAGTTGACCGAGATTCGGTAAAACCTGACAAAGAATGATAGCAAAGTGAAGAAAAGGGGTGCCAATATCGACTCCAATTTCTGCAACGACTCGGCGGTCTCCCTGGCTTCATCGTATTGCGTTCTTTTCGTAAGCTCTATTTCGTCATTATCGTCGTCATCGTCGTCGTCATCATTATCGTTGTTGTTTTTATTCTTCTTGTTTAATCCACGGTCGGAGTATTTCTCACCAATCGAGGGAATTGCTTTGGATTTAGTGGTCCTGGCTTTGGTCTCATGTGCTTCTGCAGACGACGCCATGATGAATTGAACGAGCAAAAGCCTCTTTCTTCAAAAAAAAAAAAAGGGAAAACAAGTGCCTCTTCAGCCAAAGTCTGGAAAGGCGACGAAAGAAGGAATGAAAGAAAGAAACAAAAAAGATGCTTCTTGACTGTGTGTATAGTCCCTTTGGCCTTGTTGTTTACTGAAATAGAAAAAAAAAAAACTCGTTGGTGTGTCCTTAAAATTTCAGTCGTGGCAGAAAAATAATCGATCAACCACCAGACGGAAAGAAAACTGAAAAACTGCTATATACCAGCACCCAGCGATCAAACGCCAACGCCAATGCCTGCGCCAGCTCCCGCGCCTACTGGTACTCACCGGGAGATTCGCGAGCACAGACAATAGGGTCTCCGGCCTCGGTGGGACTGAAACTCAAGCGGGGGGCGAGCCACATTAACAAACAAGACACGTCAGTATCAGAAGAGTATTTTTTGATGTATCACCACCCAGTTCCTCCTTGAATAAATCTCCCACTGTTAACGCCTACTCTGGTGGTGGTGCTAATGTTAGTGTCGACGCTACCAAGTGCATCCGGGCTTTTCCCGTGCACGTGCTTCCGAGCTCTTCCGAGACTACGCCGCACTCGGCGCTCGCTACGGGGACAGGCAATAAGAAGAAGAAGAAGAAGAACGCGTTTAACTCGATACTTGACTCTGGAGTCAGAACAAACCTCTTTTCATATAACATCTTTTTTTTTTTCAACTGTGTCTTTCTTTTTCTTTTTCAATGTATCAAACATACAAAAAAAAAACAACAGCCTACCTTAAAATTGCAAAAAAAAAAACTCTCTCTCAAGAGGCTTTTCTTCACAATTTTGTAGCTAGTTATTTGCTACCAGAGACCTTGGCAACGTGTTGCAACAAGTCCACAACACGGGTGGAGTAACCAAACTCGTTGTCGTACCATGAAACCAACTTGACAAAAGTTGGGCTCAACAAGATACCAGCCTTTTCGTCAAAGATGGACGAGTATGAAGAGCCCAAGAAATCGGTCGAGACAACAGCGTCTTCGGTGTAGCCCATAATTCCCTTCATCGAGGTTTCGGAAGCCTTCTTGATGGCCTTGGCAATCTCTTCGTAGGTGGTGGCCTTCTTCAATCTGACAGTCAAGTCGACAACCGAGACGTCAACAGTGGGGACTCTCAAGGACATACCAGTCAACTTGCCGTTCAAGTCTGGGATAACCTTACCGACAGCCTTGGCGGCACCGGTGGAGGATGGGATAATGTTGCCGGAAGCGGTTCTTCCGCCTCTCCAGTCCTTGTGGGATGGACCGTCCACAGTCTTTTGGGTGGCAGTCATGGAGTGGACGGTGGTCATCAAACCTTCCTCGATGCCGAAATTGTCGTCGACAATCTTGGCCAATGGAGCCAAACAGTTGGTAGTGCACGAAGCATTGGAGATAATGTCCAAGTCTGGAGTGTACTTGTCTTCATTGACACCAACAACAAACATTGGAGCATCGGCAGAAGGAGCAGTAATGATAACCTTCTTGGCGCCGGCTTCAATGTGCTTCTTGGCACCTTCAATCTTGGTAAAGACTCCAGTAGACTCGATAACGTACTCAACGCCCGACTTGCCCCAAGGAATCTCGGCTGGGTCCTTGTATTGGAAAACCTTGATGCTGTGGCCGTCAATAATCAAATTGTCGCCCTCGGCCTTAACGTCACCTTGGTAGGCACCGTGGGTGGAGTCGTACTTGAACATGTAAGCAGCATAGTCGGGTGCAATAAAAGGATCGTTGATGGCAACAACGTCAATGTCCTTTCTTTGCAAAGCAACCCTCAAGACCAAACGTCCAATTCTTCCGAAACCGTTAATACCAATCTTAATAGCCATTTTCTGTTAAATCTTTTATTAGTATATATTTCTTTCAACAAGAGACAATTGAAAAATGGAGATCAAAAAAAATCAAAAAATCAAAATCCAAAAGTCAATTGAATTTCCCGAGAGGTTAAAAAAAAAAAACTGGTGGACATTCAAGGAGCTTCTTATAATGTTTGCAAAAGTAAACGGGGGTAGTATGGAGCTATGGAGCATGGAGTCAATGGAGTGCAACTATGATTGGCTTGCCATTTTGTATTGAAGTACACGTCATTTTTTTCTATTTCTGTCCAAAGGCTGCTTCTTGTTAACCTCCGGGGTATTCCTGTCCATCCCACCAAAAAAAGGCCATTGTGCAGTACTGTGCCAGAGACCGCTCCGTTAATAATATCAACGAGGGAGAGAGTATTCGGGCGAGAGAGAAGCACCACATGCGACCAAAATTTCACTCGGGCCTTTCTGGCACGAAACAATGATTTCTTTTTTTTTTTTTGGTTTGTTGGTTGGTTTGAGCTCAGCTTGCGTTGCTCTCACATGTGGAGAGTAAGGTGATATCTGGTATATGCGATGAGTGACTGACTCTCTGCTAAATAGCTCGGTTTATGTCTATTTCCTGGCACTCGCGTTCGCTCGGGACCAATCCGGTTGTTGTTAATTTTCAATGACCAGCAGGGCCGGTTCTAGACCCCCCCTCCCCCTTTGTCTTTTTCCGTCTAGCTTACTCGGGCTGATCTGAGGATGTACATCTATTTTTGTTCGCACAGCTTTCTGTCGACGGGAGCGAGACCGGCCAATTGGAGGTGCATTTTTGTTGTTTCTGACCTTGAGTTTGCAGCTCTATGAGTTTGCAGCGGCTAGCCGTGAAGGGAAGGATGGGGGCGGGTTCCACGGCTTTGGTCGGCTCGGGCTATGTTTTTACCCCAGAGAGAGAGAGAGAGCGGAGTGTAGTGGGGGGGGAAAAATATGTCCACGTCACGTGCTTTGGCATGGAGGTTGTCTCTTTCCGGGTTCCCCCTGGCCTCTATTCACAAGACACTTGTCGCAGCCAACCTTGTACCGGGGTGAGAGCTGTAGACAGTCAGGGTCTTGCCCTTGATATGCATTGTCCATGGACCAACTAATACTTACAAGAAAGTCGGCGGGGGTTTTTCCATCGAAATTAGAGCGGTGGTGCTTCTTGGTTGTTGTTTTTATTTGTCTTTTCTTTCCAGCAGCAGCAGCCTCAAGCAGAGGGTCCGAGGCATGCATTTATCGTACAGAAGAGACTCGAGAGGAAAGAGAGTGGCATTGGCTTCCAGTGCGTGCGGTCTGTTGAAAACAGAGAGGCTTGTTAACTTATCTCGCCCTCGCCCGATACATCCTGGGCCAAACTCTTCCTTCCTCGCTTTGTAGAAGCAATTTTAACGAGGATCAAGTGGTCCGCCACTCAACTGAACTTGAGCCTCGTCCTGCACTTAACCTGTAGAACTCCGTCTGAGACAGCCAACAGCATCGAGGAGAAAACAACCCCATTAATCATCAACTACCATCTTGCTTTTTTTCCATCCCTGTCTAGCTTATGTCAGCGTATTATAATTGCTGCGAACATCGACAAGCGGGTATAAAAGCTCGACAAATACAACACCAGCATCTCCCTCAAGAAAAATAGACACCGGGAAAGGTGTCGGAAATACGTCAAACGCAATGGCCTACAGGTTGATCAAGTTAAACTCAGGACACACGATTCCATCGGTCGGATTGGGATGCTACGACATTCCAAGGTTGCAAACCAGCAGCATAGTCTACGAAGCTCTCGCTCAGGGCTATCGCTTGCTCGATACTGCTGTGCTCTACCACAATGAAGTCGAAGTGTTGGAGGGAATCCGCGCCTACCTCAAAGACCACCCCGAAGTGAAACGATCCGAGATATTCTACACCACCAAGCTCTGGAACAACCAATTGGGGAAAGAAGCCACCCGCCGCGCAATCGACACCATGATGGAGCAGGTGGGCGACTTGGGCTACATCGACATGTTGTTGATCCACTCGCCTTTACCTGGCAAGGAGCGCCGGTTGGAGAGTTACGAAGTCATGCAGGAGGCAGTAGCGCAGGGCAAAATCAAAAACATTGGCGTTTCAAACTACGGCAAGCACCACATTGAGGAATTGTTCAACTGGCCCAAGTTGAAGTACCCTCCTGCGGTGAACCAAATCGAGATCAGTCCCTGGTGCATGCGCCAGGAACTAGCACAATGGTGCTTGAGCAAAGGCATCCAAGTCGAAGCCTATGCGCCACTTACGCACGGATACAAATTGGAATCCTCGACTCCCGAGTTCAAGAAAATCATGCAAAAGTACAACAAGTCCGCTGCCCAGATTTTGATCAAATGGTCCTTGGAAAAAGGCTATATCCCCTTGCCAAAGACAAAGACGCCGTCAAGGTTGAAGTCGAACATCTCCGTCAATGATTTCGAGTTGACTCCGGAGGAAATGGAGGTGATTGACCAGCCCGGTGCTTACGAGCCGACTGACTGGGAGTGTACAGATGCCCCGTAGATGTTTATACATACCTTTTGACGCTCTGTATGAATATTGTTGACTTCAAAAGACGACGAGCTTTGAAGTGCTCACTTCCTTCTGCGCCCCCTTCTCCCCCCCCTCTCTCCCTCTTTTTTTCAAAAATTGCAAAAATTTTGGGGGATCCTGCTTAGTGTGGGAACAAGGCCGACATTTTTTTTTCATCCTGATATGACTAGATAATTCAAGAATCGGTAGTCGCGAAATGCCCAGAACGCTTAAAAAAAAGATGTTGTGTTGTTTCTGTCTCACTTTCTCCTGGCAATGGTTCGACTCGAATACCGCCCCCCCCCCCCCCCCCACCCCCTAACCAACTTTAAACTAACATAAATCTAGCAGGTTCCTTTCCACAATAACCAAGTCGCAATTTTTTTTTTTTTGTTTTTTTTTTTTTTTTGCTTTGTTGAATCTCGTAATTGAAGCCCCTTAACGTTAAAAAATAATACGCCCGATTGGGGGCTATTCCGCTATTTCGCAATTTTGCTACATTTTGCTATATTGAGCACAAGATATACAATGTCGCAACCCTTGAACCGTTTAAAAGGTTGTAAATAAAATAGGAAGAAGATGTACTTCGCTAATGGCCCGGTATGGTTTCCATGCAAAAAGCGAGTCTGGAACAACGTCAAGCTACGAACCAAGTGGGTGTTCTTGTCGTCCTCTATTTGGAATTTTGAAGCGTGTACATGATGGGCACGAACAATGCTCATTCGGGGCTTCTTGTTTTTCTTGCTGCTGCTGCTGTTGTTGTTGTTGTTGTTGTTGTTGTTGGTTTGAAGCCGGTTGCATATCCTGCTTGCTACCGGCATTTGCGTCGTAAGAAATCAGTGGCCAAGAGTTTCGACATGTTTAGCTATAAACTATGAACTAGCCAAATGCAGTTGGAAATGGGCTGTTGTTTCCTAGGGGTGGGAAGAAAAGGGAGTCGTGAGCAACGCAGAAAGAGAATTACTATCCTCGAGCAAAATCACCGCGCTGCACTTGTTCGATTTACCAAATCAACCAGCAACCTTCAAGAGGGAGGGAAAAAGATGCGGTCAAAAGCTCATATCCTTTTTGTTTGTTTTTTTCGCTGTTGGTATGTCAATTGCCACTTGACGTACACCATGTTGAATAACCTTTTGCAAGATTGGCGAAGTTGCTTCTCCTTCACCTTGGTGCTCTCCTGGTTCAGCTCATGCTCCCCGGCGAATGTGCCAATGCGCAAAAAAAAGAGCCCGTAACACAAAACAAGTTTTTTTTTTTTGGGGGGGGGGGGGGTAATTGAAAACAAGAAGCAATGCCCTGGCGAGCAATGTAACCGGCTCTCTTCTGCCAAATTGCAAAAAAAATCAAAAAAGAAAGAACACCGCCTTGCAGCGGTTAATGGCAATTCCCTGTTACAGCAAATGTTTGTTTGTTTCAATAATGTTGGGAAAATCGGCGACAAGTTTCCAACGCATATAACCTGTTGAGAGCTAGTGCAAAAGCGGTTCCAAATCCCAGCTTTCTACATCTTTAGCCGCACCTCCTGGCAAATTAAAATACTAAAAAAATAAAAAAAAATTAAAAAACCACGCTAACTTCACCAAAAATCGAGGCTGCGTTTCACGGGTTTTGGGGGTTCTGCTACTACCACAAATGCGTTTGTTCAAGTGTTCAACGCCGGTGGCACACAACAAGCCAGAGAGAGATAGAGAGAAAAAACCCTCAGATCCAATACCATTCAGAACGACAAGAAAAAAAAAAAAAGCTCGCAAAGTTAGTTACCAACCGACCGACATGATACAGCCCAACCGATTACATCTCTATCAAACTTGTATTCAAGCCATCTATAATGAACGAGTGATTTTAACTATTGGAAAAATAAAAAAACAAAATAGAAGAAAATTGTTCTATGTTCATGACCAGCATTAAAAGACGTGAGAACATACCCCGTGGATTTTATTGCTTTTCAGAGAACAGATTGTTCATGAATTGGTCGTAGCCACCAGGTGAGCCATCGAATAGCGACTGGCTAGCGCTAGTGTAGTAGTGTTGTTGATGGCCACCGTGGATCATCTCCAGTTGTTGGTTCAACGAAGATGCACGCGTCGGGGCATTGTTGATGATGAACATCGACGAGTCGGCAGAATGTGCAAAGCTTCCCTCAAAGTCGTCATGTAGAGCTTGGCCTCCACCATCGGCACCGGCAACGACAACGACACTCGTGCCCGCGCCAGCCTCCGGCCCCGTCATTTGTGGTTGTTGCGACACAGCAAAAGTTGGCGACGATAGCGAAGTGCTTAGTCTTCTGGAGTCGATGGAAGGAGCTCGATGGTGCGTGGGCTTGTGCACGTTTCCCTGTCCGTGTCCGTATCCGTGTGTTTGTCCATAACTACCGCTGTTATTTGTTTTTTGGAAAGAAGACGTTGTAGATGAGGACGATCTTTTCAATGTCGGGGCGGGGTTGATCTCGTTTTGTAGCGAGTGGCCTTCGTACTTGTTGCTTAGTGAGGTCATGGATGAGTTTTTGCTGGAAATGAAGCTCTGTTGAGCAAATAGTGATGCTGTCGGCTGTTGTCCAAACAAGATTGGAGGCGAGCTTGAATCCTGGTTGCCATTCGAGGTGTCGCTGTCTAGGTCCGATAATAACCCGTCCAGATGCAGCGGATGGTGCAGGGGTGGGAGGATCTGGTGCGGATAAAACTCCTCGCCCGAGTTTTTTCTTGAACCATCGGGAGAAGGGGGTTCCATTTTTTTGCCCCTTCTCGAAATGTTGGTGTTGATGTGGGAGTTGGTACTGGCGTTGGCATTGTTAGTACTGTTCGAGTTTAAAGACGAGCGTCTCAAAACGGGCGAAAAGTCACTTGCACTAGATCCCTCAAAGTTGTGCTCGGCAAACATCTTTGAAGACGAGTGCATGTTTTTGGTGGTGTCGAAATTGGCGGCGATTCTCGCTCCTTGCTCCCACTCCACTGGCAAGTTGTTTAAAAGGTCCTTTTCCTGGATCAAATACGAAATCACCTGGTTGATGGGCACAACGTCATAGTCGGGCCTAGTCTCGGTTTCCTCGCACTCGCCGTCGTCTTCAATCTCCATTCCTTGGCCTTGCTGGATCACTTGGTCAACCTCGGGCAAGTATGGCCGAGCTAGCTGGATCAACTTTTCAAACAGCTTGGAAAGGATATCGAGTCTCATTTCAAGCAAGTCGATAAACCCGGGAGGGTAGTTTTTCTCCTTGACCCGCTTCTTCTCGGTGAAGACGCAGATCTTGTTGTCCAATAAGCACCGATTACACGGCTTGACTCCGTTACACTTGGTCTTTTTGAGTCGGCAGCTGGCACAAGCGCGACCCACCCTTTTCTTCTTCAAGTGGTTGGCTTGTTGGCTCTCTTGCATTATCCCTCAAAAAAAATGCCCTCTGGTAAATGGTATGTTCCTGACCTTTGTTCTATAACTGGGGAAAAGGAAAGGGAAAAAAAAAATATGATTACGTGAAGTAGCTGCTGCAGCAATTGGGATATAGTGGTCGGTTGCAAATGCAGGGAGGATCGGCTCGTATTCGGACTCTCGAATGGGCCAGGCACTGATTGTTAAACAAAGTGGATAATCTTCCTCCCAAGTAAAAATAAAACCTAATAAATGCAAAAAAAAAAAACAGACGAAAGAGGAGGTGTTCAACCACTGCTCAATTGGTTCGATATTCCAGTTTCAAAGTTGAAAATTTTTTTGACACCACCCCCAAAATTTCTTCCCATTTGATCCGGAGGAGGGAACCAGAGAGAATGCTCAAAGGACTGGTACTCTTTTATATGATTATAAAAAATTGAAAGACCTCTTTTTTTTTAATTTATATTTAACACGTTCTTGAAGGGTTGTTAAATATGGGGGTGGTGGTGTGCATATAGAGGAATTTCTTGCTTCTATCGAGATTTGTGTGGTTCGCTCGAACTGTATAACTGCGAAGTTAGTGATGTGATGTAAATGCTGGAGGGCCCACCGATTTCTCGATGGCATTAAACATCCGGGGCTAATTTGTTTTTTTGATTTAGAGAAAGAGGGCCTGTACAGTTTGTGCCTGTACAGTTTGTGCAGTCTAGATCATACAGCTGTACATATCAAGTGGTTAGCGGTAGTACTACTACTACTGCTGGTGCTACTAATGTACTGGCCATGTCAATACGACTTTTTTTTTGTTTGGTTTAATTGTATGGAATAATGTCGTATAATCACGTCACGCGGGGTTGCCCTGCAAAGTAGAGCTGCTGCTAGCCTATTAATAACTCCTTCTTTGTGCGACATTTTACGAGCAACCGCGAAGGAGATTACAGAAAGTGATCTCTTTCCTCCGCTGGCCGCTTACGTAATTGCCGAAGCAAAAAGACAAAAGAAGAAGGTGGGTTCGGACTTTAATTCCGTGAGGGATTTACCCTCTGTGCAAAAAATGTCTCTCCGAAGTCGCAAAACGGCCGACTTTTCTTTTCCCACATAAGGCTTGCTTTGCTTACTTTTGACATTAGTAAAGCTCTTCTGGTATCCAACCCTCTTGCCAAAAAAGAAAAAAAGTGGTGGTTTTTTTTTTTTTTTTTTTTTGGTTTTTCTTTTAACGCTTGTTGCAGTGGTGGTGGGAGTGAGTATGTTTGTTTACACGGTTCGGTTATAGCAACGAGTGCCCCATGCCGATGGGGGTTTCTCAAGTTGGGGGAAAAGAAAAGACCACGTCTATCTCTTAAAAGACGTGCTTTGATAGAAAAAAAAAGTGAGGTTGATTGGCCTGCATTTACGTTTGCGTTGGCATTTGGCAGATCAGTTGGGTATGGTTGATGAGCAAAACTCCTCAAACGTTGGAATCCTCTAAAGACTTGGGTGGGTTTCCCAAAAAAAAGTGCAAAAGCTCCGGCTACAGTCATTTTTTTCAACAACCAGCTTTTTAACCACGCTCGCAAGGTTAAGATCTCAAACTAATCAGATCCATCAGAAGGGAAGTCGAAGTCACGCGATATGTGGTTAGAAAGAAACCAAGACGGTCTATTTTTTTCTTTTTTTTTTTTCCTGATACCGTCAAGTCTAGCCGGAAATCTATCTCGATTAGTATCAATTCCAAACACGAGCACTTCCACCCCAGGAAAGAAAGAAAGAAAGTAAGAGGAAGAAAGTAAAAGAGGTGTGTGTGTGTGGCTTGCCAGCTGTTGTGTCTTGAAAGCTCCTCGTAACCAGCCCTCCCATGTATGGCGATATCTTGCTGGAGACCTTTTCTTTTCCTCCCTAAGCTAGACGCTGTCTAGCTCTTGATCTTCTGTCACAGCCACCACTACCAAAAAAAAAAAAAAAGGTTGCTATCATGTGGATTTTCATTCTACGTCATGCGGTTCACTAATTACGCCGATGGCATGAGAAGAGCCGCAGAAACTAGGAAAAAGATGTGGGATAACAAGAAGAACCTAGATTTATATATACAAGAATTACATGTAATCCATGGGAATTATGCAGATTGGAATTGACTAAAAGGAATTCTCTCTTTCTCGTTTTTTTTTTTTTGTTTCGTTCATATAGGCGGCTTTTTCTGTATGAGGAGCTTAATGTCCTTGATGTGCGGTGTGTTTGCATGTTCTAGAGCTTCTGCCAACAAAGTCAATATCGAAGAAGAATACAAGTCAACTTTTCTTCGGGTTTAAGCTAGTCAGCGGCTCTGCTCGAGCTTGGGTATGGTTTTCTGTCTCCTCTCCGGTTTTCGCCGTTAAGTCCTAGCTGATATTTGTCGTGGCTTGTCAGAGCTCGTTTTCTATGCTTGTTAGAGCTCGTCGAGTTATACCATTACCTTCCACTATCAACCAAGTTCAAGTCTCGAGCTCTAGCGATGGATATATTCAAGAACTACAACTTGTTCATGTCTAATTATTTGTACCCTTCTGCACCCTGTATTTCATTGGAGTTTAAACAAGCCCCACCTTGTTCCAAAAAAGATTCAGACAAGCATTCTATTTAACAATCCCGTTTCCGCTAGATTCAGCTACGACCGATCGCCAAAGAGGTTAGCGTCTAAGAAAATTTTCACTTGTATGTGTATATATACCCTGAGCTGCGTCATTAGAGGTTATGATACGTAACATCACAGGCTCGTCGACTGCACCTAGTTATCGTGAACAATAGTGGGTGGGGACGACGCCGTTGCCCTGCGCCTGCACACTTACACATCTCTCTCACTCTCTGGTGTACTTTGTTTTTTTTTTCTTTTGTTGTAGTTGCGTTGCTCACCTGATAGACCTGTCAAACTTTTCCCTAGTAAAGTTTTAGACTAATGATTAATGATTATCAACAGAAGATGCGCTGTCTAACAATGTAGGGTTAAGTAGCTCATTGCGCATTGCATATTGCGTTTTCCTTTGTTGCTAAATTTAAGCGCAAAGCTGCACTGTGTGATCATCTCATCGATCCAGATCATCGGATCGGGCTCCGTCAAATTTTCTGTAAAATTTGCAACCGATCGGAAACCCATCGAAAGCACGTAGCATACTGACCACAACGCTTGTACTTGTCTTTGCCTCTAGCTTCGTAAATGCAAGAAAAATAAAAGTTATGAACATCTGCATAAGCGTCGCGGTTGGGGACAGACTTTAGCTCGCGGCATCACTTTTTCCATTTGTATTGCTGGATGTTCTTCTTCTGAAATGAACAACCAGCCAATACAATAACTCTTGTGCTCTCTTGCTGTACTCGACGGAGTTAAAGAATAACCTTGAGACATTGTAAGTTCCTAATGTTGGGGAAAAAAAAAAAGATTATTACCCTTCACAGATGATTGTTTTTGAGGAATCTTTTGGTGGCCCTCAACTTGAGCCGCCAAACGAAAAAAAAAAAATGAAACATAAAAATCAAAAAAAAACCGCAATTTATAAGCTTACTCAATGCTGTTTGTTGCTGACCTTGCCTAGATGTGCCCCAGTGCAAGGGAAGAACGTATTGCAGAGACAGAGAATAAAAGAAAAAGAAAAAAAAAAGAGGACTTCAACCGTGATTGTCTCGAAAGGGGTATTGTCAGATCATTTCCAAAGCAATTATTTTCGAGGCGCGCAAAGAGTTGTCGTATAGTAAAACAGTCATGTCGTCAAAAACGAGTGGAGATCTGCAACGCCAGGGCTGATCGCGACATTCAACCAAGAGTCCAAATTACATAAATTGAAAAACTACGATACTATGAATATGAAGCTGGTTTTGGTGAGACAAAGCTGGGGATATACAATGAGAAGCAGTATCCACTGTTTGGAAAAGGAAAGATACAGGAGTTCAAGGGGCCCCAAAGCTTAGATAAGTTTCAAACAACAAGTACTAAAACAGTATTTTGGCGTTTATAGCTGCGTCAATTAGATTGGGGTTGTTCACCTTGATGATATAGCTATTAGTGTCCAGTCGCGACATATCATAATCCATTTCTGACAAGTCATGTTACCCCTTTCTCATCAGCTTGTTACATTCAAACCGCACCATTTCCGAGGGGACATATTGGTTGCAAATTATGCTCACAAATTCGTCCAGTGTGCTACCATTTGGGTTGGTTTTTATATTGGGCGTCTATGAGCTGCAAGAATGGATCCCGCCAGCACTAGCTAGTTTGATGTATCAACTCTGGTCTTAATCTCAGTGTATTGCAATCGATGGAAAGCTTTGCCCAACTTACTCATCATTTCTTAAAAAAAAGCTTCTACCATCAAAACCTTAGTCAAATTTTGCATTTGGTGGGTGAGCTGAGTCTACCAAAATTTAGTGTTGTTTTCTGTCCAAAAAATATACAAGCAGGACAAGTTACAACAATGAATCCATCAACACTTTCAACGCTTTTCTACCCTAACATAATGGACAAAAAATCTGATCCTCCGTTGATATCGAACCAAACCAAAAATTAAAACAGTATAGAACTGGCTAGGAACTTGGGTAAGGTATATTCAGTGACAGAGGAAAAAAAAAAAAAAAGTGAGACCAGACGGATTCGAACCGCCGACTTTCAGATGATTCCTCTTTCGTTGGAATCTGATGCTCTACCAACTAAACTATGATCCCACTTGTTGCTAACTGGCACCAAAAAAGATACTATAATCTATAATAGCGCTAGCAAAAAAGTTTATCTTGATCGTAGGAAATAGCGAAATGACAGAAGAACAACATCGACCTCCCCGTCAACTCCCCTCCCCTGTGCACTCGAAGAGGAGGTGTTGGCAACATTGATCGGTTCCAATTTGAAAAAATAACTCAGGCGACAGAAGATTAGAAGGTTAAGTTCCTTATCCCTTCTATTTTTCCCCCGCCACACCACGTCTCCCCCCAGGTCTCCGCCGTCTTCCACGCCGCGTCTCCGCCTTGTCTCTCTACCGATCCCAACGAAGCATCCCCCGAAAATTAAGAAAAAAAAAATAGAAAATTTGGTGTTGCAGTGAACTCCAAATTTCAAACACGCCTGACATTCCCTCTTTCTCTGCAAGCAACCATAGGTCCCACCTGCAGTGGTGCCCCCCCCCCCCCCCCCCCGAAGCAAAGGTTGCGCGTGCCCATATACACTTGCCTCCCCCACTTGCATCCCCTCCCCCAAAAAAACATTCTAAGCGGGTGTTAGTATGTTTGTTTGCGCTGACTTTTCTTTTCTTCTTTTGCAAATTTGAAATTTTTTTTTCCTTTTCACCAAGATCACATTTTGACAACCTTCGCTCCTTCGTTGTTCATTGATGACTAGAGCCACCATCAAGTCTGGGACTGCAAATATCCTAAATACAATTATAGGTGCCGGGATATTGGCAATGCCCTATGGGCTCCGCCAAAACGGGTTGCTATTCGGCTCGATCTTGATTGCATGGTCGGCCTGCACTTCGGCCTTTGGTCTTTACTTGCAGAATAAAGTCGCCCGGTACACGGGGCAGCGGGGGTCGGTTTCGTATTTCAGTTTGGCACAGGTCACATACCCGCAGTTGTCGATTGTGTTTGACACTGCTATTCTGATCAAGTGCTTTGGAGTCGGGGTCTCGTATTTAGTGGTGATTGGAGATTTAATGCCCAAGATTATGGAGAGTTTGGAGGTTAGCCCCGATTCGTTTTTGATGGGGAGAAACTTTTGGATCACGGTGATCATGGCCACGGTGGTTGCTCCGCTATCGTTTTTAAAAAAGTTGAGCAGTTTGCGCAACACCAGTATATTGTCACTATTCTCCATTGCCTACTTGATCTGTTTGGTGATTGGCAACTACGCTGCAAGAGCAGCAGCAGAGGGGAACCACTCGGGGACGGTGATTCCAATCCCGGCCAAGCAGACGGACTGGATTGGGCCAATAAGCTGGGAGAGGACTTTGAGTTCCTTCCCCATGTTTGTTTTTTCCTACACCTGTCACCAGAACATGTTTGCCATCATTAACGAATTGCAACCGGACGAGAAGGACGGCTCGCAAACGAGACAGTCAAACTTTATTATTTGGAACGCGTTGCTCACAGCCCTGGCCAGTTACCTCCTCGTTGCCGTTTTCGGATACTTGACATTTGGAAGGCAAGTGAGCGCCGATATCATCACCATGTATTCGCCCAATTCCATAAGTACCTTGATTGGAAACTTGTCGATCGTGATCATGTCGAGTTTGTCGTTCCCATTACAGTGCCACCCTTGCAGAGGCTCAGTTAACCATGTCATCTACTTTATTAAAAAGGGAGTGAAAAACTCCAAGTTGAGAAAAGAGCTCGCGCGTCAAAGACACTATGGGTGTATCGAAGGTGGAGACTTATCGGCTGCTGCTTCAGATGTCGAAAGCTTGAATTCGTTTTCTGGAGCCAATAATTTGGAGTCCTCGATCATTTCCACTACCCCCATGGAAGGTGCCCATGACACGTTGGGGCACGCGCCCATCATTGTTCCCTTAAGCACACGTCGTTTCTACATCATCACCACGGTGATAGTCATACTCGCCTACCTAGTGGCGTTATCGGTCACCTCGTTGGCAATGGTGTTGGCGTTTGTGGGTTCCTTGGGATCCACGTCGATCGCTTTCATTTTACCGGGGTTGTTTGGGTATTTACTCATGAAACCTCTTGAACCGCGCACAAAGCTTAATAATTTAGAGAGATTTTGCAAATACGGTGGATTGGCGTTGGCGATATGGGGGTTTGTCGTCATGGTCACATGCTTAACAGCAACTATTTTCCAGGGGGCTTAATAGAGAGAGAGAGACAGAAACAGCTGATAAAGTATACATATTGAAGAAATGGATGGAGTAAATCGGGGGAGGTTCAAGTTACTTTTCTTTGGTATCAATTGTGCACCTGTGATCAAACATATGTCGTTGGTGGACTTGTAGGTTCATAGTTACTTTCAGAGTACTATAGAATACAATAATCGTTTTTGGTAAAAAGAACTCAAGTCTGGATCTTACTCCGTTCTATAAACTAGATCCAAAGACTCTTGTAATTATTAGAATATCAGTCTGTTCTTGGTACGTCCATCTTGTACGATTCTCTGTTTTCCTCTCTTTCTCGTTACCTCTAATCTCACTCTATTCCTCGTTACGTACGATTCTTTGCTTTAGAAGCTGCTCTCTACCTTCCCAGAAGCAGAACAGTTCTTCAAAATTCAGGTTCTAACGTATTTGTTTGCGCGATTCTGGAAAAAAAAAGAAAACATAAAAAATCATAAAAAAGCACACACTGTTGCGCTTGCAATTCAAAGAGACAGACAGGAACCACATGTCATTTCTAGGAGGAGCATCGACGGCGACTTCTGCATCTAGTGCAGTGACGGGGCAGGAATTGGTCAATGACATAACCGTCAACAATCCTCCCGAGGACTCGATAGAGGATCTTTCGTTCTCGCCGCAACAGGATCTCTTGGCCGTGGCCAGTTGGGACAAAAAAGTGAGAATATACGAGATAGACTCAAACACGGGGAACAATCAGGGCAAGGCGATGTACGAGCATGCGGCCCCCGTGTTTTCGTCAAGGTGGTCGCTGGATGGCACACAGGTGATCAGTGGTGGCGCTGATAATCAGGTGAAAATATTCGACTTGGCATCGCAGCAGCAACAACAGATTGGCCAGCACGATGCCTCGGTGAGGTCAGTGCGTTTTGTCGAGTGTGGGCCTTCGAATACACCGGTAGTGGCAAGCGGCTCGTGGGACAAGACTTTAAAGTACTGGGACATGAGAACGCCGAACCCAGTGACGACGATAACTTTGCCCGAAAGGTGCTACAGCATGGACTCGTCTCAAAAGTTGCTTGTGGTGGGATGCGCAGACAGACACATTAGCATCATCGACTTGAACAACCCGCAGCAGATATTCAAAACGAGCCAGTCGCCGCTCAAGTGGCAGACAAGAACGATTGCATGCTACCCGCAGGCCAACGGGTTTGCAGTGGGCTCCATCGAGGGCCGGTGCGCCATTCAGTACATTAGTGAAAACGAACAGAAGAAATTTGGGTTTTCGTTCAAGTGCCACAGGAAATCCGGGCCCGCGACTACAACCGCTGGCGCCCGCTCAACCTCCAGCTCCAACGAGTCGCAAGCATTCTCGGTCAATGCAATCTCATTCCATCCGCTTTTCGGCACTTTTAGCACGGCTGGTTCAGACGGTACATTTTGCTTTTGGGACAAGGACGCAAAACAGAGGCTAAAGCTGTTTCCCGAGTTGCCAGGCACTATCTCTGCTACTGCTTTCAACAAGACGGGAACGATATTTGCATACGCTGTGAGCTACGATTGGTCGTTAGGGTATATGGGGAACCGACCTGATTACCCCAACTTTATCAAGTTGCACGCCACCAAGGAGGCCGAGATTAAACAGAAGAACAAAAGGTAGCTGAAAACCAACAGTTGAGTTGAATTGAATAGATCCTTTTTTTTTTTTTCTTTTGTAACTTGTTGATGAACTGAAACAAAGTAGAAGTAATGTATACCACGACTGACTGAGAAAATTCAGCCAAACAATGATCGAGTGATGAGATTTTATAGCCCAATCCATTGCACACTCTCTTTCCTTCTCTCCTAATTGCAGAGGCGAGCGCCTCTTGTTTGTTATAAATAAAGCACATTTTGGAAGATGACATCATCTTATAGCAACTGCCAAACGGGCACCGCGGGAAGGCCAACAAATGGAGCTGTAGTTCAGTGGTAGAGCACCAGATTCCAAATCTGGGAGTCGCAGGTTCGAATCCTGTCAGCTTCATTTGTGTGTTTTTTTTTTATTTTGAACCTGCAAAACGTCTCCAGAAAGCGCTTGATATCTCTCGCATCTTTTGCAACTGGTTTTTACCTTTATTTCTATTGTGAATTTTTTTTTTTTGGTAACAAGATATTCAATCACATCTGTCCTCTCCCCATGGCCAAGAAGGAAAAAGTAAAGAATGAAGTCAAGGATAGCAAGTCAAAGACAAAAACGGTAGAGCCAAGTGAAACGGCAGATCCAAAGAAGCCAACTCGAGGGTTGGCAATTGGGGAAAACTTTGGCTGGACTGGTAAACTTCCCGTGACTTTGCTCAATGAGCACTGCCAAAAGCAGAAATGGAACAAGTGCGATTACAGCATGATGAAGCGAGCAGGAGGACTTCTCTGTGTGATTACATTGTCTTGGGAGAACCCCAAAACCAAAGAGGTCATAAATGTTAAATTTGTGCCGAGTTACAAGCCGAGGCCCACCACGAACGAGGCAAGGCACATGGCTGCTACTTTTGTCCTTCATCGAATCAACTTTATCAAAAACATGAAAATGTTGTTGCCCGTGATATTTCGCGACTACTGGACAGAGTTGGAAAGCGAAAGGCTTGTGCTGCTAAAGGAAAACAAGAAATTGCACGATATCAAGTACAATGTGAACCCGTTTTTGGTCCATCTCGAGCAACAGGAAAGCAAAAGGAAGCAAGAAAAAGAGCGAGAGGACAGGATCAACCAAGAATCGAAAATTCAAAGGAAAGCCGTTAGTTTGGGACAAAGAAACGCTGTTGCCGAGAAGAAAACCCTTTCTTCTTTGCACTCGATCCCCAAAAAAGTGTGGGAATCAGCTCCTTTGTTGGATATACCTGCCGAGATAAGAGCAGATATTGAACTCTCTGTGCGAGAATATTTGACTTGGGATAAAAAAACTGATGACGTTGCCCCAAATGTAGAGGAGATTAAGAAATTAGTTGCATTGGGATTTAGGGAAAGCCATGCCCAGGAGGCATTTCAGTACACGTGGACATTTACAGGAGCCCTCGAGTGGTTGATATTCCACTTGCCGGAAGATGACCTTCCTTCGTCATTTTCCAAAAGCGAAAAGGAGTCAGAGGTCAGCTTGAGAGTTGCAAAGCCTTTGAAAACGGAATTGGCAATGAAGAGACTAAGGCACTCGGGTTTTTCAAACGACGTGATTCTCAAAATCTACGAGGATAACGATGAGGATTACTTTCAAACCAGCATAGAGCTCACCAAGTTATTGGGCTCTGGGGGCGAAGCATCTCCCGTAGAAGATAGCCAGGAACTATGGGATCAAGAGCTCGAGGCTATAAGCATGTCCAAAACGGACGTCACGATTGAGGACACCAATGTTGTCACCATAGGATTGGATGTCGACGGAATAGCCGAGAACAAAGTTAGCGTACGTTTATTCAAGTCCCAAAACTATCCAAACGAAGTGCCAGGCATTCAATTGGTGGTGAGCGAAAATTACAAGATTGCCAATTATGTTAAATTGTCGATTTTGAAAAGCCTCATTTCCGAATTGACTGTTAGCGAATGCATGATTTACTCTATCATCGAGTGGCTAGAACTTCACATGATGAGCAAGATAGAGGACCCTGGGTCCTTGTGTATGTATGAGCAAAACGAGGAGCAGATTTCGAGGAATTTTCTGCAAGTTGAGCAGTCTAGAAAACAGCGGCAGCAGAATGTCGAGTTGATTAAAAAACTGTATGTGGATCGGTCGGACGCGTTGAAGAAGTTGCAAAAACAGAGAGAGGCATTGCCTGCATGGAAAAAGCAGGAGTCGATAGTGAGTTTGATTGCTGCAAGTCAAATCACGTTAATCACCGGTGAAACCGGTTCCGGTAAGTCCACCCAAGTGGTTCAGTTTATCTTGGACCACCTAAACAAGGAAGGCGACTTCTCCACCACCATATTGTGCACGCAGCCGCGTCGTATTTCGGCAATGGGTCTTGCCAGCAGAATCTCCGAGACAAGAGGCGACAAAGTCGGACAAGAAACAGGATACATGATTCGAGGAGAGAGCAAAGTCAACTCCCAAACCAGAATCACGTTTTTGACCACGGGGATCCTTCTTCGGATGCTCCAGCAGTCTTTTAAGAACAAAGACGACTCGGACAAGATATTTGCAAAAGTTGGTTACATATTTATTGACGAAGTCCACGAAAGATCGGTGGATAGCGATTTCCTCCTTATCATCTTGAGGGACGTGTTGAAGAAATTTAAAAAGTTGAAAATAGTGTTGATGTCAGCAACGATTGAAAGAGAAAAATTTGACAAGTTCTTTGGCACTACAATCAACAATGCCCACATTGAGGGGAGAACATTCCCCATCGAGGATTTCTACTTGGATGATATTTTGCAATCCTTGGATTACAAGATGGAAGTTGGAGGAGAGCTCATCAAACCGCGCTCCGACTCGGCTTTCTTTAAAAAGGGAACCATCAATTACGACTTGCTTGTCAAGCTCGTAACGAAAGCGGACAGGGATCTAACATTGAGCGAGAATAATGGCTCGATTCTAGTGTTTTTGCCAGGTGTGGGTGAAATCAACCGCGCTATGAGGGAAGTCAGCGCAGTGCTTCCAAATGCAATAGTGTTGCCTCTTCATTCTTCATTGTCGCCGCGGGACCAAAACAGCGTCTTTAAATCATACCCTGGAAAAAAACGGAAAATTGTTTTGGCAACAAACATTGCTGAAACTTCGATTACGATTTCCGACTGTGTCGTGGTGATTGATACCGGTAGATCGAAAACCATGTTTTTTGATGCGGATCTCAACACAACAAAACTAGTCGAAGAATGGTGCTCCCAGGCCGAGATAAAGCAGCGTCGCGGGCGTTCGGGCCGTGTAACTAGCGGAACCTGCTACCATTTGTACACCAAAGAGACGGCTCAGAGTATGCTCAAACAGCCCATCCCCGAGATCAAGAGGGTCAGGCTTGAGAATTTGTATCTTATTGTCAAATCCATGGGCGTGGAAAATGTTGAAAATTTTTTGGCAAGTGGGTTGGATTCTCCAGACGCTTCGGCAATGGTGTCTGCGAAGAAGCTTTTAGAAGATGTTGGAGCTCTCAGTGAGGACCGGTTGACGAATCTCGGTCGGTACTTGTCATTTTTGCCCATGGATCCGCATACGGGGAAGCTTTTAATTTTGGGCTGTATATTTGGATGCCTTGACTTTTGCGTCACTTTGGCAGCAATCAATGCCGTGGGTAGTATCTTTGCCAACACGATGGAGAACAGACTGCAAATCAAGCTGGTCTTGACCAAATATTCCGAGGCCAGTGGCGATCTTGTTGGAGAAGCGAATGTTTTCTTGGCTTACCGCAACAACCCGAGTAAGCTGTTTATGAGAGAGCATTGCTTGTCCTTCACGGCTGTAAATGATGTCCAATCGACTATTATCCAGTTTCATCAACTACTCGATGAAATGGGCTTTGTCGGGAACAAGGAACCGAAACCGAAACTTAACCAAACTTTGGTTCGTGCGATTGTCACGGGATCTTTTTACCCAAACATCGTCAGGGTCCAGTATCCGAACCAAAAATATTTCAAATCAGCGCTGGGTTCCATTGCCGTGGATCCAGATGCCAAAGAAATCAAGTTGTGGATCAAAAATGAAAATGAGAGCCAAGAGCAGCATAATTTTCCTTCAACCAGGGTGTTTCTTCATCCTTCCTCATCCTTGTTTCTCAGCAAGACCGCTTATGAGGACGATGGAGGAGAAGCTAATGGTGGTAATAGTGCTATGGCGTACACTGAACTAACCCCATATGTGCCAAAATCCGAGTCTGCATTCAAGTCGGCATTTTTGACCTACAAGTCGTCGCACATGACGTCAAAGCTCTACATTCGCGGGGTGACACCTGCCGATTCAGTGGCAACCTTGTTATTTGGAGGCAACTTTGAATACGATGCCGGTGGCGTGGTTCTAGACGGGTGGATTCCAATCAGAACATGGTGCAAAAACGGAGTCTTGATAAAGCAAGTCCGCAAATTGTTGGACAAATATATAGACGAGAAGCTCTCAAGCGTGGAGAGCACTACGCATGGGACGATCTTGAACGTTATAGAGAAAGTCATCAATATATGAGATGGTGTTGGTAGAGGCATGGCAGGTAGCGCAGCTCTTGGGCATGGAACGTAAACACCCAAATATCATCAAATTTATCCAGACTATAGTACATGGACTCAAAGTAATCCACCATAAGCTCTTCCTTGTGGCATGCACCATGGACACTAATAACAGCAGCCAACCCGACACAAGGCCCACAACGCCTACTCCGGAGGCCGAACTCAACCCGCAGCGAGTCAAGGTCTTGGTGCAAAAACTCAAGGACGAAATTGCTGCTAGTCAAGCTGAGCTGGACCCCGTTAAAAAACAAGCACATATTGCCGTGGTTGAAAAAATCAAGCGAGTCTTGGTCAAGTATCAACAGCATCAGCAGCAACAGCAACAGCAACAGCAATATCAACCACACCTACAGCAGCAGCAGCAGCAGCAGCAGCAGCAATCACCACCACAACCACAAGAACAGCAGCAACAGCAGCCGCAAAATCTACCACAACCACGGCCAAAAGCAGGAGGTAGCAGTATTGTCAAGAGTGAGAGCACCGAAGTAGCCAATGCAATGTCGAACCTGCCTGCTCCGGCTATACCTTTACCAAGCGCGTCCTCAAGTCCCCCAATTGCCCCAATTGCTCCAGCTACCCCAGTCACTGCAATGCCCCCAATCCAACACCCTGTCCCATCGCAATACCCGGTGCAACCGCAAATTCAGGCACCCATACCTCAAAAGACTGCTTCGGCAGATGCGCTGAAAGTCACGTTGGAAAAGTATAATCAACTACGCGGTCTCCTCAAGGACCTACTAGACAAGATTAAAGTTTTGGAGACATCTCGAGATCAAGAAACTGATCCCACGAAGAAGGAGTCTATTGAAAAATCAATAAGCGGAGCCAGAATTCAGCTTCAACAGTGTCACAAGGGCGCTTTATTCATGCGGAAAGTTTTAATTGACTCTGGTCGGCTCTCGGCGAATGCAACTCCCGTTGTCACTTCAAACGGATCAAATCCTGCCAGCGCAACTGCTTCGCCAGCACCAGTGGCACCAGCGGCATCAATGGCACCAGCAGCGCCAGCAGCAATAGCAGCGCCAACAGTGCCAACAGTGGCCACAACAACACCGGCAGTATCAACAACAGCAGTGCCAACAGTAGCAACAACAACACCGGCAGCGGCAACAGCAGCAACAGCAGCAACAGCAGCAGCAGCAACAGCAGCAGCAGTACCAGCAACACCGATTGCCGCTGTGCCAACTTCCTCGCAGAAATCTAAAGCTGCCCCAGCGGAAACTGTAGCTGCCTCAGCACCAGCAACGAATAGGCTGACCCCCAACGAGGCTAAAACTCCAGCAACCAAGAAATCGTCATCTCCGACTCCATCAAGAATGCCAACAACGCAATCGAATCCAAAAACTAATCCAATATCAAGAACTAATACCACAAATCCAACTACTACTACTAATACTACAACAGCAGCAGGCAACACGACGGGGAAAACTTCGACTCCCACTGGCGAAACTCCAAACTCAAAACGTCCATTCCCTACTTCATTCGCCTCGAGTTCATCGACACAATTTGCCAATCCATCAACAAACGCCCTTCCAAACCCTCCACCTCAATTCACCATTCCTGATAACGACGGGCGGGTGCTAACAAAAAGGAAATTGAACGAGTTGATGACTCGTATATCGATAGACCAAGGCGACGTCAAGACCTCAGTCGACAATGACGTTGAGGAGCTCTTTTTAGACTTGGCGGATGAGTTTGTGCGGAACGTGATGGATTTCTCTTGCACCTTAGCCAAGCATCGGAAATTGGATCGAGTCGACATCAAGGACGTTCAGCTCCACCTTGAGAGGAACTGGGGGATCAAAGTGGCCGGGTACATGAATGATGATATTAAACCTATACGCAAGTGGCCCAAGAAAAAGTGAAGAAAAAAAAGGATTTACGACAAAACAGTGGCTAAATAGGTAGGTAGGTATAATGTTGGGGACGAACTAAAATGTATCATCATCGTCGTCGTCAACAATAAATAGCGTTGGCGTTAACGCCAACAATATTCCTTCCTTGACCCAATATTTCAAACCTTCGTTGACCATATACGATGGCATCTTGAGCATCGTGGATATGTACTCTACTGACAACTCGTTATCTTCCTCATTAAACATGGAAATGATTGCCGCTTTCTCGGGGCTCACTTGAAATTCCCTGTTTCCGCTCTTCAACTCTAATCGTATAGTGACTCTGCCTAAACTTGGAACAAGTTTCAATGTTCTTCCCGGTTTCTCCATAGAGTTTTTATCCTGGAAGCGCTTGAATATGTCATCCATAAGTTTGGGCCATTTAAAGTCGTTATTGTTTTCCGTGTTGCCATCAAGGACGCTGGACCAGTATAGATGCGACAATATGCCAAATTGTATAGCGGCAGCTCCATTTATTTCTCTGCTGACTTTGAAATCTTTAATCATGACATCGAGAGTCGTGAAACTGTTCTTGCCAAATCGCAGCTTCAAGAGATTCAATTTGGCTTCAACATCGCTCACGTCAAAATCGCGAGCGTCAATCATTTGACTTGCAAATAGATTGGTAAACTCTTGAATGAAGATTTCCTTGGAGTCGAAAATGGAAATCAAGGATTCGATGATATCGGTGACTTTTTCCTTTTTGAAATCCGGTAACGCGTCTATGGGATCGGGGGTCCAGTTTAAATCATGACAATCCTCGTTGGCGTTTTTATTGACGTACATTTTCTTTTTGGCGTGAGTGGAGGAGGAGGAGGAGTCCTTCTTTTTGGAATTGTACAATTGCTCTGCCAAATCGCGTAGTTTATTATCCTCGCTAGTATCTAGCAAACCATGGACTAGTTTAGTGAAAATGTCACTTCTCAGTTTCAAATAGTTTCTTATTGGCCTCACTACTTTGTCGAGCAACACGCCTTTGGGATCAATCAAGAGGAACGACTTTATGGTGCGGGTGTAAGTGATCATGACATCAACCGTGTTGACCCCAGCATGTAGCAAATGCTTGCGGCACTCGTCAATGAAATGGTCCACGAGCTGGCCCCGCTGTTCATTTTGCGACTCTGGAGAATAGTAGTTGTAAAAGGGTAGAAAAGACGAAGCAGTAGTAGTGGTGGTAGAAGAAGAAGAATTCGACTTTAGGCTGTTTTGGTCGAGTTTAAACTTCAGCAAACAGGTGTGAAGCTCTTTTAGTGCGATTTCACTATTGGGGTAGGCCAGGACCAAGAAATAGATTTCTTGGACTCGTTGTGAAATCAACTCACCGTGGGCAAGTTTCATCAATTCGTACAAGTAGATGTGGTTCATGGTATCGGTCAAGTTTGACTCCGTGGTGTAGCTAACAACGATGGAGAAATTTGGATAAATTTCATTTTGGATAAAGGAGTTGATTGCCTCCAATAGCGGTCGGTTCCAGATACCACTGCTTAGCTGGATAGTGAAGTCCTTGATCCTGCTGATGGAAAGCTCCACCACAATCTCATTCAACTTGTCCGACATGCCAATTGTCACCAACGTGGAGATGATATCGATTATGTTGAGGGTCATTGTGGGCGAGATGGGCTTGGAAAGCGTGCTTTTGAAGAAAAGATTACTTTGGAAAAATTGAGTGAGGTGAGCGACAAAGTCCGTTTTCTCAAACAAGTAGGAGGTCAAACTTATATGGAATCGGTTATTGAACAATCTGCGCACGGTGGAGGGCAAGTTTAAGTGGTCGATTTGACTTTCGTAGTGATGGTTCAATAGTTTGATAAAGTTGATGAAATCGATAAAGGTAAACTCCTTCTCCATGGGCTTGTGGTATTGGTGGAGTTGAGCGTTGACGGAGTTGATGTAGACATTCATGAGCTTGAGGTGGTCTTCTTCATTCTTTAAGCAGCTTTTGATGGCCAGTTTGATTCGATGTGACGGCTCCTTATACTTTGAAAGGGAAAACTTGGGGTCGATGGTTTCAAATTTGGGCTGCTGCGTGCTACTTCGCGTCTGGCGTAGATGTCTGGGCTTTGCAAGGGGAACATCTTGTGCCTGTGCCACTGCCATGTACTGTGGTATAACCGGTTGCAACCAATCTAGTAGAATCTGGATATCGTTATCGATATCAGATTGTTCAGCGGATAAATCATCTAGCAACGGAAAGGGGTAAATAGACTGGATCTGACCAGCTGATAGTTTCTGATTGCCAAAGTCCAATGCCAGCATTGTACACAGAGAAATATCTCTTGATTATCCAATATCTATTCCTGTTCGTGGGTGGTTTCAACAACTAGCCAGCATAATTGAAGATTTGATCTTTCGGATTTCCATGTTGATACACGCGTATCCATCATTTTTTTCCTCATGTTGATCCAACTACCGCCACGAACAACCATCACCACCGTCAGCACGCTAACCACATCCACCGAGCAAGGTTCAAGGTTCAGGTGAAAGCAGCTATCAAGAAACAGTTGAGGAGGAAATTAGAAAATGGTATGTTTTGCACCGTTTGAGTTCTCAATTACAGTTTTTGAACGAAAGTTTTACTGACAAGGAGCCTCCAGGTGAACAAGAGTACATTGAAAAACCAATTCTGCGAGCTTACGGGAACTTCACTATCGACAGCAGCGAGGTATATGGACCAGGCAGACTACAATATAGCTCAAGCAGTCGACTTATACTACAACAAACATCCGAGCCATGCGCCACTCCATGCTTCAGCTAAACCAAGCAGTAATTCTTACAGTGCCAAATTAGTTGCCATTTACGACAAATACAAGGATGTTGATAACAACGAGATTATAGATATAGAAGGCACGATTAGATATCTTGAGGACTTGAAAATCGATCCCGACAACGCCAGGGCTTTGTCGTTGGCGTTTTTGTTGAATTCGAAGAAAACGGGAGTTTTCCAACGAGATTGCTTTTTGCAAGTATGGCTGAAGTATAAAATCGAGACCCTATCAGCAATGTCGAGTTTTATAACCAAGTTTCATAACGATATATGCTATAACCGTGGAGAATACTATGATCTTGCCGGGAACTCACTTCGGTTTAAAAAGTTGTATGATTTCACTTTTGGCTTTCTCGTTGAATCTGAAGGTCAAAAAGTTTTGGATTTGGAGATTGCTACTGGGTACTGGCAGTTGCTTCTCCCCATTGTTGTTGATGCTCATCTTGAGAACCAGCAGGTGGGCGAAGAAAAAGAGTCCATCAGGGCCAAAGTTGACGAACGGATTATGCAATGGGTTGAGTTTCTCAATTCGAAACCGAGAAAAGTCATTTCGTTTGACACCTGGTCGATGTTTTTGCCATTTTTCCAAGAGGTGGTCTTGTCCGATCCCTGGAAGTTCAGTGGGTATGATGAGATGGCAGCTTGGCCCAGTAAGATTGACGAATATATAGAGCATTTGTACGATAACGACTTGCTACAAAACAAGGAGTACTAATGCATTAACAAAATTTTTGATCACAAAGTAACTGACAATGAAATGAAATAACTCAATTGCAAGAACTAAACTGAAAGAAACTCAACTGCAAGCGGGCAGCTAATTAAGAAGACTATCAATACTGGATTTTCTCAAGGCAAGCAACGTTTTAGAAGCATAGGAGTCCGAGATTTTATCGCTTCCACTGCTACCGCCAACTTCCAATTCTTCCTCCATCATGGAAGGCAAGCTATTGCGATCCGACGTTAGTTTAGATTTGAAGATCTTGTTTCTCGGGACATCATTGAGATTCAGGGATGGGTTGAGAGCAGGATCGGGTAAAGTGAACTTACCTGAATTTGAACTTGAGCTTGAGCTTGAATTTGAGTTGATAAAGCCTTTTGATCCCATGACTAGAGACGACGAGGAAGAAGAAGGAGTGAAAGAATTTGGACTCTGATTTGAAAGCGAGCTTTTCAACGGTATTGTGAATGGGGAAGGATTTGCTGATTTTAGAACCATGGTTTGTGGTGAAGTTGGATTTGAAATTTTCCTGCCGCTTCTGAAAACATCATTCGTGCCTGTGTATTTATTCAACATGGTTAGAATTGGCGCCATATCGGGGGTGAAATCGGGAGTTGGTAGTAGGGGCTTGGCATTTGCTCTTTGGCTGTTACCACTAGTGGTGGTGTTGGCGGTGTTGGTGGCCATGGTGGTTGTCGAGTTTACTGCTGCTGTTGTTGTTGTTAATGATGATGATGATGGTGCAATGCTTGAAGATCTACTGCTAAAAGTATTATTGTCATCATCTTCACTCAATTCTCGTTCGTTATCCGCTTCACCTTCACCTTCGTCTTCCTCTTCGTCTTCGTTTTCTTCAACTATACTGTGAGTTTTCCTCTTTTTGTACTTTATAGGGGTATTCACATCAGACGCAGCATTGTTCAGAGGCAACTGCTGCAAATCAGCCAAATCTTTAAAGTTAAAGTCAATGTCGATGTTTCTATACTGGTTGACATCTAGTGGAATCTTGGCAAAATCAATATCAAAATGCTTGATCATGTCAACAGTTTGTTGAGAAAAATCTTCACCTTCAATTCCGTGCTGGCGTAGTAGTTGGTGTTGTTTTTCTATAATGTGGTGTAGATATAGAATGTACTCAACTGAGCTTTTGAGGATGGTTAATTTGTACATTCCGTCAATCTTGTTGCCGTTGTTGAGGGAGGAATTGGCTGGGGCCTTCTTGTTTGTTGTTGTAGTTGAAGAATTATTACCACCTGGGGTGCCAGCTGCACTAGGGGTGGTACCAGTGGTGCTGTAGCAGTTTCGGCAAGCGGGGATCAAATATTTCAAAGCTTCAAATTCTCGATTAATCTTGATTCTGCGTCTCTTTTCGATAATTGAATGCAATTGCTTTGTTTCATTCTTGCGTTTGGCCAATTCTTCCGAGTCGATATTGGCAGTTGACCTTCTTCTCTTCTTTTTGCTCGGCATCGACTCCAAGTTTGGAGACGTTGGTTCTGAGTCATTGTTGTCGGAATAGCTTTTGCTCTCGCTGTTGTTGTTGTTGCTGTTGTTGCTGCTGTATTCGTTTGTCAACACTTCGTAGCCGCCATTACTTTCTTCAGGGTCCAATTCTTTGTTGAGTTGAATGATTGTTGTTTTTAGCACTGGCGGAGCTGTCAAAGTCATTTTGGGTCCTGGTTGTTTCGTTGAAGCTGGGGAGCGGTGGAGTGGTGGAGTGGTGGAGTATAAGCCTTCTGAATTTTTGTTGCCGGGATGGAGGGGAACGTCTAGCCTCGTGACACCGCAGTCTTCTTGCTTTCTTTTGGTTCTTTCTGGCCTGAGAGGAGCTTAGGCACTGGCTTGTTTGCAGAGTAAAAAACGGCTACCTCGCTTGGAATGAGAATGAGAATGAGTCTGGAATGAGAATGAGAATGTGTCTGGAGCGGTGGAGCGGCGGAGTATAAGCCTTCTGAAGGAGAAAGTCTAGCCTCGTGACACCGCAGTCTTCTTGCTTCTGTTGGTTCGTTCTGGCCTGAGAGGAGCTTAGGCACTGGCTTGTTTGCAAAGTAAAAAACGGCTACCCCGCTTGGAATGAGAATGAGAATGGGTCTGGAGTGTGTCTGGAGCAGAGGCAGGGATAAGAAAGGCAGCTCCCGTGCACATATATATATATATAGGTATAGGTACGGGTACCGCGTACTTGGGTGAAGAGTAGATTGGAAGGTGTGAAATTAGAGGTCCCACGAGGTCTAGATATTTCCCACTTTGGTTACACAAAAGGGAGACAAGGAGAGCAGGCACTAATTGCTGTTTATATGCAGGCACACACAATCACTCCGTCAAAGAAAGCCCCCCACGCGCACACTGTCTCTCTTCTCGGGGGAGCTAAGAGTGTGGAATTGCTATAGCTGGAGAGAGAGAGAGAGAGAGAAAGAGAGATCCCCACCTTGTCTCTTTCTCCCTTTCCCCACCCTTCTTGGTTGTCTCTAAGAAGAACAAGGGTTGGAGTGGCGGAGGTTGTGGTTGTTATGGGTGGTGCTCGTGGGCGGCAGCTTTTAGTTGTCGTGTGATTTTTAGTGCGCACACTTGGTAGCGCCATTTTTCTCTCTTTCGCTCGGCTCCTTTTTTTCCGTTGCTGCACGTGGTAGCGCCGTCATTTCGCCATAATAAGCGCTTGTCACCTCGTGGTGGCTGATATCTCATAACCACAGGAGATGGAGAGAGGGTCAAGAACCACTAGAGAGAGCCGGTTGAACCCGCCTTTCTCCGCTCTTCTTCTTCAACTTCATGTGGATGTTGGTTGAGTATGCAACGTCCGCCTGACCTCCCTCTGCAACTCATGCGTGTTTCCACAGACTCACAAGCTACTATTTAATGGTAAAATACTTGTATGTGGAACAAATTATCTGAGTTCGATTCTCAGTAGTTACCCTTAGATATTCCTCACACTCTGCTAAAACCTTATTTCTCCCTTTTTTTTTGATTTTTAGTGGCAATGTCTAAATGCCAAGGAACGAGGTTAGGCCGACAGGTTGGTATTGGGCATAATAGGGGTAGGGGGGGGGGGAGGGAGGGGGCAAGGGTATAGCATGTCAGTCTGCTAGTGTGACAGTGTGGGTGATCTTGATGTTTGCAGATATTTCTCTTGATTAATGGAGAGTCACGTGACGCGCTCAAACCCGGTAGTGCCATTGATATAAACCACAACTCGGGGGAACGACATCCACCTCCAACCTTTTCTACTTTCTCACCATCTACAACTAAGAAGAAACACACCAACTCTCTCAGAACAGTAAGGTGGGTCTTCATTGAAAAAGTAAGAGAAGAGAGTTCTTCTCCCATCCCACCGTCGCCATTCTCTTGTTGATTTTGACGCAAGTAGTTAACCTGCTGTTTTTTCTTGAACTCGACACCAGTTTTGCACGGCAAGTGCTGCAAACAAGCACCTCTAACGTCGATGCAGCTGGCTTTTGATCTTTCTCAACAGCTCTTGACCAAAGGGGACTGAATCGTTGCTTCGTTGCTGAAAGATGTTTCAACGGGCCACCTTATGCCTTGAAATTTTTTTTTTAACATTTTTTGGCAGCCAAATATATATATGTGTTAGGCTTGGAAAGTTTTACAACCAGACTTTTCCACATCTATTCCACCAGATATATACATACAGACACGTATCGGCTGGTCTTGAAAGAGCCGTTTCCAAAATGTCCGGGTTGAAACGATTGACTCCTGCGCCTCCTCCCAAGATCAATGCTTGGACTGACAACAAGTTGGTGATCAACGACGAAGGAGACGGAGAAGAAGGTAATGGTGATAATGGTTATAAAGATGCTAATGCTGATGTTGATTATGGCGATGGTGAGGATAGAAACAGATCCACCGTTAACAACCAGGTTTCTAAACTTTCTAAAGAGGGTCTCATCATCCCCGACATGCCCGACATGCCGGATGCAACGTCTTTGTCGCATCAATCACCTCCTCGTATACCTGCAGTCAATATCACAGACATTTCCAGTGAAACCAGCAGTTTGTTGCAACTGACAACTTCGGCAAGTAAGCGGTCAAACAAGCAGGATATGTTAGTCACAGTGGGTAAAAACCTCAAGATCAAAAAGCCAAACTTCCCCAAACCTAGAGAGGTCAAGGGAGGCAGCGGGCAATCCAAATACAGAATCTTTGATGATAGTATAAGGTCTCCAACCTTTAGTCTTCATCAACACCAGCACCAGCACCAGCATCAGCATCAGCATCAACACCATAGTCCCAATCATAACCATAATATCAATCACAATATTACCCATAGTCTCAGTCATAGCCATAGTATTAATCACAATCTTAGTCATAATATTAATCATAATCACCACATATGGTCCCTCAGTTCCAATGTCATGGGCAGCCCACAGCTGGTTAGCTCAATGTTGTCATTGGAACCACCATCTCCCGCTAGTATCATGACAAGCAGCTTACCAACACCGGTGCTCATACCTTCAGCAACTGCTCCCTATTATCCCCAATCTTCCCCGCAACCACCACCGCAGATTTTCCCCTTGCCTGCACCAATGATCCTCTATGGCGTTCCCCGAGTGCAAAATCCACCCACAACGGCCATGCTGCCATCGTCTTTAATGAGTACTCCACGCTCCAGCATCGATGAAAAACGCGAGGCTAAAAAGCTCAACATCAAGAAGCAGTTGGAATATTATTTTTCCACTGAAAATCTTTGCAAGGATACATATCTAAGATCCTTGTTTGACAAAACCGACGGTAAAGTGCAAGTGCAGCAATTAATCGCCTTCAATAGGCTCAAAATTTTGACTCAAAATGGCAAATACGTGGACTTGTTGGTGGAAGCAGCGCACGAGATGACTTCATTGGAAGTTCTTGATGATAATAGTCATCTCCGCTTGAGAGATTGGAAACTATGGGTCATTTGATGGAAAAAAAAAGAAAAAAAGCTGGACCCTAGCCATGGATCACTTTTTAAATCTCATTTCATTTCAGATCACTCGAGTACATTTCGTGGATTTTCCTTCGTTTTGCAATGGCACTCTGCTTGGCAGCTTCTTCATCCTTTCTGGCTTTCATCATCAACAACGTGGGACTGGCCTCGATGCTCAAGTTCAAGTCCGAGCCGTTTGGTAAATGTTCACGGCCTGCTTGTATTTGTACAGTCTTTCTGGCTTCCAAATCTTTCTTGTCCATCTCCCAAGCTAGAGTTTGCAACTTTTCCAATTTTTGCGCTTCACCATCCAACTTCTTGACAAACATGTTCCTGTCGTTGAGAAACCCCTTGGTTAAATCCTTGGCTAATCGTGATTTCGGATCATATTCAATTCTAATCTTTCCATTGGCCAGGCTATTAATGTTTTCAATATACGTCGGCACGTCTTGTCTATCGCGCAACATCTTTTCCATGGGATCCTTTTTGATATTCCGCCCCACTTCGCTTTTATCGATTCCCAACTCCTGTAGTTCTAGTTCGTAATCAGTGTCATCGGAGTCATCATTGCGGCCCCCATCACCATCGATGTCATCACCATGCTTTGATCTCCAGTTCTTGACCTGGGCCAACCATTCTTCAGTCGAATAGCCGTACCACCGATCACGCTTACTATCGTAGTTTTCAAATTTGGATTCCTTGCGCACACTTTCGTCAAAGTCATCACTGATCCCCTGTCCTGCTTGCGCTACACTATGATCGACAATTTCCTTGCCGTTTCTATGGTGGGACAAATAGTCCTCGTTCCCGCTTGCTTCATTCCCATTCTGGTCTTCTCGATACCATGGTTTCGAGACAATGTACTTTGGAATGTATTGGTTCAGTTGCTTCTTTTTGGACATGGCTGGTATATTTCGATGTTTTCTACATTTGAAGAAAACAAGTTCCTCTGTGGGGACAACAACAAAAAAAAATTAAAAATTAAAAATAATTTTGCAACTTTTACTTTTCTACATCGATGGGAAAATGCACCAAATTTCTATTAAAAAAGAGGACAGGACAAGATTAGAATCCTTTCCATTCTTCTTCTTCCTCTTCATGATCATGATCATCGTCTTCATCTTCATCGTCGCCGTCTTTCTCTCCATCGGCTTGTTCAAGGACACCCCATTCGGTCAACCTGGAATCGTCCAACACTTCTTCCTTGATTTTCTCCCTCAAAGTCTTGAGTTTAGCACTTTGACTCAAATCAGCAAAAAGCTGTATGAGATCACGCACATTTGCTTCACTTGCAATGGCAATTTTTGCCGCCTCTAGATCCCCGATTTTCTTTTCGCCATAATCTGGATCATCTCGATCCACCTCTTCTTCTTTTTCCTCGGCTTCCTCATCTTGCTCTTCCAACGCTTCAAATAAAACCAATTCAAGTTCATCCAAATATATATCACACATGTGATACGGCAACGCCACGGGCACTTTATCGCTGCCGCTCAAGATCGTCTCGGACAACACCGCAGTCCACTTTGAAACCAAGTCCAGATCCCATCCACTCAGCTTCAAATACCTGAAGTTGTGCCTCAATATCCGTCTGATTAGAAGATAGTACTTGTCGATTCTCCACTGGTCTATACTGCTCCACTCCTTGATCATGATCAAGTTGAAAGCCCGCACAAACTGCAAAAAGGCCTGGGGGCTCTTTATGCAGTCCAGATATATGCGGCCCAAACTTTCAGCTAATCGTTCTTGCGCCTTGGCCTTATCGCAGAACCACATTGAAAAGTATAACCCTCGCCAGAGTTTCTCCATCTCGAGCAAAGAGAGCGATTCAGGCTTGATCGTTTTGGACGAGAGGTATCTGCGCAACGCTTCAAGGGCGGCATTTCGCGTTTTCCTGTCGTTGGACGCCAATTTCTTGACAAATGCGGAAGTCAGTGACATGTCCTGCTGGGTGAAACTTTTCTCGATGACCGCTCAGACTTTCCTCCTCCCACACACACTCCAAGCTGGGGATTTGTTGCAAGAAAAGTGGTGATAGTGGAGTGAAAGAGATGAGAAGAAGAGAAGAGGGAGAAAAGAGCCCGTGTCGTGTCGCAAACTTTCGGTGAAAAAAAAAACGTCACACACGCGGCATGGCCACCGCAGGGCATTCCACCAACATCAACCCAATTGCAAAAACCACCAAAACATGTCATCCAATTACTCCAACGAAACGTAGAGCTACAGAGAGTGAGGGCTATATATCATCGGAGCGAAAGAAAACAAAACACACAGCCAAAAAAAAAAAGTTCAATTCAAAATTTCAATTCAATTCATTAAACAATCAAGTACCTGATTGGGATATGTATCAATTTAACAGCATACCCAACAACACCCATCATAAGAAAGCCAACTCCCACAGCTTTTATAATTTTGAAATACTCCTTCTGGTCGGGCTTCTGGCACTTCTTAACGAACGCCGACCCATCTTTGAAGAACTCAACTGGAACTTCGGTTAATTTTTCTATACCTTCAGCAGCCATTTTCTTTTTATCTCTCTCTCAATGCGTTTCAAAATTTACGTCTAAATCTCTCTATTCAGTGTCGTTGTTGTAGTTGTCGCCACTAGTAACAGTAATAGTGATGAGTTGCAAGCTGATGACTAGCGTCGATAAGGGTGCTGGTCTAGGTATGGAGAATAACGTGAGCTAGCTCCTGGTCAAGTCACTCTTGGTTGTGTTTTTTTTTTACTTCTTCTCTCCCAATGTTGCGTTGATTCCTACATGGTGATTACGTGGTTTATCTACGGTCACGTGCGAGTGTCGCGTCCGCGTTTGTCGCAAAAAAATAGACAAAGGACATGGGATCCCCAATACAATACCCAGTATATTGTTCATCTACTTATAGGTTGATTGATTGATTCATTGGAGCTAGTCGATTGTAGTCTACATCAAGTCTAATAACGGGTCGTCTTCTTGAGCAAGGTCGTTTTCAAACTTCTTCCTCATCTCGTCAACCGCATGTCTATACTTTTCCATTTGTTTCCCTTGCACCCATTTCGTCAAATATCGTTCCATCTTGTCGTCTAGACTCCATTTACTGATGATTGCCGGGATCTGGCCATACTCTAACGAAAAGCCTTTCAAGTTGATGAGGTCTTTCATCGCCATCAAGTAAAGCTTTTCCACCCCTCGCAGGAAATCGATTTCCGTGTGGAACCCCAAATTCGACCGCTGGGTGAATGAGTGTTTATTGACTTGGTATTGGTGGTACTGCTTCAGCAAGCAGCTCAAGTAGTCGTAGTATTTGCCGGCGTCCTGCTCTTGAAGCAAGAAGTCGCGGTATACTCTGTAAATCTTGTTGGAAAAGAGAACCGTTTCATCTTCTTGCAACGCCCTCCAAATCTGGCTGAAAGTGGCGGTGCGGTCATTTTTCAATTTCGTCAAAAACAGAAGAAACCCTTCGAAATCAAAATTGGCATCGTTCTTCGCGGCCTCGAGCGAGACATGGGCGCCCTGAGGGAACTTGCTTTCCTCCAAAAAGGCAACGAGAGCCTTGTTTTCATCAAAGAGGGTCGAAATGTCCGCCCACACAAAGATTTTCTCCCAAAGCGACTTCATCCCCTTGCGGTCGATCTGGTATGAGGCCATGATGGTGTTGATATACTTGATGCCCGTGAAAAACTCGTCATTGTAAGCAAATCCATTCAATACACTGGTTAAAAAGGCAGCCGTGGGATATAAGCCGCTATCGCGGGCCACTCCTGGCTCTCCCACGAGCGCTCCAGTTGCATCGATGCCCCAAATTGCCTGAATATAGGCCCTGAGCGATTTCAAATCGCCCGCATAGGCAAACGAGTCAAGCACGGCAATGTGGAAATCCAAACTCAACTCCGTCAACGGCTCTTCAATATCACGCAAAAAGATTTCCATATTGGGCTTGAATTTCGACCGTGCATTAACACGCCAAAACCCCGACAATTTCAGCGGCTTAACATTCCAAACTCTATTGTTGCCGAATTTCTCAGTTTGAATAACCAAGGTCCACAATTTAGGCGTCATGTGCACTTTCCAATCACTACCATACTGCGTTCTGAAAACACGAAACCATTTCGAGGCCAAATCCTGTTTTTTCAAAATGGTTTCCAACTGCATCAAGTTTTCAAAATCACCTTTGGTCAATTTATAACCCGTGGCATGCTCGCTATTGTACACATCGTGTCTTCTCTCGCGTCGATAATAATGGTCCATTTTCTCCTTGTAAAGTATATTCTGGTAAATGTTGCCAATGCGGCCCGGCATGCCCTCTCGAATAGTCACATAGGTCTTGGTGCCCAATGCGTCCTTGCCTGGACCACCATTCTCATCCACCAAGGGTTTAGTCGCCAGTTGGTCAAACATGGACTTCCTGGCCGACTCAACGAGCAACCCGATGTAATGCGAGATTGCTTCTCGGCCCAACGTCCCAATCATACCATCGACATCCTCGCGAGACCAAATCTCGAGCAATTGTCCCAATTGTTCGAAATCGCGCTGATCAATCATGCGCGAGATTCTGCTCTTGATCGGCGCGGTATCGGCGACACCGGCGTTTTGCAAAGGAATGGCGGAGGCAAAGATCGAGCTCAATCTATAGGAGTCCGTGATATTCCGCGAAGGTAGATGCGCCAATTTGTCCTTTATTGAGTCCGAGCTGGCTGCTGGTGCATGAGATGTAGATTCGGTAATGGTATCGGGAGATGCGTATTCATGGAGTGGCAACGTATACGTCGAATATCGTCGGCGGCATGCCAGTGGCAAATCCACGAGTCTCCGCGGCCTCGACCCCGATCTCAAAAATGACAACTGGCTCATGGGGATGTTCCTTTGTGTGTGGGTGGGATCTTTACAGAAAAGGGTTAATTTCCAAGTTGAAAATTTTGAAAAAAAGCAGAACAGAGAGGAAATGAAAAAAAAATAAAAATAAAAGGCACCAGAAAGGAAGACAGAAACTACGTAGCTCGAGGCTCAAGGTTGTAGAACTAGTATACCAACAATTCAATAAATATCAATCAAAGAAGACAAACTAAAGCACTAGACCAAAATAAAAGCATAATCTAAACAATTTGGAATGTTGTTGGTGGAAAACCGCCAATTTTTTTTGTTTTTTTTTATGTTTTTACAACTTCAATTTCGAACCGGTAATGTGGACAGAGTTGTACTTGGCGATATCGACTAAGCCTTGTTCGACGCTTTGTCCATTCAAAATGTCCTGGATATGTTTCTTGGTACCCTTGATGGCCCACTGTGGGGTCTGGACAATCTTTTCACCCCATTCTCTAGCCTGTTCAATGCCGTGTTCAACCGATGGGTGGATGATGCTGACGTAGCCCAACTCCAACGCTTCTTGAGCGCCGAAAACGTCTCCCAACAACGCATGTTGCATGAGTCTAGATTTGTTGTTGATGAGCGCTGGTAATCGTTGCAACGATCCAATATCAGCAGCAATACCAATGTTGACCTCTGCGATGGAGAAACGGGCACCTTCAATGGCAATTCGAATGGTGTAGGCACTCGACATGTCGAGAGCTAACCCGTAGTTGATTCCGTTCAAGATTCCAATTGTAGGGGTGGTGATGCGCGCAGGCACACTGATTGCGTTCTGGAAATCCACAATGTGTTTATGCAAACGAGCAACTCTTTCCTCTTCACTCAACCCGGCGTCTCCTCCCAATGTGCTCATGGCCGCTTTCAAGTTCAAACCCGACGAAAACGACTTTGGAACACCAGATGACACAACAATCAAGGTGACGTCTTCTTCCTGGTCCAACCTTGTGAAGATCTCACCGTAGTCTTGCCAGTTTTGGTCCGTGAATGCGTTCAACGTCTTTGGATTGGTGTATTGCACATGAACGAACCCAGGCTCGATTTGAGTGACTGAATAAAATTCATATTTCTTGTACAGTTCTGGATCAAAAGGCATCTTGGTGTCGAATTCAAGGCGTGTGTGTGTCTATATTCTGTAACTAGTTATGTAGCAGAAAAAGAAAGTAAGAAGTAGTACAGGAAGAAGAAGTGGAAGTAGAAGAAGAGTGGCGGAAAATAGTCAATTATAAACTGGTGTGGTGTCGACTTTGTTGAAAACAATGTAGGGGATGTGCCGTTGGTCGGGTGTGGGTGTGGGGGGGGTAAGAAAGTGGTTTCGGCTGAAGATGTGAATTTTGCGGAGAAGAAAAAAGGTTGCAATTTAACCGAGCTTCAACTGCGACTACCGCCATCACTGCTACTACTACTACTACTACTGAAATTGACCATTCGTGTTTGCATTTATTCATTCGTTGGCTACACTTTGTAGCGACCGGTTGCAGCAGAGCGATTTGAATCTTCTAAACTCATCAGCTCCACACTTTGAAGCATCTTGTCCTTAATCAAAGCAATGGCATTTTCAACCGACTTTCTAGTGAGTCCTTCCACCAACAAATACAACTTGGGCTTTTCGCTTGTTGGTTGCTCTGCAGATTGGGGCGAGTAAAACTGGCCTCTGGTAGTTATAGACGTCTTTGTTGAGTCCACAATCGAGGCCAATGTTTCTCCCTGAACAATGCTCCATCGGACTTTCTGAGGCATATCGTTGATTGTGATTCGGCAGAAAAACTTACAAGTATCGGGCCCTGAAGTCTCGGGCGAGTTTCCTTCAAATATCTCAAATGTGGGCAACACCATTGACAGAATAGCTTCATCCGGTTCATTCGTGGCTTCTCGCGAGTTTTTATTTTCAACCTCTTCTTTGGCTCCACCAAACATTTTACGTTGCATTTGCATGTTATTATCGCGGACCTTTTGTAGTTTATCCAACCCTTTACCACCAAATCCAAAACCTTTGCGTTCTTCTCCAGATTCGATTTTTTTAGCAAAACGATCAGCAATTTCTTGCAAGGACGGGTCAACTGGATTCAGACTCATTTTGAGAGCTTTTACCAAAATGCTGATTTCCTTTTCTTGAGACTTGGTCACAAAGGTAATGGCTCTCCCCATAGCGCCAGCTCTGCCGGTCCTACCGACTCGATGTACATAATCTTCCAAATGGCCCGGAGGATCGAAATTGATAACCAAGCTTAAATTCTTGACATCTAGGCCTCGTGCAGCGATCGAAGTAGCTACCAAGATATCGACACCGCTTTCTCTATCTGAAAACTCCTTGATTGCATGTGCTCTATCCATTTGATTTTTACCGCCATGTATGGCCACACAGGGGATCTTGTTCTTTAAAAGATTCAACACCAAAGTATCAGCATCGATTTGTTTTTCTACAAAGATCAACAATTTGTTGTTGCCATTGAGTTCATGCCGGGACAAAATCAGTTTGAGCGTGTTTAATTTGACACTCCGAATGTCTAATTCTGGCTCTGCCTCTTTATTTTTATCTCTAATTTCATCTCTATTGTCATTGCAAAGGACAACTTCTTGAGTAATTCCACTGGCAACGACGCCAATTCCACCCACAACAACTTCAACGGGATTCTCAAGTACTTTTTTCGCAAGCATCTCTAGTTTCTTTGGAAAAGTAGCCGATATCAAAACCGTTTGCCGGTCCGGCCTAATTTGGGAACAAATCTTGCGAATCTGGGGCTCAAACCCCATATCAAACATCCGGTCGGCTTCATCCAACACCAAAAAAGTTGTTCGGCGCAATGTCAATACTCGTCCTCCATTGGCAGCCAACAAGTCTATTAGCCTGCCCGGTGTTGCCACGACAACGTGGACTCCTCGCTTAAGTTCGCTAATTTGAGTTTCTATGCTCGAGCCACCATAACAACAACAAACTCTCAACTCCAGGTTTGCCGTAGCAAACTTCAGCACTTCCTGTTCAATTTGCAACGCTAGTTCTCTGGTTGGAGCCAATATTAAGGCAATTGGACCATCTCCAGGGTTCGGCAGAGTTTGATCTTGTACGTGACGCATCATGGGAAGCACATAGGCCAATGTCTTGCCCGATCCTGTCTTGGCAACACCGATTAAATCTCGTCCAGAGAGTATAACGGGAATGGCTTGACTCTGAATTGGAGACGGCTTTTTGAATTCTAGTCGCTCATTGACAACTGACATGATGTTGTTGGGCAAGAGTAACTGGGACCAACGAGTAAACGGCGCAGGCGTTTCCTTGCCTCTAACACGAACATTGTCCAATTCCATTCGTAGCATGTCAATCTCTCTGTGACTCATATCTTTGATGTCAAACGGAACTTGATAAAAATTCTTGGTAAATGGTTGGTAGTCTATCAGTTTATGGTCCACTTCTTGTAGTTGTTTACCAGTATTTTGCAACTTTGTCAATTTCAACATTAAAAGTCGATCTGTGTCTTCCTCCTCCTCCTCCTCCTCCTCATCATCATCGTCGTAGTTATCCTCGTTGTTATAATCGGGATCATTGTTATCGTTGTTCGGTTCCGGATGGCTATCGCCATCAGCACCTGGTCTTTTGTCGGCAACTTGTACGGTAGCGTCGTTGTTATCCGTTCCATCTACATCATTTGCCCTAAATATTGAATTCATGTAGTCGTCAAGCTCGTCATGGTTTGATGGTTCCTTGTGCAAGACATTGTTTGCTGCTTCGCCAAGATTCAGCTGCTGCAAAAGTTTGGGTGCTTTCTTTCTTACAACCTCTGTTTCAACATCAAAATCCGACACTCTTTTCTTGCTCAAGGCAACTTTTGGTTTACTCAGGAGCGGCTTCTTAGCAAGAGCTATTCCAGCTTTTTGTCTTTTGCCATCACCAGCAACGGAACCTTCCTCCTTCTTTGATCTGCTCTTCTTCCATTCTTCAAGTCTTTGCTGGCGTTGTCTCTGCTTTTCTTCCAAGTCCTTCAATCGCAAACTCTCTTCGGCGGTTTTACTTTTGCCAGCTAGATTACCGTTCTCCTGCTTTTGCTCCGGTTGCTGTTGCTGTTGCTCTTTCTGCTTTTGTTCTTGCTGCTGCTTCTTTTCTCTCAAGGCAGCCAACTTTTCCCTCCTTAGACGTTGTTTTTCGTCATTGTCTCTTGGATTGTTAGTAACTCTACCAAATTGTGATCCTGATGACATCTGTCAAGATCTTCATTTACACACTTTCAACACAGGGAGACTCGCTTGTTCACTTTTGCAGACGTGGACTACTTGCCCCGTTTCTAGAGCGGGCCCTTGCTGCCAAGATGGACATGTAATCGTGAACCGCCAAATTGTACCACCGTCAGATCCAAGTGCTTTCGCGCTACCATGTGTTGTGCCCATATCCTCTACCCTCATCCACGTGACCATGGGAAGAGTGACTTGGTGATCGATAGATGGTGGACCTGTGGATCACGGGTAAAGATGAATGGTGAATCGAGATGTGTATCAGCTGGTCACAGCCATAGGTTCAGTTGGTTGAATGGAATAGCTTTACTTTTCCGCTCTTTTAAGTACGTGGTCCCATCGCATGATCCAGCATCTCTCTACATACAGATATACCCTACACACAACCACTGCTACTACTATAAATACAACAAGCCATATCAACAACTCTGCATTTCTTTCCCGAAACTTATAGCGGTTTGACCATTACCTCCAACATCGAAAGACTCAAACCAAGATCCATCTCTTGCCCCCTCAACAACTTACTCCGAAACCACCTAGAGGCCCTCTTGAACGGAGGCAAAACGAGGAAGGCGGAAAAAAAAAAAACGGAAAAAGAAACACATCGAGACTGGTGCTACTGGCGTTTTGACAGATACGGTTATCAGTATCATCTTCATCTTGGTCAAAGTTGAGGTTCGCTTTTACAGTCTTTGCTAGTGCTGCGGATAGGTATAGACAAGGGTATTAAGAGGAGTGGTAATATGTTTAGGTTAATCAGCTCCCACCAAGGTGTGAGACCCACTTTGCTACTGCAGTTGAAGCACAATGGTACCAATACTCCAACTTGGTTATCAACTACTAGTTCAGCTTCAGGGTCAACTTCCAATGGAAATGCAAATGCTGGTTCGAGTCTCGCTTCCAGGGTTTCCGCTCCTTCCGGCAAACTAGACTCACCACTATATTTACTCAAAAGATCGAATTCGACCCTTGCCTCTGCAACTGCGTCTCCTTCAGCTCGTTTGCAAGACTTGCAGCTTAAACAAAAACTGGAAGCTCGCCAGGCGCTGGATAGAATCATCAAAAAGCAGGGCTACTTGTTTTTCCAAATTAGCAAAAACAACCAAAGGAAGAGCACTTATTTGGGTGAGCTTGTCAACTTGACAAAAGAGTTTCTGGACCTTATGGCTATAGATAGTTTCAGACAGGAGTTGAGGGAAAAGGAACTTGAGAAATTTGCATCGAATTTGTACAATGCTTCGATTCTTCTGAGAAGAAACAGATTGGAAAGTGCCAGGAACAGAGACAAGGATAACGTGAGATTGTTTCAGTACGATGTGACTTGTCAAAATGCCATTTTGAAGCTTGCAGAGTTAGTTGCCACGGGCGAATTTACAAAAATCTTGAATGAAAAGATTTTGTTTCATGTATTTGGCACCATGATGCAGTTCCAACTAGACGAGGATATTTTAAACCTTTGGGAAACTGGAGTTAACATGAAGGAAAAAGACGGAGTAAATGTGGCCAACATTTTCTTAAACCAAGATGTACTTTCCATTGTTCTTGGTGTTGCATACCAATCAAAGCGGTTTAACTACGAAGAGATTAAGCTGATTAGTGCCATGAGTGTCGTGGACGGGAAACTCACTAGTCCCTTGTTGGTGGAGAGAATAGGCCAAATTGCCATTAGTGAGGGTGATCATGGTAAAGGTCTTGACTCCTTGGAGACTTTAATGTCCTTTTTAGAAGAAGACCCTGGAATGAAGAATGTCTTGGGGGCAATGTCACAGTTGCACTTGAGCTTCATTGGCAACTGCAAAGACGTTACCATTGCCAAAAGATTCTTTTTTAAAGCAACCGAGGAACAAAATAGTTTACCGTATAACGTGCCCTTGAAAGCTCCATACATCGTGTCACTATTTGAAAATTGTGCTGCCTGCGATGACTCCATGGAAGAAATTATAAATCTTTGGAGTAGAGCTAGCTCGCAATTCGTTGACCACATGAGAGACCAGTCGGCAAGATTAGCCACAATACACACGGGCATGTTTAAAGTGTTTTTTGCCAAGTATCCCGAGCCAACAGAGGAAGCTTTGAAATTGTACGAGCTGTTGTTCACGAAAGCCGAATCCGTGGATGAACTTTTCCTCAACACGTTGATTTCTCAAATGACTTGGACCGACAAGAGCTTGGTTGAAGATGCTATTGGCCTTTTCGACAAGTTCAACATTGCAAAGAGTTTAATCTCGCATAGAATCATTTTGAAAAAGGCGGGTAACGCTGATTTTTCCATCGAGGATATCTTGTCGAAATGGACTAGTTTGTTGAAAAAATTGGACGAGCACAGATATAGCTATATTGCTGCTGCCGATTGGTCTGCTCTTCGAAACTCGACGATTTTGTCAACCGCGTTCCTGACAAAGGAAAGACATGGCTTGTACTATTCCATAGTGAAAAGGTACGGGAACTACATGCAGCACCCTGAAGCTGCTCTTCGGTTTTTGAGAAACTGGATACCTACAGCTTGGGCGTATAGACAGATTTCAAGAATAACCACGGAGGATTCCCCGGTTTTCGAACATGAAGTGGAAATACCTCAAGAGGATTTCCAACACCTTCGGCCAAATATCGATTATCGAGAAGTTACCAAAACAGTGACTGAAGCAAAACCCAGGTTACTCGACTGATGCATGACTTTGACGAAAAAAAATGCTCTTACAGTAGCCTTGTATATAGAATTAATAGAATGGTTTGAAAAAACACCTGATATTCAACTGGTTAGTAGAAGTTAGGACTAGGTTATGAATGTTCCCACATTTTGTGTGTCGCAAATGTGTGTCGCAAATGTGTGTCGCAGACGTGTGTGTTTGAGTTGGTGATGGGAGTTCCTAACAATTGCAACCGATGAAGGAAATACATACGAGTAAACACTAACAATCACTCTGCTATACATCATACAACCTATTCCAAACCACACACACCTACATACACATCGCTAGGCTATCCAACCATTTGAAGGCAGATGGATTCTCGAGTACCGTTATCCCATTCGTTATGGTCGCCCTACGACACAATAAGAGACGCAGCAGACTCGCTAGCCATCAACTTGCCCGATGAAGCAGCGAAAAACCTCGCCATGGACGTCGAGTACCGAATACACGAGATCCTCGAACTAGCCATCAAGTTCATGCGCCACTCGAAGCGGAAAATGTTGATGACGTCCGATATCGACTATGCGCTCAAAGTGTTGAATGTCGAGCCCTTGTATGGCTACGACAACTCGCAAGCGTTAACGTTCAAGGAAACCATGGTGGGCGCCGGTGGGCAGACGTTGTACTATGTCGATGACCACGAGATCGAGTTTGAAAAATTGATCAACCAGGAGCTCCCGAAAGTGCCGAGACGGACTACATTCACGGCGCACTGGCTCGCTATTGAGGGGGTCCAGCCGATGGTGCCGCAGAACCCACTTCCTTCCGATATCAAGAGTCTCCCACCGGCAGTGAGAGGCGCTACGTCGTCGATGTTGGGCAACGATATCCTCTCGCTTGGTGGTGCGGGCGACAAGGATAATGCTAATGAAGACGCGCTGAACAAGTCGAAAAAGACTACCGAGAAGGATTTCAAGACAAAGCCATTGGTGAAACATGTGTTGTCGAAGGAGTTGAAACTATATTTCGACAAAGTTGTCGAAGTGTTGGTGTCTACAGATCCAGAGAAGGAAAGCTTGAAAAACGCCGCGTTGACCTCACTCAAATCTGACCCTGGTTTGCACCAACTTGTCCCTTACTTTATCCAGTTCGTCGCCGAACAAGTCACGAACCAATTACGCAATATAGACATCTTGTCAACTATGCTCGAGGTGATTTCCGCTTTGGCCGATAACAAGACAATCTTTTTGGACCCCTATGTCCACGCCTTAATGCCCTGCGTTTTGACATTGCTTCTAGCGAAAAGAATCGGTGCTGTTGTAAGGGAAAATGCCGAGGACTACGAGGAAGCCTTGCGCAGCCAATTGGCTATCCGCGAGTTTGCCGCTATATTGTTGGAACACATCATCAAAACTTACGGCTCTTCCTATTCGACGCTCCGGCCCAGGGTCACTCGAACTTTGCTCAGAGCATTGTTGGATTCCACAAAGCCCATTGGAACGCATTACGGCGCCCTCTTGGGACTCAAGAACTTGGGCAACGAGGTGTTGAAACTAGTCTTGATTGGCAATTTAAAAGTTTGGTATACGTCGATTGTGGAAGAAAATCAGTCGGAATTGGAGCGCGATATTTTGGTAAAGACGGTAATAGACATTCTTCGCAAATTGAAAGTGGATCTTCCAGCTAATGAGATGGACGTCGATGAAGTATCGGAGGATGTGAAGAAGAAATTGCGGAATCGAATCGGTGATCAACTTACTGATATTTTATTGGCTCAAGACGACGGCAAGGAAGTCGTTAGGGGAATTTTTTTTGGCGAAGTTTCCATATAGCTAATCTGAATGAATTTTCAAGTTTCAAAGACGGAAAAAATGAAAAAAAAAAAAATTTAAAAATTAAGAGTCAATAAAGACAAGATTGTCCCTTATTCTAACGCGCCTCGTTCACTCACTTTTTGCGGGAATATGTAGGTTTGATTTTCTTCTTTGGGTTGAGAATTTCATCCGAATCGTAACCCGAGTCGTTTGCCTGGTTCAAATCGAACAAATCGGCATTCTCGCAAGCTTTATACATGGGCGATTCTGCTAGTGGGTTGGGATCACCTGGTTTCGGCACGGTCCTGCCGTTACTGTTGCTAACGGGCGACGACGAATGGATCGCCAGCCTCGGGGTCGATATGAGTTTTGACGGTGGTGGTGGAGGTGGTGCTTTTTGAGGTGTCGCATGTACAAGAACTTCGTCATTCGAGGCATCTCTTAACCTTTCAGATATCCTGTTCTGGTTGGGACTTCTGGGCTTTAGGAATTTATCAGGCGAGCTCAATAGAATGGAATTGTCACCATCACGCGGGGTGTAAATGTCGGCATGTTCTATTCGAGGTCCCGCGGGAGTAGCTTCCACTTGAGAGAATGATAGAGTTTGCAACCGATTTTTGACTGGTGTACTGATGACCTTGGCTGGTGGAACATTGATGCTTTTGCTCCTTTTTGCTTGAGCAAATATATGCATGACCCCGTCCTCGATTTTGCTTTTTTCTTTTGGTGGCGGCTTGATATTTAAATCGACTTGTCTTTTGTTCAAATCCTTGGATTGTCCAAGGTTGGATTTGGAGCGCTTGATGGATCTGATTGATATCTCTTCTACAATCGACGAATCGTCCTCTTGTTTGTCTCTTTTCTTCTTCAAAACTGGTCTTTCGATTGAAACGTTTTTCAGTGCAACATCCAGTTTCTTTTCTTCAAATTCAGATGGGTTCCTCTTTTTCGAAACGAGTTTCATATTGATCGTTTTCATGTTGTCGATTATGTGCTTCAATAGCACAGGCAATTTCTGGTGGTAATACGGGATCAAAACATACGCCATAAAGGAGCGTGAATTGTTACCCGATTTGTTGGTAAGTAAAACTTCCCACAAGTTCAACCGGTCAATAAGTCTGTTTAAATATGTGAATCGATTGAATTCTTCATCTAGAGATGACTCCTTGGCACCGTTGCTGTCATCTTCTCTTTCAGTCCTCGTCCTCGTGCTCGTGCTTGTCCTCTTCCCTCTCTGCTTCTTAGACCTGACCAAAGCAGTCCTCTGTCGCGTTTGAGCCTTCTTGATGAGCTTCACTTCCTTTTTTGAGTTTTCCCTTAAGAACTCATTCTCGTCTACTCCGGTTTCTTTTAAATACTCCAAAAGGATCAACACTTGCAATTGCGCCTCTCTGACTTTCAACTCGAGAACTACCTTCTGTAGCTGCTCCGCTATGGGCCCAGCGAGTTTACTTGCGTCTTCCTGTGTGGCTACTCCGATTTTCTTTTTCAATTTCTCCAGTTCTCGAACTTCAAACACAGACCTCGGAGAATCATGGAAGAGCACAGCGGGGCCCGCTGCGTATCTCTTGTCAAACTCTTCAATGGTCATGACCAAACTGTGTAGTATTTCAACCACGTGGATCTGATCTTTGCACATGTTGCGGAACCTCGTCAAGGCAGTTTTGGAAAAATAAGCAAGTGGCTCGGTTAGCGCATATAATGAGTTGAAGTATCTGCTCTTGAGAAATTTGGCGGGGTCGAGCAGCGAGTTCAGCTGT